>NW_021940754.1:2842558-2919417 GCF_001715985.3 Manacus vitellinus | reverse complement strand
TTGGAGGTGGCCACAAGCCCCGTCCCGGGCAGGAAGCAGCATCTGTGGCTTGCCCGTGTGTTGCTGTCTGGATTGCTGAGGGCTGGGAGGGGCCTGCGGAGCCGGCTCCTGTGGAGCTCCTTCAGGGCTGCGCCGCTGCCGGGCAGGTTGGCGGGGCTGGGGGAGACCCTGAGGGGAAAGGGCTGCTGTTCTCTTTTTTCAGCTTTGCGCTTAAACTGCCAGTCCAACTCTGAAAATTAAACACCGATGAAGATTCCTCCCAGACAGAAAGTGCCATGATAGAAAGCTCTTGCTGCCCATGGAGCACCCATGAGAGTGGCCCACCAACTGCACGAGAGCTGTGGGGTAAGGGCTTTCCTTCCAGTGTCGAACTGCCATCATTCAGTTTTTGTAGCCCTGTGCTGAAAGTGGCAGTCCCATTCCACAAAAATACAGACAGCCACAGACCTACCTCACAGGCCAGCAGAGAGAGCTGGGAGAGTGGCTGTGCCCTTCCTGTTCACCATGCTTCAACTTGTTGCCCAAATTCCCCTGCCACACCCTCACTGAGGCACCACGCCCCTGCCTGACAGCTCCTGTTGGCCACACTTGTGGTTGCTTGCACTCCCTGGGCCAGTTTCCGTCACCCAGAAACGACCTCGACTCCAACCCCTGGTCAGCTGATTAGGCCTCGCAAGGCAGCTGGGCTGAACCGCAGTTTCTCCCTGCAGTTTAAATCTCCCACAAACTACCTCAGCTCCATCCAGTGGTCAGCTGATTAGAGCTTGCAGGACAGCTGGGCTGAGCTGGGCTGAGCTAGGAGGAGCTCCTCCATGCCGTATAAATCTCCCACAAACAACCTCTCAGCTCCACCCCTCGTTACCTCCTAAGGCCTCACAGGGCAGCTGGGCTGAGCTGGTCTGCTCAGATGCCGGGACAGAGAGCTCTTGCTACCCATGGAGTGCCCAGGCTGGCCCACCAACTGCACCTGAAACCCAAAGGTTACAGGCTTTCTTTCCTGGCTGTTCAGAGTGGCCAAGCTCAGCTCCAAGAACTGACACAGCAGAAGAGCTTGTTAAAGCAGTCAGGTTGAGAGGAAGTTGCTGACAACTTACTCGTAAAATAAGGGAGTCAGCAAGAAAACAACACCATTGTAACACTGCTCAAAACTATCTTGTAAAATCATCACAGTGGGTGTATTTATTTTCTCCCCTGCCCCCCTTAAACAGAATAGTCAATTGCTGTTCTCTGGGCATTGAAAGGTGTGAAACAAGTATTTAAGGGTGCCGAAGCCCTTCTGAGCACCACACTGTGGTCAGTCCAAGAGGGTGCTTCAGACAGCACAACATTTGAACCACCTTCACACAAAATAGGTATCACGTTCAACATCTCTGTGGATGTGCTCTCCAGCTTTCATGAGCAGTGACACAAACTCTGCTAAGCACTGAGTATCTGTTGATAAAGCCCTCAAGATTTGTCAAGAGAATCCTATATGGGTATACAAATGAGAAAAAAATTAAGAAATAATCACATAAGTGAAGAAAGTATCATAAGAGCTGCAAGTTCCTGATGTAAAGACTCTGGTTCAGTGCCCCCTCCCCTTCTCAAAAACACAGCTCATACACTTCCAACTTTTGTTTAGGTTGTAGGGTTTTGTTTGTTTTTTTTATTAAAAGGCGGTTTCCAGATACCTAATCATTACTGTGTTGTTTGTGCAGGACAAAAAAAACCAGCTTTAAATACTCAAATACACAAGTCAAAACAAGCTGTTTCAAACTGCTCAGCAGTGCAGGCTCAAGCACTTATTTGCAATGGCTTTGTACAATCAGTTCTACATAGCGATGACCGTATATAAAGAATATAGTACATACTATTGTTTTCATTGTCAATTTACAAGAGAAAAAAAATAAATATTTTCCATTCTTATTATACATTAACACTTCAGTAGAAAGTTACAGCTGTTGTGTTGGCATGACCTGCAATGTCAGGAGGAAAAAGGACATGCATACTTATCTATTAAGAACTCTAAACTATGACTTTGAAATAAATTACAGAGGATAGATACCAGTCAAGAGAATACCGATTATCTGCATTCAGTACATTTGTGATTCTTGCTCCAAGGTAAAAGCCAAAAATCTTGCTAAGTACAAAAGCTAGTAGCTTGCATTATGTAAATAAGACAAACCACTTATGGTACAGCCTTTTCTTCAAATGTTTGTGAATAAATAGGCTTGTGGTTTTTTTAGGCAAAAAAGATTAAGTTGTTGAGTTGGTCCTTGCATCCTTCACACATAACTAGCACCATAAAGATGCAAAGACCTCAGCAAACACCTAAATTTCATGCTTAATAGATAAAGCATGCATTCTGTAGAGTTTGTGCATGGTACATATTCTGTCCATTAAGGTTACTGTGCAAAAAGAGATTCTCAACCACTGAAGATGTTTCTGTAATTCTGTTAAAATTATTAGCAACATTTTTAAAGTTTTGCAGGCCTGTGTGCGACTAATGAAAATGAAAAATAAAATCATACTTGTGGTTCACCCCTAATTGCTATACACAGGCACAGTACAAACTGACAAACAAGACAACAAAGGAAGCAGCCTAAATGTCCAATGAACTGGGAAAAAATGATTGCAGTTTACTAAAAAAAGTTATATAAATATTTTCAAATTGCACAAAGCTTTGTACAGGTGGATCTATCAGTGCAAATACATATATATGAGGTACCAATTCAGTCAGATCTTTTTATAGGCCAGATCTATTTATATCTATCTCACTCTCTTAATTTCCTGTTGTCAGACAAATGCTACAGCTTGTCAGCCTCCAAGTAAAATCAAAGTCAAAACAATTTTTCAGCATATTCAGTATTGTAATTTGTATTCAGTGTAATTTCCTAAGATTTAGTTTCTGAGCTTTCACTACTGAGACTGCTTAATTAATTTGTTTTTTAAAAGTACTAGCATTAATTTTGTTTTTCAGGATTTTACATGATTATAGGGGAAAGTTAAAACTGCATATGTAAACTGGAACAATAACTATGACTGGCTGAATATTTTAACAGTTTGACATTTTAGTAAGTACTGTTAGGAAGGAGGAACACAGTTATTGCTATTTGGAGACTTAAAAATAAAATAAACCAACCTGAAAGCATAGACAGGACTGTTCCAATAGTGAAAATTTGCTAGATACAAAACAGCATTCTGCCTAAAATTAGTCCTTTTGCATCTGAACACTCTTCAAGTTATCTACAGCTTTCTCTTCCAGGTAACTATTATGACATTTACATGGAACTATGGATTTGAAGTGGCTAACTGTGGGACACACACAGCTTTTCAACTCTGGCAATTCTCTCTTGAGACGTTCCAGCTGCTCCACCTGGAATATATTTGGTTGCT
Source organism: Manacus vitellinus (assembly GCF_001715985.3). NCBI lineage: Eukaryota > Metazoa > Chordata > Aves > Passeriformes > Pipridae > Manacus > Manacus vitellinus. The sequence goes on along the minus strand of NW_021940754.1, from coordinate 2,916,042 downwards.
CAGGATTTGAGTCATATATCCTGAATAAATGAGAAAAGAAAAAACATTGATAAGTATAAACTGACAGTTGACAGAAATGCACACTAGATAAAGCAACTGGGGTTTTTTTTCCCCTAATAGAGTAAAATTAGGTATTGGCAAGTCTATAAAGACAGTTCACTTGAGGTTAGTATCCAAAGTTTTGCTGCTCATCTTGCAATATAAAATGGTATTCCTTTTACACAGACTGATTAGTATTTCATTGGATATACTACAAAGCCACCCATTGGCATTTACTTACTTCATCTCCTGAAAAAATGTGATTTTACAGGTGGCACAAAACAGTGCCAAACAGTGGCACAAAACCGTAAGAGCAGTTTTCCAGGCTTCAAACTTAAGAGCATAAGAAATTTCAGAGCCCTGAGATTATTTGAACAGACTGATATACTACTTGTACATTATACTGAAAGGAGTTTATACTTACTGCTTCAATAAGTGTTTCACCTCCCCCCAGTTCAGAACCACCCCTCTTGAATTACCATAACAATATTAGGTCAAGAGTGAAAACCAGAAAATCTGATCTTTCTTCATACCTAATGTAAATTAACTACCTACACCATTTCAAATAGTCTGTGCTCATTTCAATTTCTTGTTTTCACACATGTAAACAAACCTGCAGGATTTAAAATGTCACCTCACACAAGACTGTCCAAATCCAACACACATTTTGAGTCTGACAGTGACACTGAGCATAATTCAAACACTGTTTTGGTGTAACTCATTATAAAGCAAAAGCATTCGTGTTCCTGTAGCCCAACTATGGCACAACACGTACTGTGATAGGGATACATCCTGATCTCCCAACAGTAATTTCTAACATCAGCATGTTATTTATATCCAAAATTTCCTTCTGGGAATCCAGTTGTGCATATACAGTTTCAGGTATTGCACATCTCCAGGTTTATCTCCTTCAAATGAAAACTTCTGGAAGAAATTACCATGGCTTCTGCCTTAGTCTTTCATGAATATTCATACCTTTCCTTATGATTCCTTCAAAAAATTACTTTGGTTTTATTTCATCATCCTTTGTCCTTCGTAAGTTTTCAAGGTATGTCCAAAAGGAATGCAGTGTCACAACCAAAATAACAGAGTGCAAGGTGCCTTTTTACCCCAACAAGACGACTTGTGAACTGCTGGCAACTCTGAGACATCCAAAACAAAATGCAGCTCAAAGACCGATATAATAACAGGATTCAAATAAGGAAACACTTCTACAGGAAATAATGACATGGATCACATTCTCCACAGTATGATCGAGGACAATTTCTGTGAAGAAACTCCTTGAAGTGAGGATAAATGCTGTCTGTTTTTATGAAATTCAAATAGAAGGCATAGCAGTTAAATTACTTGCATAGCACCCATAATCCAATACAGGCCTAAGATATAACCCAAAATTGCCTTATGGAAGCTATCTGCAAAATAAAAGCTCTGCCTTCTTTCCAGGATGCAGGTATTTCTTCAGTTAAGCTGGCTTACACATTATGAATTTCTAAGCACCTTGTTCCTAGAACATGGCTAAGCATGTTTCTAGCAGGTGTTTTATTAGTTCTTTACTACAGCATAAACTCTCAAATTATTGCTTCATATTAAATTCTTTTCAATTGACATTTTGGATGAATCCAACCCTCCAAGCTCCTTTGAACCTGACCACCAGAGCCAGTCTGCTCCAATGTGTATATAGTGTTTCTTCTAGAGCAAAAGCAGAGGAGACACTTTGAAGCACAGCTTGTAATTCGGAATTTCTTGTCCTCACTTTTCGTTCGGGTCCACGAAAGTAAGCCACCAGTTTGTAGAAACAGAGCATAGTTCCAGGATGTCTCTTAATTAATTATTTCCAACTTCACCATCAAAATCAGTAACATCTCCCTATCCTTCATTCTTCAACAGGACACTTATTTGTAAGTAGCTATGCACCAAAGTTCCTCCATTCAACTTCCTATTAATGAGTAAGCCCCGCAGAAGACTGGAAAGAATCCTTTAAAAATTACTTTTTAAAATAAGCACTTTCTACAAAAGACCTGCAGGACATTGCAGGGTCATGCAGTGGATGTAAAACTGATGTGTTTAGCTCCTGTCTGGTGTTTTTGCAACCTCTGAAAACACATATGAGACAAAAGTCATCAGTACTGAAATCCTATTTTCATGCTAAAAAGACTTTGTGAAGCTTTTGATTAAAACTCTTCATTTTTCTTTGCATCAAGGTAAACTTGAGTTTAGTTTTATTTGCAACTCACAAAACAGGGAAGACTTAGATTGCCACTGCATAACATCTTAATCAATTAGATTAAATTATAAATCAACTAATACTAGTCCACTTCCTTCATATATCCATGCTGTTATTTAAGTAACATGCAGTTTCAGGCAAACAGGACAGCGCAGATTTAGACAGTCTTCTACTTTTGAGAAGTGTTTGGAATGCTTTTGCCTTGATTGCCAGCTAAATTTGTGTTAAATTTTGGGAAGTTACTAATACCAATCAAGCACAGAGCTTTTGTCCAGAGTCCACAAATGCAACATGCAGCCTAAGAAAGCTCTCATGGAAAAGCTTTCAGCATAAGAATAACTGATTTAGCATTTTTATGTAGTTGTGTGTATTATTCAGCAAACAAAATTCAGATCATGTAAAGTGAATGAAAAAAGATAATGCAAGTGTAGGTTAGCACCCACTCCCTCTCCACGTTGGTATTTAATATATAGCCAACAGGTGTAAAAACATAAGACTGCATTGTTCTTACTGAGTTAAGTATATTCAAATACAGAAGTATTTCCTGGACTGTTTAACAAAGCTTACCCAGGAGAAAAATACCAGATAAATCACCCCACAAATCCTGCTTTAAAATTCATCATTTTTCGCCAAGCCAGAGAATTTCACTACAATAAGTTAAAGTTTCTTCTCTAATTAAAATCTAAACATCATACTAATAAAGCATTTTAAGGATGAGATTTCTGTGTAGACAGAATATACCCAAGTCATGCACATAAAGTATTCTTCTGTATAAGGACCCAAAGGCAGAGGTGGCACCTTTCTGTAGGTTGTCCTTTTTTAATATAAGTAATTTGGTTACTTTAAACACTGAGATGAAACTAGTTGAACACAGGAAAATAGTAGAGTATCATCCCAGCAACAGCACCACAACATCCATTTGGTTTAATGTCTTTGGATATATCTAATAACCTGCAGCCCAAGTGGAGAAAGGACTGGATGGGGGCAGAGAGGTGTGTGTGTTCTTTCCTCTGCCCCAGTGACATCATTCTTTTAATACTGTTGGCATTTGTAAGCTTCCCAGATTTAGTCTTGCAGCTTTTCTTCATGCAAAGCAAAGTCAGAACCCCCTACCTGCATTTTTTTTTTGCCCAGTGCTTGATATCCCCAACTTTTGGTATTCAGGACACAGTGTTTCTGCCATCTTCACAACTGGCTACAGTGTTTTGGCCAATTCTACATGGATGATTAAAGTTTGGAAAACACAGCTTACAGAAATTATCTCTATGCAGACAGTTCATTATCTCAGAAATCACTACTGCATACAGTAACTCAGGGCCACACGAAAGCAACCAAAAATTCACTAAAATTCCTCTATTCTCTTCCTAGCTTATTCAGGTAACTAGCACTTAAGGTAGTATAAGTAAAGGTCTAGTAAACAGCAACACAGAACACCAGGCACAGCGATTTTTGATAAATATCTGGACTTAGCCATAAATCCAGAGAACAAAAATTCTGCAGAAACCATGGAAGAAGCAAGCCTTGACTCAGGCCTAGAAATATTCCGGAATTTGAAGACACAACAATAGCATGAACTGGCTTTACACTAATTACTGCAGTCCCTACTTACTTCTAGATCTTGAAACAGGCAAGTACATCTCTCTCTCGAATTCTGCTTCACAGTAGTTTTAAATACATTTATTTCTAAACTTCAAACAGCACAGGAATATGGATGTTTACACCATACCTATTTAAACTCTTAATATCAACTTCATAGTCTCAAACAATCTGGAAGATTGCCTCTTTACCCAGCAGCTCCAAGTGGGAGTGGAAACATGTGCTGCCACGTTTTACATTTTGACATTCTGTCCAGGACTTGCAAATATCACCTGCATTTCAAAGTGTACACCTTGAGACATCTGATGCAACTTTCAGAAAGCGTCATATTTCTCCTAAAGGGACCTATATTAAGACTGAATTTAATTTTATTTAGACAATTAATAAGTTTTGAAAAGTAATTAAGAATTGCAAAGGAACATTCTAGAGGAATAAAGGGGAACCAGATTTCCCTGCAACGATACTGAAAAAAGATAATTGTTTGCTACTCAAATTGCAGTTTGTAACTTGAAAAACAAAAAAAAATGCAGTGCAGAACTACTGTTTTTAAACAGCTTTGGAGTTACTATTAATTCTGGGGTTCCTCTTAATAAAGTGGAAAGATGTTAAAGTGGAAGTGATAGACGGGGCAGGCAGCGAGAGGAGAGATGAACGCTATTAAGAATCTAGATGATCTAAATAGTGCAGGGAAGTTAAGAAGTTTTTCTTCAGTTAAATCCACAAGGGAATTCAGATTTCCAACAAATTGGCTAGTCACCAAAAGGTGAGATAAAAGGTGTTCTGTTATCCTACTACAACTCAAACCACACTAAACAGCACAAAAGGGACCATAAGATGACATGTAGCAGACTTGCAGCCTTGACAGCAGTGCAGCAGCATTTAAGTAGTGCTGAGTATCTGGAGTAAGAAAAGCAACATGAAGTCAAAAATGAGGCTGTCACCTTCTTGATTTTTTTACCATAGTAGTGAATATGCATTGCACAAGGAGTAATAAGCTACCCTGGAAGACTGGATTAGTAGACATCAGATGAACAGACACTTTAAGAATATTTTACACAGCAGCGTTTCATTAAAATACCCCACCTATTCATGAACCAATAATGTATTACTTTAAGTTATGCACATAATAGGATCCAGTCTCGTTACTCTAGGATTGTACATCAAAGAGTCAGAGTTTCATCTGCATTCTAGTCCAGAGATAATTTTCACCAACTAAAGGGGGCCTCAGTCATGAGGTACAACACACAGCACTGCTGTGGCAAGAAAGATGACTTATGTTCTAATGTCTTCAGTCTGAAGCTGATCCCCAATGTAAAAATCTAGTTATACTTTTTTATTGCCAGAGAATAGGAGACATTCTATACAGTACAAGAAGTGAGACCTCTGGCAAACCAGAGAAGCAATGGACCCACCACTCTGGAAGGACTCTTAACAGTCAAGAACAGATAATAGAATTAACTGGGTTTTTTTCAATGAGAAAGACAGAGCAAACATTATTTGATTTCTTGCCTCTAGATATGTTAAACTGACTCTCAGTTTTCACTTCATAAAACAGACCCCTTGACAATTATTAATCCCTTTCCTCCCTTTTTATTTTTTTCAGGTAAAACAATATGCAAAGCAATACCCTTACTAAAGCAAAAGGCTTGAAAGCCATCTATAATTTGACACTTCAGTTACACTTAATGCTTTCCCAATGACATTCTTCTTCATCTATCAGAATTTCTCATCTAATACAGCTTCTCAAATTAATCATCATCTTGTATTAATGAATTTCACATCTTCAGTGACAAATGAGCTAAAACTTTTGGTGTTTGTGAGGAACTAAATACCACAAAAATGCTTTTGTTCAAATATTTACCCTGATATTCTGATGTCTACCTGAATTATCTGGAAATAATAGAATAGCTACCTTCTGTAGTGACTAATTTAGCAGTTCACCCTAGAATCCCTCCAAGCTAATTTTAATAGGAAAAATGGTGAATTCACAGCTTTGAAACACAACAGAATGCTGGCAAAAATTAAAATTATTCACTTAAGTTGTGTTAACTATTTCCACAGCTTCATGTAGAAAGCTTAAGCTTTCAGTCAAACCGTTAAATAATATTGTCCTCACCATATCATGTACATAACTTAAAAACTATCATCATGAATACCAGTAGCATCTTAAATGTGTGTGCCATGCGCTGTTTCTTTAAAGAATCAAATTACATTTATGTTAATCTCAGAACAAACAAATTATTTTGCTTCATATTTGCTGAAAGAGTGGGAATAAGTGTTGACTTGTTCTTGATCTGGGTTTATGGGCTTCTTGTACTTGCAGTACAAGAAGGAAGATATTCTGTACCCAGTCAACCAAGAAGCAATGTGACATTTCACTGGAATCAAGATATAATAGTTTCTAAGCTTGATGATGATGATGATTATTTATAAAAGCTATAATTAAATACCTGTCATATATTAGCCCATGAACACCATATTCTCTCAACTTCTTCCTGTTATCTGGGTCATTTGCATCATCACCCCATGAAAAAATAACTAAGCCCTCAGATATGGCCCGTTTAATAAACGATGGATTCCTCAGCAGATCTTCAGAATGCACATTAATTCCCTGAAACACAAAAGACTTCAATTAAAATTCATGTTTCTGAAACAAATCAGTTTTTTTTAATCTTTGACACTTGGAGCTCCTTATGATTCCATCCATAATAATAAAAAATAATTTATCCAATTAGAGAGTTTATTGATAGTGCTATTTTTAAAACACTGTATTAGACATTTGAAACAATGGACATTATTTTGGCAGTTGCCCAACTTCATTGTATTTCTTTTATGAGGTTAGTTGTAATTTTAAGTGTTTGTGTGAAAAATGATAGATTTAAAACAAGTAGTAATAATTTAGTTTCAGAGTAGTACCAGAACTTGTCAGCTTACCAGCAAGTTTTCAAACTGTGCAAAAGTAATGGCAATTGGAGTTGTGCGAGATCTGAGATCCATAAGCTCTGGATAGAGTTTGGATTCTCCTTGGGTGAGAAATAACACAGGATACTTGTTTTGCTTATGCCGAATCCTGTTAGAAAAAGAAGTTCACAAGTAGGAAATGAAAAAATGAAAAGCAGGGGAATTCAATCTTACTGTTTTGAGTGGAATTCCTCTCTGTGCTGAATGTTCTTCTAGTTCCTAGCTGGTGCAACGAAATGGTACTACAGTTTAGCATCAAACTGTGTGACAAACTGCTCAAATTATTTATTTTTTTTCCCATTATTAGAGATTAACACACAGTTTAAGGGAAGCTTGACTTCATGTTGAACTCAGACCCACATCCTCAAAATGTTTATATAAAATCCTTGAAGGCTGTTTAATTCTGTAATTTTCTTCTTAAGGTTAGAGTAATATGAAGATCCATGATAAGAATTTCTAAACATGGTTAATATCAAGAACCTAACCTTACTAATGTATTTTTCAACTTAGATACCAGTACAGTGGTATGAAATTACAACAGATGGAAGCAAAATTTTGAGATTGGCATGTTCTCACACATTTGCTTCTTAACCCTTTTATCAGTACCTTGACTTGGTTTTGCCTTGCCCATTGACTCTTCAATGGTATTTCATCAGTGCAGCATCAAATGAAGCTTCCATAAAGCCTTTCATTAACAGTGCTGAAGCAGTTTTGGTTACCAAGTACTGCACCACATTTTTAGTTCCTATATATCCCAACTGTTTGTTCACCAGTTCAACTTCTACGCTTTTTCTGTGCCCCAATACCTTCAATATGACATTCCACAAAAGCAAAGTAAACCACTTAACAAAAACCACAAAGAAAACCTAAACCAAACATGGGCAACACAAAGTTCTTTTGTTTTCCGTCCTTTCAAAAAGGCAGATTCAGTGAAAAATTGTAACAAGATGATTTGGTTTTTAAGTTGGGCTTGCACACCCCTGGAGCATGACTAAAAAAAAGACTTTGGGATAACCAGAAGAAACCTTGTCCTTTTTTGTTGTGTCAAGAAAGAGTGAAGCATTCAGGAAGGCACTTGACAAAAATATCTACTATGACTTTGTTCTCCCGTTTGATTTTGGAGTCATTTCCAATGGCAAAGTGGTCTTGTTTCAGTTCCCAACTATTTTGGCACCCAAAGTTTATGTCTAAGCAAAACAAATTGTTATTTGTTCCTGTTGGGTATTCTTATGTACAAAGTAAATTTTATAAAAAAAAAAAAAAGAGAAAAAGAAAATACATAATTTATCTTCTTAACTTACATTGTACAAACATCTGCATGAAAAGAAGAAAATACAATTCTTCTTCTTCCAGCATTCATCAAAACAGTTTTTAGAATAATATCTAGAAAAAGGTTCATATCAAAGTAAGTTGACAAGTTGCCATCCCACTGTCCATCCTAGAAAAAGAAAGAACAAGCTTCAGCCATTTAAATTAATGGTTACTGAAATTATTTTAACCAGCAATGGTCTTTCATTCTACCTGAGTAAAATGAAAATTCAGTTTGCCAGTCCGAATACAGAAATCAACCCTTCAGTCTGTTGACTGTTAGTTACAGCTCTACAGGACTGACACTCTGAGAGGCAACTGAATTCTCACAGCAGTAAGATTCAGTGAAAAATTCACTGTCTCCCTGTCCAAGGAAAACATTTCTAGGAAGCCTATTCTAATTTTGAAAATGCAAAGGATTTCCCTGAAATGTAAAGTAATTCCCTGACAGTCCACCAAAACCTACAGCAGATATTCTCTATTGTTATTTCTAAATAAACACAATCCTGTGCAATGCTTGAGCTTGGACCAGGTGACCCACTGTGGTCCCTTCCAACCTGACCCACTCTGTGATTCTGTGGAACATACAAATTCAGTGGTAAGATTTGTAGAAATGAGATATTCTTTGAGAATAGCAAGTACCTGTCTTCCTGCAGCTGACCTGTCTCTGAGAGCACTATTAGCATGTCTCCATGCATATGGACTTGCACCTATCACTCTCCTTAGTTTCCTTCCCCCACTCCAGGCTTCCAGTCTTAGCCTTTTTTTCCTTCTAGACTGAACACTAAACAATCCAGCTGAGTCTGCAACACTGCTGACTAGAAGGAAACAGTTGCTTGTGTTACTGCACCAGTAATTACAAACTTTAGCTGTCAGAGAATTAAAGTAAATCACAGGTACATTTATTTACCCTTTGCTGGGAGATCCATTTTATTTCTATGTTGAACCCAACATCTTCAGAAACAGACTCCAGGACCTGAAAAAAAATTCATTATGAAAAGACCCCACAGTAAAGGAGGACAGCAAAGCATTGTGAAGGTAATTTTTGGGAGAATACACTGGAATTTAGTGCCAATGGTGTCTAACAGTAAAATTAATCCCCCCAAGTTTTTAACATTTAACACAAGATACATATACACTTTTTTACTCAAATGCATACAAATGGATAAAATCTTAAGGACAAAATTTTGACAAGGCACAAATGCAGGTCAATTCACCATAACACATATAAGAAAATGCCCCATTTGTACTCCTGAAGTTTTATTTCTCCAGAAATATATATAAACACATAGTCCTAAGTACGAAATCCATGAGCTTGCTATTACAATGACGATGATGAGAACAAAAGTTCTTTCACATGAAATTCTCGTAAAGAATTATTTGTAAGGTGCCTTCAAATCAAAGGTGAAGCTCACACAGTCATGAATGAGGACATATTTCTCTGTGGCTGGCTCTGCTAGATGGCCAACACTATGTGATTAACTCCCTAAGGCCAGGTGGTTGGTTTTTTTCAACATTAGAAACAATTATCAATGCATTAAAATGCAATGCCCCTGTGTACCCTGAGCTATGCAACTTGGGTTCATGAATTAAGAAGCTTGAAATATCTGCAAAGTACTACTTTTAAGCACTGAAAAGCTTCCAGTGGCCAACAATGAAGCCCATATTCTCAGTTCCAGCATTGATATCAGAGACCTAAAGCCAAAAATTAGAATCCCTTGTGTGCAAAGCTGAAAGTAAAGCACATACTTTCATGTTCCACAATCATCATTATCATCCATATTCTTTGTATATAAACCTTATATATAAGGTTTGCTTACTCTTTGCAGTGAAGGAAATGGCTGGGTCTCAAAAGCAGAGTTTTCCTCCTCTTGAAAAGATGCTGGAAAGAAATACAAAATACTGAATCAAAACAAACAGCAGCATAATCCCAGTAATCCCAGCAAGAAAAGGCTGGCTCAAACTCATAAGACTTTTAGGAGTGAAGAATGAATCAGGTCTACCTTTTGATTACCTATGCCTTCCCTCTAACACTGACATACTCCAGCGATGGTGTTGGCAATTCCTGTTTTGCCAGTGGGAAAAATGTTTTGACAATCATTTAAAAACTCGCCATAATATTGATCAGAAATGGCTTCTCCCATCCTTCACCACTTCACTCACTGAATGACATCCAGTAGAAGCAGCCTTGCCTATCAAGGCTTATTTAATTTATCTTTTCCTAGATTGGGAGGATGTGCGAGGTACTTTGACCATCTGCTGTCCCTATAAAGGGGATGAATTAAGGCCAAAAACTACAGCACCTATAAGACACCCTGCAGCAGTTACCAAAGTTCTTGCTGGCAATTCTGAAGAGCTGAAGTTAGAGAAGTCTAAGATGAAACATTAGTGGCAACTTTGTTATGTTTATTCATAAATATATATTGATCCATATACATGCACCTTCCACAGTCCTGTCCCCTCTTCTCAAGGGAGTAACTTCTGTCGAGATATTTACTTCCCAGCAAAGAAGTCCACAGCATGCACAGAATTAACTACATAAGCATTTAGAAGTGTTCAGGAAGATGGCAAATGTGATTAGAACAAGCAACTGTAGCCACAGAATATGTATAAGTACATGGTAGTGAATCAATCTCAAGACTCTTCCAAACTAGTACGTACCATTCTGATCTTTTACTTTCAGGGCAGTCACGTGAGCCAGCTGAAGAACATAAGAGTAACATTAGCAAACACTCTACCCCTAGAGGTCTTCCTACATGCAAAATGTAACTAAATTTCCTTATAAATTAGTTTTTAAGTTTAAAGGTCCATTGTAGACACAGTTTTAGTAATCTGCAAAAGAATAAAGGACATCCTAGTACACATCACAATTTCCTTTCAAAGTTTGTTTTAAAGATTTCAAGGAAAACATGCTTACTGAAAATTGAAAGGACATGTTCAAGGGTAAAAGCACACATAGTATAATTCAACAGCAAGATGTGAAGAAGTCTGAGCATTAATCTCTCCTTTATGTTTAATCCAGTGCAGAGGGCTGACCAGTGTCATAACGTTGTCACATACTGAGACAGAATCAAGCCAGGCACAGGACCAACTCCCTCGCTCTATTCAAATTCCCTCTCCACAGAAAGAAGTAGAGCAAGTAACTTCAAGTAAAAATGATCATATAGTTCTTGGATCAGCCAGATGCTTTCCTTGACTGAGGACAGGTATCTCAGTGGGGTCTTTAGTGGCCCAGTCTCATCCCCCGGCTCCCCTTTGAGTCAGACAGGGCACTTCTGCTCAGAAGGTAGAGTAGTTCAGTGCAACCCCTCCAACATTTGAAAATGAGACAGACTTCAGGACAGATGTTTTTCTTCAAAGACTTCAAAGCATTGGCTTTCAATGAACCCCACCTTCAATTTCAACCTTCCTTATTTTTTAAAAATTCTCACTGTTAGCATAATGATGTGGATCTACACAAGCTGTCAGACCACCTTTCTAGAAGATGCAAGTAATGAAATTTATTGAAGTTGTAACCATGTTGCAAAAGTATTTTTCTTGGAATTAGCTAATTGTTCTATTCACACAATTTTTAGAACTGTGCTCTCCCAAACTGTCTTTAGTTACTGCCAAAAACTCTAAGCTTCATACACGATTTGAAATTCTACACATAGCATATTGTACTAGCCAAAGTAACAATACCTTTAATAACTGCAGCTGATCAAATGTAAGTTCTTTGACTGCAATCTCAAACAGTTCCAAAGGCTCTGTATCCAGTTTCTTTGAAGAGAAACAATACATAATTAAGCACAACTGAAAACTACAAAAAAAGCCTACATGCTTTTAATATGGTAGCATTAAAGGCAACTATTTTTTTCCTCTTTTATTGATAAGGATACAAGTTATATCTTAATAAGATGATCAGTTTTCAGGAGACAACACAGTCACTTAAAAGCATAGAACAAGTGTCCATTTGAAAAAAACAGGATTTGTTTCACACAAGCCAGAGGCTTAGAAGTTCTTTCTTCACAAAAAGTTAGTATATTTATTCTATAAAAACTTGATTGGTTAATCAGGAAAAAGGTTTGCAAGTAAAGAAATGCAGTAAAAAATACTCCAAGGCAGTTTACTACTGTCTATCCAATGTCACAGAAACTAATAAAAAAAGACAAATGTCTTGGGGTAAAATTGAGATACTCACACCCTGCTCCCAAAATAAAGATCTGGTGTCAAAAAAATTTTGTCCATTTCTCACATCCCCTCTTCACCACAGAAAATTTTACTGAGCAAGACAGTAGTGATTGAAGATACACTGAATATCCACTTCCCTTAGTAAAGTTCCATTTCCACAACTGTTCAAAACCAAGTTTTTTATAATTTGCAATATTGCAAAGGGTGTGAGAGTTTGATGACACAAGACTTAGGGCCAAGAAGACAGGACAGTCTGCTCGTAGAACCTCTGTTTTAGCTCCTTTTCTTCTGATCCACTGAGCAATCCAAGAGTTCTTCAGTCTCACACATGAGACATGAAATATATTGTTTACCTCACAGTTAAGGAACAGAGCAAAATGCTGAAGTTAAAAAGGGTTAAAAAAAGAGTTAAAAAAAAATAATGGAAGTCAGGCCGGTTTTGGCTAATCAACCTCTCTAAATGAAGGAGATCCTTGTTTCTTCCATTTTTCTGCTGTCCATCTACTGAGATCCAAACAAAGCAGACTTTGGTTTGACCTAAAGAGTTATGAGGACATAACTACTTAAGACAAGTAAACATTTAAGTGTCAGTAAGAGTGAGGAAGTCATGCTAAGAATCACACTAACTCTCCCTCAAAAAGAAACAAGCAGAAGTTGTTTTAGACTGCTCTGGCAAACTAAAACAGTCCCCCAGGCACTACTGAATATAGTGCAGTTGCCTGCTTTTTTCTTCCATATCTTAAATTTAAAAGAAAGCTAAATGACAACTATAATGTTGGCTTGAGGAGTGCCAAAAAACCAGTGCATCTCAAAAGCTCTTTCTACAATATCAAAAGGAAAAACTCAACTTCCCTGCTCTACTTCATGCACAGAGTAATGCTGCATATTAATTCCCATCCCATCCTTTGAGTCCCCAGAATTATTTCTATGAGAGCTTGGCTTTTCAGTTTCTGGAATGGTCATACTTATAAATAAAATACAAATGTCATCCTCTTTACCTTTTTCATGGCCATGCAACATGTGAGATCATGGTATACAATAGGCACATGATCTTTAGAAAGATGTACATCAAATTCCACATATGCTGCTCCCTACAGAAAATTGAAGAACACACAGAACAAAACAAAAAAATCATTAACTACTTATGCACAAGGACTACAGACCTGCACACAAGTTGTCCAGTATTTACAGGGCCTGGATATCACACAGAAGTTGAATTCAACTCCCTGTTACCAGTTAAGTTACACTCAGCAACAGATTAATAATGAAAAAAAATTCATACAGGAAAGTATTTTGATTACCATAATGCAGCTCTAATATATATATATATATATATATATATATATATATATCTTGCTCAATCTTGTAAACCATCTAGTAAGATTCAAGTATTGTAAACCTGGTTTCAAAGAAAGGCTAAGATGATATTTTTAAATATAGATGTTTAAAACATACATGCCTTTGCAGTGTCCTTCCTCCCTCCTCTCCACCACCCCACCAAGAGACAAGGGATGGCTACATATTGTAAAGCTTTAGGGAGACATTCCATACAGCAACAAGCTTCTGGAGTCACTAGTGACTAACACAGCAGAAGTGTGTTATATGTGCAAGAGGAGAAATAGCTGCATCCAGTATTCTCCTGTCCTTTTCAGCTGTATGTTATTTTCTGTTGAACTTAAAAAAAGGGGAAGAAAGATCCAAGAGCTACAAGTACAATCTTTTTGAAAAGAGGGAGGGTCAGAAAGAAAGAGAAACAGTAAAAGGTTTGAGGTTTTTACTTATTTTGACTGTCTGCAAATCATTCCTTTGAAAGGCCTCCAAGAATGCCATTCATCAAATTAGCATCCTGACTCACACTTTTCCAATCAGTTCACAGAGAAAATAGGACAGGCTTTTTTCAGCACTTTTCTCAGCAAAAATATTTTTAGAGCAGTGGCTTTCAGCCTTCTCAATCTGCAAATAGTTGAAAGCTCTTTTCTGGTGCTGCTGCTGCTGACTTCATAGTAAATCTCCGCCTCAATGCACATTTCTTATGGGCTTTTTAAAACCTGTCCATAAACCTGCAGTGTCCCATCCAGAGATTAGGAACCACTGTTCAAAACAATTCAGTAGCAACAGTTTTCTTCTGGTCTGCAGTCAGCGCATGTTCCAGTCACTGTGTTCAAATTATACTCTGACTTCAAAAGAAGAGAAAGCTTTCAGCTAGGACTCTTGGGGAGTACTCCAGAACCAGTAGCCAACTCCAGATTCCGCTCCTATGCCTTTAACAAACTTCAAAGGTGTTTTGCAAGAACCTGTATTAATACCACTAAGGTATAAAGGCTTAGGATAGAGAAGTTAAGCAGCAGGTGATCTCACAGCAGCACATGACTGTGAAAACAAGAGCCAAAGAACCTCTGAATGTACTTCTGCCTCCAGCTACTCTGCTGCACTAGACTGTCTAGATCATTCTTGTCACAGAACACTTCAGTGATCAAGATTACTGGAAGGAGTAAAAAATGACCACCTCCATCACAGAGTTTAGGCACATGAAGCTAGTGATTGAAAGTCTTCTCTTAGAGTTTCAAGTCTTCACTGTAGCAAGCACCAAAACAAAGGACTGTTTTATTCTATCAGCTAAGCTCCCAGGTCACATTTTCAGACACCAGGCTTTGTTACACAGCAGTCTCTGAGTGAGACGTTTGGCACCTGAGAGTTATGCTGACGGACTCCAGCAGTGCCAAAATTTTATTCATTTTGTTCAAATTTATTCCAACCCTATGTCTCTACAGGGTTGAGATTAAAATTCTCTCTGTATTAGAACATATTAAACGGAAGAAGTCTTGATTTTTTTTTTTTTATTAACTTGAAAATAAGAGTCTGATCTAGGTATTACTTCCCACTACTCAGGGAACTTACACAGTGATTTGACATAATTTAACATCAGTGCAACTACCATTCACTGTACTGAATCATGGAAACTAAGCATACAAGCCAACCTAGTTTAAACTACAGGTACTACATGTGTGAAAACGTGTGTACATACATGACTAGCAGCATTCCTCAGAGAGGCAATGGTGTTCTCTTGAACTTTAGCAAGTCTGAAATAACAGCAAAGAAAAAGGTGGTGTTAGATGCAGCACAGCACAGAAGTCCATTGAAACAACAGAAATACAAATCAGAAGTTTTTGTTTTGGAGAACACCCACACTTCATATTGAAGTGACTTGACTGACCACGGGCTGCAGCTTTTTTAAGTGTCCGCTTCCTGAACTGATGTCAGTGAAAGGAAACATAATCGCCCCAGATTAAAATACAAACAAACTTACTTAGCTGTTGTTGTAGAGTTTCCTGCTCCCCTGTGTCCAACATCTAGAGTTGTTCTTGGTTTCCAGTATTTTGCATATGAAGCCTTCATATCACAAGTGTATCCCTGGATCGGTTTAATAACTATGTAGTCCACTACAAGAAAAACACCAATAATAAAAGAAAAACACCATGTCAATAGATAATGGATCACTTCAAGTGAAGTTATCTACATCTGTTGTTTGCATCGGCTGTACCTCTAACTTTTCCAATTGTCTTCCTTGGATTTCTGCTCATAATAGCAAGAGTAATAATTCCAGCACTCTTCCCAAGTTCTTCAATTGTGGATGACAGGAGGCAGGCAGAACCTACATGGCCTGGGAGCGCATCACCCTGTACTACCTTCTCACCTAAATTTTCCTAAAAATGAAAAAAAAAAAAAAACAACAAAAAAACAACAAAAAACTTAATATTATATGTAGGTGAGAATTCTAAACAAACTCTTCTTCCTTGCTCCTCAGAAGATACAAACAGGCACTTGATGTAACAAGTTTCTTGTGCATTCAGACAACTCTAATTTCAGGCCGAAATTGTTTAACGTACGAGTGTTGCAAATTACTATCAGTAACGTGAAAATCTTGATGGAAATCTAAAAAAATCTCACAATTGTCTTCGAAAACTTAGATTTGACAAGCTTTTCAGGTCAAAACTGCATGTGTGAAATAGTCTGTCTTCTAAAAAGCCCAAGTCATATTTAGAACAAAAATTAACTGGAATAACATACATGCTTAAAATAACTTTGTATTCATTTCCAGGGAAGGGGGAAGGCAACTAATACACAGAACGTGCACTTGACCATAGTCAAGGAACTGTGTAGACACTTTGCAATTATGAGTGTAAGTGATCTTAAGGGCATTTTCAGACCAAAGAGAGAATGCTTAAAACTTTCTTCTGCATACACAGTATGAAGAGATAAAAATCTGTTTTCTTTTAAAATGGACTTTGAATATTAGGATCTTTCGGAGGAAAGATAGAGTGCAAAATAACAGATAGAGTAATGAGAATCCAGTTTTAATTTGCACTGGTTAATTCAGAGAAATCTCCTCTGCTTATAACATAAAAATTTAGATTACATAATTGTGATATAACTAGTTCATATACACATTGTTCAGGATCAAGCAGGAGATGCAAAACGTAGCTCTGGTAAAGGATAAATATCAAACCAACCTAACTACAATACCACACACAGAGATTTGAGTCTAATTTGTACTGACATCTAAATAATCAGAACTGAAAAACGTTCTGTGCCACATCAAGGAGACTCACAAAACCTTTCTGCAAAATGGGCTGGGAGCCAATAGCCTCATACTTGTGTAAACAAATCCAGAATATCCAAGAATATCAGGCAGTGGCCCTGTTTCAACAGTGAAATCTTCACAGTAGTTCAATCTAATTCTCAAAGGCAGACTGGAGCTGCTTCCTAGGGGTAAAGAGACGTACCTCAAAAAAATCAAAGATTAATTCCAAGTTATCAGGCTCCATGGTTTGTATCGTGTACTCTATCCATCGGTCTGGCTGCAGAGCATAACCACAGTCTGGCTGAGTGTGTCGACATTTATAGTCATTATTACTTATTAAGGAGAACTCCACAGTGTTTGCCATTTTCTGAGGTACAGTAGGGGATGTTTTCTCTTGGCCCTCTTCATCATCCTCATCTTCCTCTAGGCCTTCTAGGGTCAATTTTACTCTGTTCAACCAGATATATAAAACAAATGGTTAAGTTACAGAAGTGTCCTTGAAAACGATAAAGAATCAGAAAGAAGCTTGAGCAGAAGCTCATACAACAGAAGAATTCTTCTGAACTCCACTATCTGCAGGACAGCACTACATGCAGTGGGCCCTCATAAGAGTCAAGAGTTTGTAGCCATTGCCTAAATCATACTTTAGTCAGATTTAAGTGCTCAAGTCACTACTAAAACTTGAGTTTGGATAAATATGAAAATTGTACTAATGGTCTGAGAAGCAGCACTTCAACAAACTATTTGGGCTGCCAAATAAACAGCCTTCTTCCACAGACTGATACCCATAATGCCAAAAGGCTAATGAAAAGCACTGAAAACAGCAGTAATCATCAACATCAAGACTTGAATGGTGGTGGCTGCTGCTAAGCACACACACAATTTTATGTCTCTATGAACAGTGATAAGGCAGATAAGTACACTCTATTAGACATAAGTAATATAGTCTGAAGTAATTAAGTCCCTTGAGAAATCCTAAATGATCATTTAAGCTGAATGCAACTTCTGAAAAATCCTGGACTGAAAGGAATGAACCTCTCTATGAGATTCAGAATTCTTTATTATGCAGAGCAAACCTTCCACACAAAGTGAATTATCTCAGTAACATAAGCTATAACAAGCAAGGAAAAAAGACAAAAGCTCTGGAGAGCACACTGTAAGTATTAATTCTTAATTAAACTTCCCATTCATCAGAAGTTGGAATTGGTGGGAGGGGGAATCAAAACTGGAAAAAAAACCATTAAGAAATCAAGTATCACAGAATCATGAAATGGTTTGGGTTGGAAAGGACCTTAAAGATCACCCAGTTCCAAGCCACTGCCATAGGCAGGGACACCTTCAGAGAATTGTGTAGGAGCACTGCAGTTCCAGCCAAAAAGCAAGAAACACAAAGACGAGCATGGAGTAAGTATTTGTGCTGAAATACTTTGGAAGTAGCCTGATAGTACACCCCTATCAGCAACCCAAAATTAATTTAAAGGGTGTATTAATTAAGTAAAGAAGAAAGAGTAGTATTGACAATTAACATTAGGTAAATTGCATACTGAGATGAGCAGGCTCTTACCTAAACCTCGATGTTTTAAATTTCTTCTTAGATATCAGTACAGGTGGTTTTTCAGAATAATGCAGACGTAATCTTATTTCTGTTTGACATGTCAGCCACCCAGCATCCACAGTTTCAATACCATCTATCAAAAAAATCAAACAAAAGTAGTAGACACTTTAGTAACTTATTTTAGGGAGATCTAGACAGCTGAATATACAAACATATAAATATAGTTCCTCTATCATCTTCCAGACAATCCTTCTCATCACTAGCTTATCCTACAGTATTTCAAGAGCCATTGTTGAGTGCATCCTTTCATCAGTGTTTCTAAACTACCCAGAACAGAAAACAGATACTGCACTTCTAAGGGTATTAAACAGAAACAATGATCAAGTGCACACTGTCTGCAGGAGAGCACTAAGTATTCCAGTGTTAATTTTATATATGCTATCAAGGGCTAAATTAAGCCTCCAAAGGCAAACATAACATTCCTTTGTCCTGGGATCTCTCAATACATGGAATAACACTGGAACTCTGAAGATTCATAAGCAATTAGAGGCTCCCTGCTTCTGTTGAGATACAGGTGTCATCAAAATCAATGCCAGTAAAGCTGTGTAAGTCTGCAGGACAGGGTATAGCAACAGTGTTGATGGAGAAACAAAGCATGGAGGAGAATCCTCAACCTCACCATCAGGACAAGGAAAAGCCCTACAAGCAGCATGACCAGCAAGCACAAGCCACCACACCAGGTGCTGAGGCAGACCCCACAGTTCTGAAGAGCTCCTAGCTAAACCTATGGTTTGATGAGGATAAGAGGAAAAAGGGAAAAGCTTTAAGACAAGATGTATAAGAGATGATAAAGAGTTACCTTAAGTGTCACAGGATTGAGAAAGAGATGGGTCAGAACTGCCAGAGGTGAGACATATATGCACAGACGACACACAAGGTCTGGGCTGGTAAGAGCCTTTTGGCAGTTACATGTCTGACTGAGGAGGCAGACTGTGTACATTTAGTGCAAGTAATAATGTCTTTCTAGGCATAAAGAGTTTTTCTAAGCTGGGTATTAAGAGAAAGCTAAGTCTATTCTGTATTTCCAAAAATACATGACTTAAAATTTGCAAATTTCAACCCTTAACACCATCAGTGACATTTCAACTCTTCTCAGCAGTCTTTTATTAACAGTAGAAGGGATTAGAGCCTGTATAACTGTATAAGCAGAGAAAACAATCACAGACAAATCTTAAAATTTATGATTTCAAATATTTTTCAATTACGAGACTTAATCTTGTTTAAATTAAATTTATGGTAAAGAGTAAAGGTCAATATGTCTCACTTACTATGGATTCCAAAGAAACCATCGTCAACAGTAATTTCATCTTCTGGAATTAAAAGGAGGGGAAAAGAATGAAAAAAATTAATTAGTATTCACATTTTAAAAAACCATTGCCAAGTTAAATTAATTCTACTTTTCCACCGCACTTCTAAAAAGTGTATCTAAAAAAAGGCAAGAAAACTGAAACAGACAAAGAAGCATGTTTTTTGCAACCTTCTATAAAGATTTATCCCAACTTAGGCTTTTTCTTAGTTTCTGCAAAAAAAAAAAAAACAGTCAACACGCAGAATGCCACATTTTACCTAAAGTAATCTGAACTGAGAAGAGCAAGAAGGTTGCATATTTTTCTGGTTTGCTGCAGTATTTGACTGATATCTACATCCTACCAGTATCTAAGATGCTTTATTTGCCAAAGTAATGCCAAGGACATTAAAGTTTCTTGCAAACATACAAGAAAGTTATCCTCCTGCACATTTATAATTCAAGCTGTTAAATCAAGTTAGTCACGATTAAAATGCTTATTCTGCCCATGTGACAGAAACCAGCCTAGCATGAAATATTCAAAACACTCAGGTCACACTTACTTTTATCCTTACCCTTTCCAAAGCTTTAATAACTGAAATCTTAAGGCACTAAGTAAATTCACCAGCATTAACAGAACTGCAGTAGTCTAAACAAACCACGCATTTCTCAAAACATAAATCTTCACAAATTTTTGCCTCTACAGCAATTAATCCCTTTTTTTTCCCCCCTAGGAAGAATCATAAGCCTGACCTCATTTTTTAATAACCACAGCCAAAAATTTAGGATCATAATGACCCAGTACTAACATACTGGGTTTGCTGCATTTTCTTAAAGATGAAGCACTGAGTACTACTTGTAAAAAAAAAAAAATACTCCTAACTATTTGGAATGAGATTATCTAAATTTAGAGAAAGTCTAGATCCTAGCAGAGGATAGGCTGCTTCCCTTGTCAATTACTGACAAATATAGAAACAATCTTTCAGGAATAGAAAAACAACTAATTCAACTGAAATAAAAAGCAAAAAAAGGGGCAGGGGTAGGAACATGGTCATAGTTGTAGCCAGGTGGGGGTTGGTCTCTTCTCCCAGGCAGATAGATACCAGTAAGACAAGAGGGCATGGTCTCAAGCTGTGCCAGGGGAGGTTTAGGTTGGATATTAGGGAGAAATTCTTTACAGAGAGGGTAATCAGGCATTGGAATGGGCTGCCCAGGGAAGTGGTGGATTCTCCATCCCTGGAGGTTTTTAAGATGAGACTGGATGTGGCACTTAGTGCCATGGTCTAGTAACCACGGTGGTAGTGGATCAAAGGCTGGACTTGATGACCTCAGAGGTCCTTTCCAACCCGGCTGATTCTATGATTCTATGGTACTATTCATGATTAACAAACAGTTTCTTTAATACCACCTTCTTTCTAAAAGACATTATTTCAAATCATTAAGTTTTTTAATAGATGTGAACTCCTAAACATGGAGGAAATACTTTTCATATCCTAGAAAACACATTGCATAAAACATGCCATCCCATAGCAGCATGAGAGATCTAACCTACGAGCTCCTTTCAAAGATTATTTCAGTCTCCCTTACAACTCCAGCTTTTTCCCTGTTCAGAAAAGCATTAGTAACTTCAAGTCTGCATGCCATCTTTTCTTCCAGCAAAATACATTTCCTCTAAATTGCCAGGTAAATAAGTCCATTCATGTTTCTATTTACATTAATCCATTTACTTAAGGAAGCCTTATTAAAAATCTTTGGTCTAAAGTTTTACTAATTAAATAGTACTTAAACAAAATCAGCAGTGACTTCACGCCCTCCCCCCCATTTTCTCTAAAAAACATAATATGGATCCTTAGTCTCAAAGAATTAAACTTACAGAAAATCATTACAATTCCAAATTAATAAAAGAAAAACCCACGTAATCTTAAGGATGACAGCAAAGAATTTCAAATCCACTCCATTTTTAAGCCACTTACGTATACTTACATTTTGAGAGTAAGGCCCATGTTGTGCAAAGAAAAAGTCTATTACCTCCCACACATTAATTAATTTAAATATTTTAAAACTATAGTTATCAATCCCTCTAAACCAGTGTGCAGCATATTAGTAATCTTATGCATATGCCTCAAACAGATGCAGTTGATGCCCATACCTAAAGGGGTAATTGATCGTGGTTGCAGATGAGTCTCCCACGTGTGAACTATGACTTCGCAGGGACCATCGATAGTCTGTAATTTAAAAGTTAAATGTCTGCAATAATTTTTATTTTTTTTTTTGTTATATCTGATTTTTCTACCCATGAAGCTGTTTGGGATGGTCATGAACTCAGCTTAGAGATTTAAGGAAGAAAAAGAGGAAGGAGAAGAAAGAGAGGGGAACGGAGACAGAGAACGAAAGAGAAAGAAAGAAAACAGATCAGGATTCTTATCCCTGCAACTGCTGATGGCACTACCTGATGTGTTGCATTTACATATGAGAAAACTTGTGACAGTGTGACATGTTGGAGAAGTTACACAGAATTATTAAATCTTTACTGCTTACAGCTACTCCACTGGACTACTTCAGTGTCTCTGAACTCATTAAGAGTGCTTGTTTTTTTCTGAAGATACTACAGCAACAGCTTATGAAAAAAAAACATACTTCACATCTATAATTCCAAACAGCATTCAGCATCTCCTCATGCAGGCAGCAGTTGCAGGGGTAGGTTCTCCTTCAAAATTTGCCTAATTCAAAGTCTATAGAACACCGTTATTTCAGTTGTGGTACAGAAGAACAAATTACTTAGCATCTAATTAAAACATAAATACTTGATCCAGTCAGCCAGCAATGAAGCCCCTGCAGTCTATTCCAGTTGGAGCAAGATAAATTAGATTCTTTCATTAAAAAAAAAAAAAATTACTGTCCACCAGAAGAGTACATTTGTTGACAAACATAGCCAAGACTCAGACAGATAACCAGAACAGTAACTCAGTCTCTTCTTTCAGAACAATTTAAGTTTGAAAAAAGCTTTCTAGGTTAAAGCTTTCAAGTAACAGCCACTTAACAGAAAGAACACGCCTGATTCCCAGCTCAGTCACCCTAAGAAGTTTCCCTTAGCAGGGTGTGGTTGTTAGTATCAGATGTAAAAACCACCGTCAAATAGCTGCAGTTTGTCATTTTGGTGTTTGGGCCTAAGTAACTCTTGATTTCCAAAAAGACTTGCTTCTATTGCCAAAGTCTTGCAAGCTTCAATTCCAACTTGCCCCAGTACTTCAGCTTCTTGTTTAAATACAGGTCAGATCCACAGGGACATCCAGACAAGCTTCAAACTCAGCAGTATAATTACAAAGTACCATAATGCTTTGTAATAAATCCTTTACAAGCAGATGGGATTTCCTGATATATATTGAACACATTTAATCTGCCACGTTTTTGGATGAGCTAACAACAAATGGCAAATATCTAAAAAGTGCTCAGTAAGACAGGTTTACTCTGAGTCTTAGCTAAAGCAATTTTCCTAATGAGTTCAGAGGCATCCATACTTATGGGTCATGTCAGAATAAAATACGTATGCTTCAAGTTATGTTTTAAAGACAGAATGCATGTAAATGTAAATAAATAAGATGATACTGTGGCTTTCAGTTTATTCCTGTTACAAGGCAGTTTTAATTTGCATTTTCTCACAGCTGCCACAATGATCACCCTTAGGATATCTAGAAAAGTAAATGATCAGAAGTTTCTTTCCCCTTTTCTTTCACAGCACCTTCACGCTTGCATGTTGCAATCATAGTTTCTAAAGCTGAAATCCATGTTTGCCAGCAGGGAGGCTGCCTTTTACTAACACCATGCAGGCATGCAAGCTCTCCAACAGCAACTCCCATGAACACACACAGAACTTGCAGTTTGTGAACCTGGGGAATGCAAGTCAGTCCTGACATGGATTAAGTTGTTTTCTTCAAAAGGTTTTTTTCCTTGTAAAACCCCCCAACGTATTGTATGAAAATACCAATACCAGTTTATTTCTTACACTACTGTAATTGTCCTTTTAATTTTAGGTTCTAAAACAATTAATGAGAACTCAAATAACATCATCCCAACAATAAGCACACCATGCTGGACACATTCAGCAAAATTTCATCTCCTGAAAGGAATACAGTGGACTGATTGTGCATTTAATCCCAGGAACCCTCAACACTTTCCATACTAAGAAGAGCCAAGCAAAGCTACCTGGAAAAAAAGGGCAATGGATTAGAGAACAGGCACAGACATGACCAAGAACCCTCTCAATCCCTGCTCAGATTCTCTCTGTATTTATAGGCATTTAAATAATGTTTTAATTACACGTAACAGAAGCCATTGTTACAATGAGGTTAAAATACTGATGTAATTTCAGTGGCATATACTGACCACATTTGAAAAGCAGCCCAGTTCAGTAGCAGGGGTAAATGATGTGTCATCAATTTTCATAGCATGGTACTGTTACCCAAAAAGAGATCCTCTTGTAAGAGGATCTCTTACAAAAAGAGACTCCCTTGTAAGAGTCTTACAAGGGCATCTATCCAAATATCACATCAAGCATCTCAGTGGGCAGTACACTGAGATTATATTATACTAAGTGGCACTGTGTGGCATGGATCCTTTTCTACTAATACAGACATCTTTTTTTTTTTTTTTCAAAAGCCAAAGATTACATTGCTCGATTTTGATTATCCAAACATCTGGTACAATTTTAAAGCTCTTAAAGGACACTCCAGAGTTTTCTTTAAAAATCCAGCCCTCTAACATTATGAGAAGCCAGGGCCTCCCCAGTAGTCATTAGACACTTCTGAAATTAAGGGTAAAATGCTTATCTGGCATAATGTTCCAGGGGTTCAAAGCAACCTGATGCACAATCTGCATGAAGTGCTTGGGTGATCAGTATAGTTAAAAAATTAAAACACTCCCATGAATGTTTAAGTGATAATTTAGGAGTTCAGTTCCAAAGTTCCTGATTCAAGGCAACACAACACAGTAGGCATTAGGGGGGAAAAAAAAACAAGAAAAAACAAATCTTAAAAACACCACACAAATACATTTATCCAACTGCACTTTACTGATTAAAATAATACTCTCAAACTTTGAGAGTATGAAACAGCTAAATTAGACTTAACTGCTGATGTTGCATTTCTGACAAAAATCTCTCTGGATTTCTGTACCATGTAAGAGACAATAATTAAGCAAAGAACTAAACAATTAACAAAGCCATTCAGCCATCATAACTGACTTGCAAGGCAACACCACATGAAAGTCACCTGCCAGGAAGTCCTGAGCTAAACAGAGATTTTATAACTCTAGTATTTTGTAACAGTTTAACACACAATCTGCTCTCTCAGCACAGTCATGGCAGAGGTGTTCCTTTGTTATTATTAGGATAATAATGGGTTATTAATCTAGGAAAAGCAATTCTAAGGCATTCTTATATTGAAGAAATTACTGAGTCTAGGTCTAAGTTTCACCTTTGTTACTTATAGTCCCGGCACTAAACAGATTTATTTACTTACATTTAAAAAAAAAGTAAATTTAACTCTCATTTGAAACATCTATAATTAAGCAGCATTCTCACAAGTGTGAAAAATATTCCCCGATCCAGTTTTTAAAGTCCTGCTACATGCACAGATATTTTACACTTGTCTTCAAAGAAATAACCCTAACCTTGCATGCTTATTTACTGTTGGAAAAACAAATACAGAACAGTTTAACAGAATAAGTTATGTTCCTTACTAAGGTTTTCAAATATGCCTCATGCAAATGATGCATGTAAAATTATTCTCCTAAAACATAAGATATAAAGAAGACAAATTCCAAACAAGGGCGTTTTGAGGTGTCTTGCTCACACCTTTCCATATACCCCCCCATCTCTGCCTCTACAACAAACAGAAGGTATGTGTAGAAGAAAACATAGGGAGATGTTCACAGTGAGCTAACTGGTACCAGACTATGTTTAAGGAAAGAACAAACCTCAAGCAAAATAGCTACTGTCTTATTTCATCAAGTGTATGTATTTATTTTTCTTTTTAAATGCTTAAGGTGATTCTTCTGTTACCATCAAAATATTTACAACACAGTAATGTCTCCCAAGACCTGGCAGCAATTTTATAATAAAATGTTCTTTGTACATATATTATTTGTATTCATGCAAAAATTCTATTAATTTTAACTTTTTTTTTTTAAACTGCTCCATTTATATAACTACAATTATGTTAACACCAACATGCTTCAATGCAAACAAACTAAACTTCATACATCATACTATCCTTCAAGTATAAAAATATACAGAGAAAAAATTATGGCTTTTTTTAAAAGGTGGTGAGCAAAATACTTTCCTATTTGGTTGGTTTTTTTTTTAATAAAATGT
The DNA here is from genome assembly GCF_001715985.3 of Manacus vitellinus. Classification (NCBI taxonomy): domain Eukaryota; kingdom Metazoa; phylum Chordata; class Aves; order Passeriformes; family Pipridae; genus Manacus; species Manacus vitellinus. Next base: position 2,889,892 of record NW_021940754.1, on the reverse strand, counting down.
CAGTAATTCTACCTATTTTCACATCTAGTCTGTAGCAATATCATGGGAACTAAAATTTCTCTGTGTAAACATGTATCACCCTCATCTTTGCCACCATGTCCAACTCAAGCACCTTCACAGATGCAGCAGCTACAGAGGGGAACACTAATTTCAGCTGGATCTGTCTTCAGCATGATTTATTCAGTTATGTGATGTCAAATTCATATACTCAGACTTCAGTATATGTTAAAGATTACACATGTATCTGTTTTTCTATTACAGACCATGACACGCAAAAATTGCACTGATAAAAAAAGATAACAGTGTTTGAGAGATCATATATTGCAAAGGGATTAGTCACATGCAACGGCTAATAAAAAAAAAACTACTGAAATAAAAATATTCCAAATAATTTAACTTAAAAGTATCTTTTCCTGATCATATCTGGTAAAGTTCTCCGTATACTGTCTCATCTGCACTATACTGTGCATGATATTCCTGTTAAAAGCAAATCCTACTTTTTCATTGTTCTTCAAAAATTTACAGGAAGTGGAAGAAAACACTGTATCTGGACTTCTTTTCTTCAAAAGACTTTATGATACAAGAAATAAGGTCCTGTGCACTTAAGAGGTACAAGCTAAATGGATAACCCTGTATGCTGGCAATTCACACACTGTGCTTTGGAGGGTGGTTTTCTTTTTTTCCTGCTTTTTATACACAGTAGCTCTTTATGCTGGTATTCCATAAAATTGATACTTACCTTGGCAGACTCTGCATCACACGGTACATAAAGTGTGCACGATACAGAGCACCTACTTAAAGAAACACACTCACCAATACATATTGTGAACTTTTTCAAATGGTAAAACAGAAATAGTATTGTCTATGAGCACATTTTCTGCTGATTTCTCACTAACTGTGCTTTTTTCTAGTGTGCTATTGCTTACATTTTAAACTTACGGACATTTGCAAAAAAAATATAAAAGAGTCCCGTGAGAGCTGCTAGGCTGTAAGAATTAATCTACTTTTGGCCTTATAGTGACCTCAGGAAATCTATTACCAGCCTTCCTTTCTTTTGTCTCAAAGTACCAATCTAAATATCAGTTTCAGATTAGACTATTTCACATGCTGTAATGAAAAAAAAAAACCAGAATTGTGTTTCGTTTGAAATTAGTATCCTCAACTGAAATGATACTTCTGTCAAATATTTTTTCAGGGAAAAACAGGCTACTAGAGCTGAGAAAAAATGACATGCTCTTGACAGTAATTTGAAATATTTAAAAGATATAGACGAGATGATTCTATAACTCCTTTGCACATTTAGCTACAGCCTTCATAATCCCGATTTCAATGAAGAATTACAGCCCAGGGTGAACAGCTACAGGATATTAATAGAATAAGAAAGACAGCAAAGGTAGCTGCTTAGTTACTACTCATTATTAAGAAAAACAGTTAAAGAGTAGCTGCTTATTTTCCCAACTTAGTCCAACGTTTTTCTGGATGCAGCCACATCTCATCTGAAAAACTTCTCCCTACCCTAGTGTGATCTTTACAGACCAGGATACTGCCACATACATTCAACCCTAATTCACATACATTCAAGTCATGTGCAACTTTTACATCAATCCCTGTAAAAACACATCTGTGTCTGCCTCATAGGTTTTTTTTCCCCTCCAAGTCATGCAAATACCTATATACATACAGAAAACACTGGGATGCCCTGCTCCTTGTTGCACCTTTTCACTCCAAGAGATTAACGTGTTAACTAAGCAGTACAAAAGCTAGTTAATACTCCTCATGCTTCACAAAAAAAAAAAAAATCTGCAGTGATTTTAAAAACTGTAGTAATTAGGCAAACTTAAATACACCTCCTACACTAACCATTTTTCTCCTGCTACCACTTGCTTCCATGCTAGAGATCCTTGCCCTGCTGAAGTCCAAATTCAATTCTAACTATGAGAATCTCACCATATCATTTTAAGCTTTAATAATATCAGGTGTATCTTTAGGACTGAATTTTTTAATACACTAACAATGGTAAAAGAGAGAAGCCAATTAAACAAAAATAATTGCAGTTAACAGCACATGGTTATGTATTTCCAGAATTGAACTGCTTGTATTTCCACAACTGTTGCACATATGTTGCAATTTAAGATTTATTTCTAAAAAAGCCTCATGTTTAACTCAGGAAATCCTTTTTATTTCAAATAAGGGAATTTTTACTAGGGATGAACCAACTTAAAATAGAAAAAGTTGTACATACCTTAGGTTCTAGGAAGTATCCTTTAAAATATCGATACTGAACAGGAACTCCTCTAGGAAGCTCTACAGCAACCTTCCATGATTGACTGTGGAGAAAAGAATAAACAAACAAACACCGAACAAAAAAGTTTAAAAATACAGCCTAAAAGCCACCTCAGACTGTATGTCTAAGTGATATTCTAAAACAAAAATCTAGTGTATTGCTGAAGGAAAGTTATTGCAAGGTAACTTAGCCAAACATGAACAAAACACAACAAATACTCAGAATTGAAACTGCACTTTATAATCTACAGACCCGAAGTGCGCTAACAGAGTGAGAACTTTCATCCTCGTTTAACAGATGGGGAAAACACGATGAAATAATTCAGAGACTCATCCAAGATCACACAGCAAGTCACTGACAGAATTATAAATACATCCTGCAAGCCCTATTTTCCTGAATCATACCAACTGCAATAAGGTAGCACAATTGTAAGAAAATACTGAATTTCTCGCTGCGTTTAAAATTTCTTCATATACACTCATGCTTATACAAACATCTTCTAAAAGTTTTATTTAAAATTAGAGTTTGCTTAATCTTCAATCTTATCCCCATCACTTTATAGCCATAATAATAACAACTTGTTTATAGTGTTTACTTTCTTTTTAATCTATATCTCCTATATATCTCCTATAATTTGCTGTATAGTTATGGGACTGAGAATTATCCCACAGTAATTTCTTATCCAAAATACCTACAGCTAAACTAGTGAAATGCCAGCCACGACAGCAGAAGCAACATCTGTAACTAGAAAAGCATACCCAAGCCAAAAGTTTTCTTAAACACATTCTTAAGCATCCAAAATGCTCAAGGGCAACACAAGAAGCTCTGGAATTTTACTAACAGTACATGTAGCTCAACACTTTACAAACACAAAATCAGAATAAATTTGTTGCTCCAGAACTTGAGCTGCTTCCGACGGAACAAATAAAAAAAAAAAGTAAAAAAAGAAAGATAAGGGGAAAAATACAAAACCAGAAAACCCCACGCCAACTTACCGATCAACAGTCTGGAGGACCAGAGCAACTTGTGGATTCCAGTTTCCCAAAGCACTGCAGCTCCCACATATTGCAAAAACCTCTCCTACAGGAAAAAAAAACCAACAGAAAATAACTCACAATTATCATTACTCCAGTATACATGGCATTAATAAGTACAGCCTACACAGTCAAACCTTCAGGTATTTTAAACATACACACCAGAATCACCCATCTAAAATTCCCTTTTTTCATTTCAGAAAGGAATTTTCCCCTACCCAAAACTGCAATAACTTTTTCTTCACCATCATAAGGACCTCACTGAGAGAGGGACTACTGACAGCCCCAGCCCTTAAAAGGGTTGGCTTCCAAATTGTTGTGAACTAATACTGTTCAAAATTCCCTGGAAATGCAGCAGGTAGATTTTCACTGTAAACTGTTTAATGTCAAGATAATGCAGTTTTTTCCCAGATACTCTGTATTTTTTAACCCACATACGGATACACACACACTACTAAGTAACCTACATTTCCAAAAACGCAATTCTCTCAAATTCACACCAACAATTTAGAAAGCACAAACAGGAGGTTGCTAGCATTATTCCCAAGGCAACACATCCAATTAATTTGATTCCCAAGAGAAATAAAGTTCATTTTGCTGCTATGCTTTCAGCTTTCATTGGATATAAAAAGGTAACACTATTACACAAAAAAACACACATGAAATTGTCACACTGTGTGTGTCTTAGTGCATGCATACATATATAGAGACAGAATCCAAAAGATTGTAATAGTATATTTCATTCTGGCATATCCCAGAATTAAAGTTAACACTGCAACTTACTCTTGTTTTTAGTATAAAACCTGTATGTATCAGATTTTAAGAATGACAACAATGACATATACTAATGGAAAGGACAGATTTGTATTTTGCTCTTACAGGGTTTCAACAAGATTTTTAGACACAAGAAAAAAAAAAACCTGTTGCAGAATGAGCAAATGTTAAGTCCTAAAGTATATTTAGGCACCACAAAAGAATGATACAAGTATCAATGATGGTTATTTCCTGTTCTTAAAGAGGGGAAAGCAGTAGCAATAGTGTTGGAGCCACAATAATCCATACATACGAAGTAGACAAGCTATATGCAACAAATGTACACTAGCTTTTACTAAGCCACATATCATAGCTGGAACTTCAAAGTCCAAAATAAGTCTGGAGGAAGTCCTTATGCCCCTAAAATTGTGTCCATTCTTTCCAATTAAACTAATAAGAGATACCACCAGGACTGTTTATGAAAGAAACCTCTGCAGGTCCAGAGGTCGGGAAAAAAAAAAATCTACAAAAGCCAAAAATGAACTAAGGTAATTTGTTCCTAAAAGCAGCTTACTGAAGTAATTTTAGATAACATCTTGAATTCCAATCCTTTAAAAAAAAAAAAAATTCCATTGCAATTCATTAGAAAAAAAAGCCCAAGCTTTCTGGATGTTCACTGTAGGCATACAAATGCAGACAAAAATCTGCTTTATGAGTATACTTACTATGCAATTCACTGCACACAATTGCCTGTGTCAGGTGCTTTCCCTTTTCCACCCTGTACTGAGGCACATGATGGTTTGCTTTTGCAGGGAGGAAATAAAGGGGGGGGGGAAAGGAAGACCACCTGAATACCACACAGGTAGAATTTCTGACTGCAGATATTAAAAAGAAGCAAAAATTCTTTTAATATCCCTTTAAAATAGCCATACTTAATCCATCTTAGTGTAAACACCAGCCAACCTTTGAAGTGTCATCTAAATTATATTCCTCTTAACAGGAGCCAGCTAGAATAGTTTTCCAGCCTTCTGTTCTAAACAAACCTTCAGTAACTACCCCTCACTCAGTAAGGTACAACACACAAAGGCAACATTTGAGTATGATACAGAGACACACCTAAACTGCCTTCAACAATTACACTGAGGCTGAATCAGGATTTATAAAACACTGCTTAAACTATCTCAGTAAAGGCACAAGTGATGAACTGCCTTTTCACAGGCAATTCTAAACACGGTGAGGTTTGCTCTGGTTTTTGTGTTTTAAGCTCAGGGGTTCTAAACTTCTTCCCCCCCCCATTGTCAGGGAATCGAAGGTTGCTACTGGCAGAGCTCCTTCAGCTGCAGCAAGGGAAGCTTCTCTGAGCCTTCTGCCCAGTCCCAAAGCTTGCAACAGCTCTACTGATGTTGCAATCTGCCTGTTTGGGCCAGCTGTGTGGGGGCACAACTTCTGTGTGGGGTTGGGAGCTAGAAGCTCCCTCATTTATTTCACAGCAGCTAAGCTGCCACCAAGCAGTCTCTTGATATGGGACTGTGTCCTGATGAAGAGCTAAAGGAGCCACAAGCCAGTAACCAGTGACCCTCTTCCTTCTGCTAAAATGAGGCAAAAAGTCAATGACACAAATATGCAAAAGCCTGCACACCAATGTGTTGGGCTTTGTCACCAATGTTGGCTCCAGAGGTGGTTTGGCTGAAGGGAGCAGCAGTCAGAGAGCACCATTCCTGTGCTGGTGATGCCATTTTATCCTGTTAGCCCTGGAATCACGGGCTTTGACATCAACGGTAAGAGACAGTGATCAGGACACAGGGAGCATGTTAGTGCTCAAAGTGAGGCTTTTTATCTCACCAACTAACTACCCACCATAGTGATCTGACAAAATCAGCATCTGACATTTCTAAATAAACTGGAAGTTTTGCTGCTTGGAGAACTGCTGACAGCTCTGAAACTTACCTCTCTTCTTTCACAAGACTGCATCTTGCCACTGCTGCATCTCAAAGCTCTTCTCCCAGGTCAAAACCAACAATATCAATACTGTCATAAGGAGAAGCAACCTTCTGTGTCACTTCTTTACGCTACACATGTGATAAGTATTTCCAGATAATTCTTCGTAAACAGCTGCTGAGGTGGGATCTACTTCTCACTAGCCCTACTTTTTCTTGCAGATATTGTAAGTACAAGGAAAAAGTTACCCATTCAAAGTCAGCTTTGTTAGTGACATAGTGACAGTGCCATCACAACTGTGGAAGCAACAGTGTGAACAGGACAAATAGAGCATAGCTTGCAATACTCCACTGTACAGCCACACCAGTGCTTTATAGTCACATTTGATCTAAGGCCAATATACTCTTTAATTTTAAAGTTTTCTCCAGAATGCTATAAAAACACTACTCCTTACTAAAGGCTTTATGTCCACATGGTGTGTCAGTTTTCTGCTCCCAAATGCCGAATCACAAGGGAGGAACACAGGGCAGATGTCGAAACTTCTAACATGTTTTTATCATTTTCTTCCCCACCAACTACAGTAGACACTTATGCCATCTGGTATTTAGCTGTCACAGGAATTTTGCCAATCTGTACATGCTCCCACATTCATCTGCTTCTGTGAGGCAACCCTCAATTACTTTTTGGTGAACTTCCGTGCTGGATTTGGCTGGGGTAAAGTTAAATTTTCTTCATAGTAGCTAGTACAGACTATGTTTTGAATTTGTCCTGGAAACAGCGTTGCTAACAGAGGGGTATTTTGGATAGTGCTGAGCAGTGCTCACAGCACTAAGGCCTTTTCTGTTTCTCACTCCACCCCACCAGAGAGGAAGCTGGTGGTACACAAGAAGCTGGGAAGGAGCACAGCTGGGACAGCTGACCCCAGCTGACCAAAGGGATATTCCAGACCATAAAACACCATGCTCAGCAATAAAAGCTGGGGGGAAAAGGAGGAAAGGGGGGACATTTGGAGCTACAGCATTTGTTTTCCCAAGTAACTTTATGTGTGATGGAGCCTTGCTCCCTTGGGGATGGCTGAACACCTGCCTGCCCAGGGGAAGCAGCAAGTGCATTCCTTGTTTTGTTTTGCTTGCATGCACAGCTTTTGCTTTCCTTATTAAACTGCCTTTATCTCAAACCATGAGGTTTTTTTTCTCTCCCATCCCACTGAGGGGAAGTGAGCAAGCAGCTGTGTGGAGCTTAGTTACCAGCTGTGATTAAACCACAACACCTTTCTTCAAAGTTCCTAAGATGAAGGTCAGTGTAAATAAGCACAATTTATAAACGCTAAATCTCTTGATCTGATACCTTGTGTTCCTCATTTCAGTTATTTACACATTTTTGCATAGATAGAACACTGAATTAAGCTGCATATTCTTTCTGTCCTTAACTCCCAGTAGAGTTTGTATCTTGTGAGAACTTTCAACAACAATGCAGAGAGAATAAAAACCAGAACACACACATCAATGTATGCCTAACTGTTCATGGTTCAGAACACAAACGTTCATTTCCATGGAATAAAAAGGTACTAGAGACAGAAGATTTTAAACCAATCATACCCATTTCCGTTAGCATCAAAATCTCTAGCACAGTATGAAATTGTTGGAAGAAGGAGGTAAAAATTATTTCCCAGCCCTCACTTTCAAATTCCTATGTGAAATTCCTTAATTATTTTATTTTACAATGACTTATCATTTTGATATCTGAACTGACATGTTCTTTTAGCTCTGAGGAAAACAGACAAGACAGCCTTTGAACACTCTACTATTAAGTTTTCTTCTAGGTAAACCATACATAAAACAAAGCATGATTTGGGTACCTGGTTCTGCTGTTCCTTTTACTTCAAAAGTCACTTGAGAAGAGGTCATATCTGCAGAACTTTTGTCTTAGGATAGCTGAAATCTCCTATAGTGGGAGGAAAAAGACACTACATTTCAGGAACAATCACTACATCTATTACTGTCCAAAGTAAGAGGAAACATTAATCCCGCCACTTACAGGGAAGAAAGCCACTAGTGATATTACTGTTTGAATGAGCAGTCAAAACACAAAGCTCTTTAAAACCAGCAGCAGACCCAGAAAACAGCATCCAGCTGCAGAAGACACTGTTGCAACACTGGCACACACACACAAAAAAAAAAAAAAAAGACTACTAAACCAAATACCGCATGCAGGTATCAGTATCACGCAGCATTTATCAGTATTCAGCTGAGATTTTTCAAAACTCCTTTTGACTAATTTTGCTCCCAAAGAGGCCACTGGAAGTTGTAAGACGTTTAATATTACGATCTTTGGCAAACAGTAACTTCTGTCTCATCTATGCTGTTCTTCGCCATCCCCTCCAAGTTTTCCCAGAGAAGCACTACAGCTACTTGTTCATCACCGTGGACTCTGCTCCCCTACTTCCAGCCTCTCACATGAACCACCAGCAACTAGACACACCAGTCAGTCTTCAAAACAGCACCTTAGGCCTACAGCCTCTGTAGCCAGGGTAATAGCTGGAGGATTGACCCTGCTTCAGTTTTCTTCTCCAATACACAACTCGATGAAAAAACCCCTGGCAGAATCCCACTCTCACCATTACAGCAGAAACACAATCGATGTAACATATCCTTTTATATTATTCACAGAAGTAGTAGTCATAGCACGGGATGTTGCTAGACTGTCATCACTCAAGTATATTCATTTGTACAGGGGCTGCAAAATAATTATACTAATTATATGCAGAATTAACCTTTGCAAGGTCTCGACTAATCTGTTTCTTTACATCACTGGGGGGGGCTATTTATTTTGTTTGGGTTTTTTGTTGCTTTTTTTAAACAAACCAAGTAGAATGTTTTTATTGCTATTTTTGAGCAGGACAAAAAGCACTTAATTTCAGTACAACGTGGGTCAGCAATCCTTTAGTAACAGCTTTAATAATAATATCAAAAAGAATTAACGACACTAGAGAAAAATCTGCCTTTTATCAGCTCTAATATAAGCCCTTGCCTTCAAAGGGCACAGGACAGCTTAACAGATGCCTTGAAAGCAAGAAAAGATAAAGGAAGTCAGATACCAAATACTGAAAAAAAAAAAAAAAGCTCATAATCAAACCTCATTCCTTGTGGGCAATCCAAAAGTTATTGTAGACATTTAAACTTCAGACCTTAACTGTTGCTTCTGGATCTTTTCCTACTCTTCCTCCAACTATGGTTGCCTTTACTTTATACTCCTTTTTTCTCCTACCTTATTTCCCTCTCCATGTCAAGAAAGGTGACTTTTCAGTGGTAAAATGAGAGCAAGCAAATAGTAGTAATACAGATATTTCTGGTCACATGTTCCAATCCTGGATGTAGTCTTTTACAAGTAACATTGCTGTAAATGGCCAAGACCACTGAAGCTAGAAATAAGCACAGGAATTCCATGAAGGGGACACTCTCCAGGAACTCTTGCCACGTGTGTGTCATTAGGTGATCTGTATGTAAAGTGACACATTCTAGCATTTATTTTTAGCAGTTATTTCTAGACAGAGAGGCACAGCGTGTTTCAGTGCTGAAACTAAGACTGAACTCAAGAAAACTGGTCTGGTATGACAAAAATCTCAGCTTAATGCAGAGAATATGAATTACTAGTGTAATGCATTTATGAGGACAGTGAATAGTTACAGCCTTGGCTGTGTTCAGCAACTGTCCTTGCTCGGACAACCTTTAACTGAAAAGGCAGAGGAACCAAAGGGGAGATGAAGCAGGCAAAAATGCCTTTCAAAAGTCTATAAAGCAGGTAGGTGAAAGCTGAAGCCTGCACCCAGTTCCCCAAAGCAAGAACATGCTTTTGTCTTGTAAAAAAACCTGCTATCTCCAAAGCCGATGCAACAGGACTCAAAATTAAACCTCACAAAAACCAGCATGTCTGTCCTACTGCAAATTAACTAACTACCTATCCATTCCTAGAGAAAAATCTAAAATCCTCTAAAGCCCACAAAGCTTTTACCCAGTCTCGTAAAAATTTTATGCACCTACCTAGAAGACAGTTGTGGACTTTTCTAAACTAGTTAGCAGAATAATATTTTTCTGTACAGCAGTAGTCAATCATAAGGAGATTTTGATAAACTCAACTTTGTAAAATGGTCAAAATTCTACTCAAAAGGCATTTTCTCAAATACCTACTTAACCTACCCAAGGGATGCATATCAAGAGAAGAAAAATTCTACATCACCAAGTATGGGCATGATTTTTCTAGCAGAGCTGCAGCTACAGGTATTGCACTTACATTCCCATTTAGGGTCAAATCTCATTCTGAAAAAACATCTTTTCCAGCAGACCACTGTATGTAACCACGGAGCAAGGAACAAACAGATCTGCTTTTTGTTAAGGAACCAAGCCTATGTCGTATATTATCATGCACTTATAAGAGCACTCTGTACTTTCAAGACACGATGCGAAAATATTTTACTTAGAGGGAAAACCAGCATAAGTTCAGCCATCCAGTTACTGATAGTTCTTGAGAAGAGGAAGTCATTTAATTCCCAAGAGGGAATGGCAAGAAACCTTAGACAATCAAATCCTCTAACCATGTAAGTGGTGTCAGGCATCTTTTAAACCTGATGCTTCTTCCTTCAGATTTTCAGCACTGCCTAACCAAAGAAGCTGACAAAGAATAACAAAATCCTCTCTGCTCCCCACACCTGTAAAGATGGATTTTTAGGAGAATGCAAAGAATCCTCAGCTCAAAGGGGTCGTGACATAACTGTCTGCTTAGGGGAACTGAAACAAATTATAACAGTTACATTAAAAAGTAATAAGCAGCAAATATTAAAAGTCAACTGAGCAGACTGAGATCACCCAGGTAGATATTTATCAGCACTTCACTAAAAAAAAAATAAATTAAAATTGTTTCCCTACAGATCCTTGCTTTTACAACAGAACCATGTTATTTCCCCCAGCATAGTTCCACAGTTTCATACTCTCCTCCTTTTGCAAAGCAAACCCCTACCCTTTCACAACCTCTAAAGGTTACCCCATGAAGACTGTGACTGCACAGCAGCATCACCCTGAGGCCTGTGGGGGGACTGATCTGCCTTCAAAAGCGTGGCTCAGGTAACCCTGCCTCAACCAACCTCACTACAAAACAGGCTGTCTGCAAGGCTTCCAGAGCAGGGGGTAAGATCAAAAGCCCAGCAGGCAGGATCACGTGCAGGCAGGATCACGTCTTGGTTCCCCTGCCACAACACAAAGCTCTCCTCATGGCCTTAAGACAGGAAGTAAAGCAACTGGTAACCTTGCTATTTCATTTTCAATTTTCACTTGCCTTCATATACCCAAAAGAAAAGCAATATAGATTTTAAGCATAGTATCCTGCAGGGTAAATAGCAGAGGGGGAAAAAAAGTACTCCTTCTTCTAATATTGCCTGTAAAGGTCTCCTTTCTCCTCCTCACAGGCTCCTCAAAAGTACAAGAGTGACAGCAGTAAATGTACTTCCCTAAACAATAAGGAACCCAAGCTCTGCCCTTTGATTCTAGAAGGGAACTAGAAAATGTAGGTAAGGAAGAAGAAAAAAGATGACATAACACAACCAACTATTAACATGTCACAAAGTATCATAGATTTCCTCTAAAATGAGGTAGTAAAGGTCATCACAGATGGGGAAGACCAAGCTATTTTTTGGTTGTAGTCAAAAATATACCAGGACATGGACCTAATTTATTAACTCAAAGCTTGAACCCTCTGGCTTACAGGTCTGGTGCTATATTAAAACCCTTCACAATCCTTCAGCTTTAGTGGATTATTCTGCCTCACCCTTAACTTCCTTAACCTTTCCAATATCTTGTAAGAGGTATTGGCTGTTTGCTGTCCCGTATCTTATACATAGTTTTTCAGGGTCAGTTAAATACACCCCAAGTAATCTGGGACAATCCTGGACTGTAACAGCCTCACTTACAAACACTGAACAAATCTTAGTGTCATAAAAATTCATAGCAGTCATGAAACCAGATTACAGGTTTCAGTACAAGTGATATTTTTAACAGCAACTCAAAGAGGTTTGTGAGGCTGTGATTCCAGCAGCCTAAGGGCAATGTTTGAAACATCAAGATAAAAAAATACAGCTGACAAAGTATCTTATTAATAGGTGGTTTGTTTGTTTGTTTGTTTTTTAAGATAGCTGGGGTAATAAATTTTTATAGGTACTTAATGCAATTTTTCAAAGGCAGTTAGATGATTAAAATGAGACAGCTGGGTACCCGGGTGCCAGGAAATTCCTGCAATGCATTTTAATACTTTCAAACATCTGATTTTTAACGTAAGAATACTTTTAACCTCTGTACTACTGAATTTGCTTAGTTAGCTGTAAAAAAACTAAGACCATTGTATCAGGCCTGGCAGAGACAGAGTTAATTTTCCCAATAGCAGCCCTCACAGTGCTGTGCTTTGTACTGGTAGCTAGAAAGGTGTTGATAACACAGCAGAGTTGTGGCTACAGGTGACCAGTGCTCACACAGCATCAGTGATGTCTCTCCAACATTCCTCACTATCACCAGTAAGCTGGGGGTGAGCAAGATCTTGGGAGGAGACGTAGCCAGGGGAGCTGGCCATCGCTTGCTGATGGGAAGTGGAGAATAAAATCTTCTGCTCTCCCTTGCTTCCACGTGCATGACCTTTGCTTTTGCTTTAATAAACTGCCTCTTACCTTGACCCGTGAGGTTTTTTCCATCTTATTTTCTCCCTGTCTTGGCTGACCCACTGAAGAGATGAATGATAGAGCTGCTTAGTGGGCAACTAGCATCCAGCCAAGGTCAAACCCACCCCCACCCACTATCTGTGCACAAACAGGCTCTTTCATAATGTTAACACACATTTCATCACAGACCATGGTGCACAATCCTAGTACTGCAAAAAGTAAACACGCTAAATTATTTCAAAATATCACTCCACTTTTCTGCATATAAAGATCAAAAAGGCAATAACAAAAAGGCTGTAGTATTTTTGCTTTTGCTTCTTTAATTTTAAGCAGACCTTCTCCACCTTAAAGGAATAGACTCACGAGACTTATCAACACCCAGGAGAGGTCCAACTCCAGCCTGAAGCAGGGGAAAGGTGCCACAGCCCCAGCCAAGTCATTTGACAGCTGGGAGCACACACTGATACAGCACACCACAACCCCGTGCAGCCTCCCTGATGAATCACGAATTTGAACACTGCCAAGCACTGCCGGACAAAGGTACTGCACCTACATTTCACCTTGGAAGCCGTGCTACACACAGCAACAGAAAATCCACCGTGCACCCGATCTCCTGCTGTGCTGAAGGAAGAAGAGATACAAGCCTAAGACATAGTTTTGGAATTTTTACTCACAGCCTTGGACTCTTGAGCAGAAAAATATCAACTCGTGCAACTTCAGACTGTAACATTTCGATGATAACAAGTGAAATTTGATTAATCTTGTAGTAGGAAGAACGGATTTTTTTTGCTTCCGGTTTGTCCTAACAAAGTGTCAGAATATCATAGAATACGTCTAAAGTAACAAATTAGGTATGTAAGAAAATTATGTAACAATAGTTGACAACACCTGTATTTTAGTACAAGGTCAGAGAACATACTTGTCAGGGCATTCACTGTAACAACTGGAGGAGAATTTTTAGAAACAGCATTAAAGTATCAACTCCTTCATTTTCACACAAACAACCAGAAGGTTCTTCCTGCCCTCCTCCTTCCTTCCCCCCCCCCCGCACTTTGACTGCATGAGAAAGGACAACCAGAAAGTCAGCAGCTCTGTCATTCTGCATTGCAGTATTAACACTGGACAGAAAACAAACTTGCACAGAAGATCTGGACATGCTGTTCCAATTCAAAGGCTGAATTTCTACCAACAGACTTATACTGACATTTAGAAAGCAAAAAAGCCCATGTGCTGCTTCTGAAATAATAAGTTAATACAGAGCAATAGAGAAAAAAAACCTTCCCAGTATCAATTTAACTACCCATCTGCAGGGCCAAGTCAGCCCTCATAATCAAGCACAAGACCCCTATCTGACTCACCATGTTCAGTTATAATGCATCCACTTCATTTTAAGTAACAGTAAGTTAGTTGTTTTCAGCATTTTGCAAATACCTGTCCATGTATCAGACTCTTCCCTCTTAGTTACGTCACAGCCAGTTTTGCAAACTAACTTCTCAAGACAGACAGGGAACAGCTGGGGCATATTTGCAACTAAAGCAGAACAGCATCAGTTTGATTTGTCTTCGTTGAAGTGCTGTTTATTACTAACGTGTGGCTGACAAGATCTTAGGCAGGTAGCAATTTAGCTCTTTGTGATCATGCTGACATTCCTCACTTAGGAATGACATGGACAAATAACATGTATAATGCTCCCCACAGCTCTCAACAAACCACTTTTTTTAAGGGGTTTCCAAATCCTGTATCCATTTTATGGAGGAAGAACATGTCCTGCTGAAAGATTAATTATGTGGCAGTTTAAACTAATAGTATCTATTCAAGACTAACAGCATTCTGGGTTGTTTTAAATATCCTCTATAGTTACTTTACAGGAAGCAGTGTGAGAATAGAAATATATACGATAAAAAATAATTTCACTTATCGACTATTTCACTCTACTATTAAGACATAAAATATTTTGGAGGTTAATCTCCATCTAACATTGAATGTTTTAATCAATTAAAGCACTAACACCCTACAAGAGAACTTATTGATTGAAAAGGAAAAAGAAAGAAAAATAGGAGAACGAATCCGTGCCTCGTTAGGATGCAGGTAACTTAAAAGTTCAGATTAACTTTTAAAGTCTAGATTAACCTAGAGCCGCCTCACTAGTGCCTACGATAATAATCAAACCACAAGCGTCATCGGCGCGTTACTTTAGTCCGAAGCAGAGACAAAGAGCAGCGCTGAGCACACCCCCACCTCCGGCGCCGCAGTGCGCCCAGCCCGCCGCACCTCGCTACCCGCACGGACGGACGGACGGACGGACGGAGTGACCGGGGGCTCCCCGCCCCACCGCGGGTCCCGCGGGAGGGAGGAGGCGGCGCCGCGCGCCCCAGGCCCGCCCCGTCCCGGTCCTTACATAATGGCGGGACCCCAGGGCCCGCCCGGGCAGCGCTTTAGGCGGGACGTAATAAACAAGAAGCCGCGGGCCAAGCCGCGGCCACCGGGACAGCCCGGCCCGGCCACCGCCGTGCCCCCGGGCACCGGGCACCCCGCCCCGCAGCACCGCGGCCGCCCCCCTTCCCGCCCTCCCGGCGCGCTTCCTCGGCCCGCTCTGCTCCGGAGAACCGGCGGCGATGTCCGCTTCCCAAGCCACGCGCTCCTTGCCCCCCCCCGGTCCCCTCAGGTCGCAACACACCGGCCCACAGCCCGCAGGACCACCTCTCTCCGCGCCCTCCTCGCACCGGGCTCTCCGGTCGCGCCGACCGCCCGCCGCGGCACCCGGCCGGCGGTGCCGACTGACCTGGGCCCCCAGTGGCCTTGTGCGGGGCTGCGGGACGGTGCCGGCCCCGGGCTCCCGATCCCTGTGTTGCCCCCGCCCCCTCCTCCGGGGCCTGGGGGAACGCGGCAGGACAGGGCAGGGTAGGACAGAGCAGGGGAGGGGGCGGCACCGCCCCAACCGGTTCCAGCCGCCCGCCCGACCCCGCCAGGGGCGGGGCCACAGCGCGGGATGCCACGTGACCGACCGGCTGACGGGCGGCGTCACTCGCCGACGCTTCGGACCCGCCTCCCCCCGCCCCAGCAATGGGAGAGCGGAGTCGAGACCGCGCCTGTTCCTCGACAGCACGGACGGGTCGTGAGGGGGCGTGTCCTGCCCAAAGGGGCGTGGCCAAGGCGGCGCGGTGAGTGCGTGGAGCGGGGCAGCGGCGGCTCCGCGGGGCAGCGGGGATGAAGGAGGCGGCGGCGGCCGCCTCCGCACGGGGCCGGGGGGCAGAGCTCTGCTCTACCCACCTTCCCCCAGGGCCAAGGACCATCCCCCCGGTACCCTTCCTCAAGAGCGAGCGGCACCGCTCCCCGCACCAGCTCTCCCGACACCGCCGCGCGCACCGACCTCCTTCAGCCTCCAGCGCCTCCTCAGCAGCCGCGCACCGACCGTCCCCTTTGCACCACCGCACCCCTTGCCGTCGCCGCGCGGGGATACTGGCCGAGCGCTCGCTGGGGCTGCAGCAGGCGCGGCCGCCGCCCGGCTCCCAGTTTTGGCCGCCGGGCCCGGGCCCGGTGCAAAAGCGCGGCGGCGTGGCCGAGTGGACCGGGTTTTCCAGCTGCCCCCGGGCGAGCCGGGGTGGGGCGGGCGGGCGGGACCCCACGAGTGACCCGCCCCGGGGGCCGACACGGTCCACTGCCCGCGTTGCCCGCCACCGGCCCCCTTCCCGCCTCAAAGCCAATGGGAGCGAGCGCGTGGGGCGGGAATGGGCCGCGCCGTTCCCTGGAAAGCCTTGGAGCTGAGGGGGAGGAGCGGGCGGGGATCGTGGGGGTGTTCCCTCAGCGGAACGGCGGTCGTGGGGGTCAGGGGAGAGCTGAGGCTGGGAGCTGGGCAGATGGCCCTGCTGAGGCGAGGGAGGTCTCTGCTGCCATTTTCCAGCCCTGTGAGGCCACGTTACCTCAGTCTGTGTCCTCAGTTCCCAGCCTGGGAGCGGGAGGGCTGCCCTGAGGTATCAAAGGGGCAGGCAGCCTTTCGTGAGGGGTTTTGGTCTCTGTGGGTTTAATGGTGGCCATCTATGACTGTTTTTCACATGTGTCCAGCAGGCTGCATGCTCCATTACCCACCAAAATGTAGGATGTGAGGAGCCAGTGTCCCCTGCCCCACTCAGAATCACGGAATATTCTGAGTTGGAAGAGACCCACAAGGACCATTGAGCCCAACTCTTTTAAGTGAATGGCCCCTACATGGGGTTGAACCCGTGACTTTGGTGTTATTAACACCGAGTGTTAACCAGCTGAGCTGATCTCAGGGTCAAGCATCTGTCGTGGGGCTCCCAGGAGCGCCCCTGCTGCTGGGCAGGCTCTTGTCTTATTCTCCGCGCACATGTGGCTGCCTACATGCCCATCCACACAAACAGAAGGGCTGTCATTCATGATACAGCTAAAAGCATGCCTTCACGGCAGTGGTGCCAAGGCAGACCCACGTGGGAATGCCCGTGCTGGAGTTTTGAAGCTCCAGGCAAAGTTTAAGTGTGATACTTATGTTTGTTTTTGGGGTAGATGAGTCTGTCCAGTGAAGACCCTGGGGAGACTTGCTGCATTGAAAGGCAGTGTTGTGTTTGGGGCTACAACCCTGTGGCCTTCCTGAGACCTAATTTTATGACAACGAGGGTAGCCTGTTGGAATTCACCCAACAAAGCCTTAGCAGATAAAGGGAAACTCTTTTCCTCTGCCTTTAGGGGGGACCTTGTGCTCTGTTTTGTAGCTGAGCTGTGAAGTTGTGATAATTTCACCAGTCCTCTCACTCTAATAATGAGCTTGCATAAATAGCTTGATGAGTAACTTGCTTCTGCTTTATACAGCTTCTGTCATCTGACAAATAAACTGTCTTTTGAGTATGCAGAGAAACCATTTATCTTGTTTTGCACTAGAAGTTAGTGCCATTACAAGAATGCTGCTCTGTGTTGTCCTTCCATCTGTCATTTAAATAGAGGGCTATTTTCCATTCATTCATCCCCTACAAATCTAGCTATGTTTATAAGTAATTTGTGACACAGCCCTGGGTGTTGTAGGGAGAAGGGATGTTAATGTCAGATGTTCTATATCAGAAAAGCGTGTAATGCTTCTGAATTGCTGAGGTCTGTATGTGGGTATTGCAAGATCAGAGTACTCTGCTCAAAGGAAAGAAAGATAGGGGAAGTTATGCAGTAAAAGGAAATGATAGCTGAAAGCAGTTTATTTTGAAGTGAAAAAGATAAGAGGAATTCCTCTGGGTAAACACGGATGTGAATTACTCTAGTTACAAACCTTAATGTTTAACTAAACATTAGGAGCTATCATTTCTACTGGTGTATTCAGCCCTGAGTTGAAGAAAGAGGATGAAGAAACTTTAGAGAAAACAGTATTTAGAATAGCAGTTGACTGCTTATTTTCTCTTCCCCATTTTTAAGATTTTTTTAGTTCAAGGAATTTGTTGTGAAGCTGGGATGAAATGAACACTTTCAAACGTGTTTTGGCATGTTAAATTTTTCAAAAATGGGTCTATGATATCATGCCAGACATATTACAAAATTGTACCCTTAATTTTTTGTTAAAAACTGGAGGTGTGACACCTGGTTTCGTTCACCCCTAGTGTAAATTTAAAAAAAAAATGCCTGTATTTTGTCAAAACTATTATTGCATTTCCTACAATAATTCATTATAGCTAAAAATTACAATTTAGACCCCAAATAGATTCAAGAAATATTCATGTGTTCATTTTATTAAAGATGTACATCCCCTTACTTCTTCAGCAAGGTAAGAGAAGCTCATCTAATCAGCTCAACTGAAATGCTTAGAGAGTTCTTTTTCTCCTTGTTAACTTATGTGGTTGATTTTAGCTAAAAGCTGCCATTCTGTCAAATAAACCAGTTTTTAATTCTTCAGGTAAATAAAAAAATATTACATATTTATTCATTTAGAAAGAATGTTAATAGGATTTTTATGCTGCATTTAGAGGAAATAGCTGATTCTAAACAGCATGATTTGTCCTGGCCACTTTTCAAGGACTAATTTTCTCTTTAAAGATAACTCAAGTTTGTCAAAATCAGAGATTATGTTCTTCATCCCTCATTGATAAGGCTTTTCCACTGCACTGCTTCTTGGTCTTGCTGAATAAAACAAAAGCAGCTAATTCAGAATATTGATTAAGCTTGGAGCTAAGTGTAGAGCAAGTAGGAAAAGGGTGGGATGGAAAATACTGATCTCTGTTAGCTTACTTAACCTGAAAAAAGTCTACATTTAATGAAGCCTTCTAGTGTACTTGTTTATCTCCTCCTCCTGAAGGAGTTGCTTCAATTTGGTTGCATGAGATAAGGTCAGAATTTGCCATGACGCAGCAGGCAGGTCTCAGCTGCTCCTTAAGGTGATATAAAGCTCTACAGTAATTAGAGCACACACGTGAGTTTATAGAACTCTTCTTAAATATCTGCCCAAAAAGTTAAAATTGGTGGTCTGCTTTCCTTGTTTACATAAACAAAACAAAGGAAACTGGGTTTTATATCACAAAACCTGCATTGAATCAAAGTGCTTCTTGGCAAAAGTCCCAAAGAGATCCAGAAAGACAAGGTTAGAAGGTTACAAAATCTGTTTCAAACTCTATATAAACTACACGTGCACACGCTGGAAAGCGTATTTTCTTCTTCAATAAGAGTTAATAAGCTTAATAAGAATTGCTGGTACTTAACCAATACCGCCTGGCAAAATGTTTTGTCTTCGTTCTGGCAATGATACTGTTGTGATGAAGTCTCTGAGCGGGAGTGAAAGAGCTAAAAGATACATGCTAAAAAGATGCTAAACATTTCATGCTGCCTCCCCAAACGCTGCAAAAGCTGCCTTATAACTGGGTCTTGCTCCCAGCCATGACAGTAGGGTATGAAGGGGGTTGCAGGTGTTGTGTGCCGTAGGTGGAATGTTGAAGTAGCATTCAGGCTGTACTGGTTGAGACGTGAAGTCCAATGGAACTTATGCAGTCTGGTTTTTATAAATAATAAGATGAATACTTGCCCACGTGCTGTAAATAAGTGGTTGAGGCTCATGTATGTAATACACCAGCAAACTTACACTAAACAGGCACTAGGAAATGCCTTCAAGGTTTTATGTCCACATCTGTAGCCAATATAATATTTTCTTCAGCTGCCAGAATTATAGATTCAGCCTATAATCAAGATCCATTGATATTCCAAGTAGTAATAAAGACTGTGAACATCAAATTACAGCTGTGCTTCTTCCTCTTTCATAGTATGCATTATCAGTTCCAGTGATCTGGTTTTACTGACATCAGGGCTCACAGCTGAAGAAAGCTGCACACTGAGATAAATTGCACTCCCTATTTTACTGCACTTAATTTTTCTGCAGTCGTTCTCAGTCTGGTGGGTTATTGTGAGCAAAAATAGCTCATAAGATGATGCAATTGATGGCCTAGCATTAGGCATGAAGTATTGCATTAATGTTTTTTAATCTTTTTGTGTAATCACTTATACTTGAAAATGCACTTCTAACCTTTCCTTTGGCACTGAGAATCTTGCTGTATCATCACCTAATGAGAAATCTGGACAATTTATAGGCACTAAAGGAAAGTGATGCTGAGAGACTGGAAAGCATCAAGCAAGAATAAAAATTACGAGACAGTTAGATCCATGCTATTAGCATGGCAAAAGCCTCTCAGTCTCATGGAGAATGATGAGAAAGCATTATTAGAAAAAGGCCCTTGTAATATATTTTTCTCCGTGGGCAAGTTAGCAGTTTGTCAGAGAGCACAGAAACACATGAGAGAAGTGGGTGATAAGAATTAAGCAGGAAGATAACGTCGTGTCTAAAACTTTTGAAATGCCTAAAGTGGGGAAGCCTAGAAGGTAAGCAGAAGGTGAAGAGGGAGAGGTGGAATGCTACTCTAGATTGGCAATAGCGCAGATTTCTCTGCCTAATACAAAGACTGGGTGTGCTGATTGCAAATGAGACAACATGTGTGATGGGTTGACACACTGGAGGGAGGGGATACCATCTAGAGGGACCCTGACTGGCTGAGAGGTGGGACTGCTCAAACCTGGTGAAGTTCAGCAGGGCCAAGTGCAAGGTCCTGCACCCGGGTCAGGAAAATCCCGAGCACAAATACAGGCTGGGGGGAGAACGGATTAAGAGAAGGCCTGAGGAGAAGGACTTGGTGATGTTGGTGGATGAGAAGCTCAACATGACCCAGCAATGTGCACTTGCAGCCCAGAGAGCCAAAGATATCCTGGGCTGCACCAAAACCAGCGTGGGCAGCAGGTCAAGGGAGGGGATTCTTCCCCTCTGCTCTGGTGAGATCCCTCCTGGAGTGCTGTGTCCAGCTCTGGGGTCTCCAACATAAGAAGGAAGAAGCTCTTGTTGGAACAAGTCCAGAGAAAGCTCCAAAGGTGCTTAGAGAGCCAGAGAACCTCTGCTATGGAGACAGGATGTGAAAGCTGGAATTATTCAGCCTGAGGAAGAGAAGGCTCCCAGGAGACTTTAGAGTCCCTTTCAGCACCTAAAGGGGCCACAAGGGAGCTGGAGAGGGACTTTTTACAAGGGCACGTAGTGATAGGGAAAATGGTTTTAAACTGAAGGAGGGAAGGTTTAGACTAGAGGTCTAGGAGGGAATTCTTTACTCGGAGGTTAGCGAGACACTACATGATCAGGGAAGTTGTGGATGCCCCGTCCCTGGAAGGGCTCTAGACCAAAACCATTCTATGATTCTGTGACACTTGATTTATGGACTGAGGGTTTTTTTTCCCAACTTTGATTCCTCTTCTCTGCCCTACTTCCCCTTTTCCCACTTCCAACTTTTATGAGGAGGGGAAAGTTAATTCTTCAGTGAGAATAATACTTATGTCATGTCCTCTAGAGCTTTGCAAGGTGGATGAGAGCATCACTAAATATAAAGTAACATAAAAAAACAAATATAAAGCATGAATATAAAATGAAATCCTCATGCGGCTACTATTAACAATTATCAAATTTATAACATGAAAAGGAATAGTTCTAGATATTTCACTTTCTTCTGTAGAAAATTCAGTCATTTTCAAACAACATTAATTTTCGTATACAATCTGGCATTGGTGGTAGACAATGTTACGATAGAAAACTTTCAGAAAAAAAACCTACAAAATCCCAGATGCTAATACAATATTGCAGAAATTAGATTTGGGTTAGAAATGAGACATATAATAATCTAGTCTTGAGGGTGTCAGCATGATTTGCTTTCTGAAATTAAACATTTATATTTTCTGAAATTAAACATTTATAATTTGGGGTTTTTTTCTGGTTTTGTGGATTTTTTGGTTTGGTTTTGGGATTGGAAATTTTTTGTTTTGTTTTGTTTTGTTTGTTTGTGAAACACTTAAAGAACTCAAGTGCCACACAGCCAAAGCATTTGAACTGGCTGAAGTCAATTACAAATAGGAAACTTTTGAGGGTTTTCTACTATAACTAGAATAAGGTCTATAGTCCGTTTTATATATATATATATATTTATATATATGTAAAGCAGATCATATAGTAGGTTATATACATAACTTTGTTTTATTTTTGTATATATGATTGTATATGTGGTATTCTGTGAACTCCTAGCTCTGTCTACATGCCAATTACAAGCCATTCTCTTGTGTACTTGTACAAAGTCTTCAAGTGTTACTGTCTCCATCTGGTTGTCTCTGAAATTGTGCTCAAGACTTCCTATGCTACTTTTGCCAGCAGCACCCACTTCACTGTGTAAGAGACAAGGGTGATGAGCAAATGAAGAGCAGCAGTTATGGAATATGACACAATGATGTTAATTTTTTTTTTTTTGTTCTTTGTTTCTTTTCTTTTTTTTTTTCATCTCAATGATAAGGAGGAACACTTGCCCTAAGATAAGGAGAGAAGAGATTTCTTATGACAGCAGGAAGGTTTGACTCTGGTGTGGTTTAAAATACCACTTCAAAGGTCATGTTTGTGCTTTAAATGGAACGTGAGGCTGAATTTTATGCTCTGCCAGATAACGATGGTAGTGATGCAAGTGCTTCCTTTGGACTCTCCAGGTCAGGGCTAGTGATAGATAATGTGGGGTTGTGGTGTGGTGGTGCCCAGTGTTTTGAGGAGGAAGGACAATGGTGTTCCCAGTGACCCATGTGAACACCAAAGGGCCCAACAGGGGAAGAAATGTGCTGCTTATTGTCCATTGGGTCTCTGTAATTCCAGACTCGACATTTCTTGAAGTGTCCCTGTGCTGAATATACTGATATGGACAAAGTAATTGGGACAAATCCAATGGGGAAAACATTGGCTTTTCCTGTCTTCTATCACTTTAATTTCTCCTCCATCTGCCCCACGTACTCCTAATGACAGAGAAATGTGTTTAAGTTTGTTGTTGACACGAAATTCTCTAAAGTGTAGACTGTGACTGATATTTCTTCCTTTTTATAGCTGTTAAATAGGTATCAATTCCCATGTGTTAAACCCTAGGTTTACTGCACTGTTTTTCCTGGGAATGCAGCCATGCCCGGAGACACAGTTTCTTGTGAGCAAAGCTCGGCCTGAGGAGAAGTTAAGGGTGTCCCTGCCTTAAGCCAGTCTAACATCTGGCTGCAGCGTTCTGATGGTACCACACCTGCTCTGGCAGTCTTACCTGTCCTCTGTATTTTCTCTGGCCCTTGTCTAAACTTTCTCTGAGCTGAAATAGCTCTGTCAGAAAGTGTGGAGGTTTTGTTTGGTTTGGGTTTTGTTTTATTGCTGGTTTGTTTGTTTTTAATTAGGTTAGTTCTGTGTCGGGTCAGTGGGCTAAAATAATTCAAACTCAGGTTGGATGAATGTCAGAGCTGTCTTGGTACAAGTGGGGACATCAGCAGATATCTGAATGTCAGATGCCAGAAGCTGAGTTCTCCACAGCTGCCAGAGAACTGCTCGCTGTGACAATGGAGCTGTTGAAAGAGCAGCTCAAGCAGATTTATTGCTTAAAACAGAGACAGCTGTTGGTGAGCAACCTCAAAGTGGACTTCTGAGGGAAAAGGGGAGAACATGCCACTTACTTTACACCTACTCTGTATTCTTGGCTCTCTCTGTCACGCTCAGCCAATAATTCTTGTAAGCAAAGTGTGCCTATTCTGCCCACAGCATTGGAAATATCCAAAAAAGAGATTTATTTTTATTTTTTTTAAGGCTAACAAGATACAAACCAAGAAAGCCTTTGCAGCAACTCTGACTCTTATTCTCCTTGGTGGGAAAAAGAAAGAACTCACATTTCCAAACCTCTGAAGACAGATATGGGTGTATG
Source organism: Manacus vitellinus (assembly GCF_001715985.3). Taxonomy (NCBI): domain Eukaryota; kingdom Metazoa; phylum Chordata; class Aves; order Passeriformes; family Pipridae; genus Manacus; species Manacus vitellinus. The sequence continues at coordinate 2,865,920 of NW_021940754.1, read as the reverse complement.
TAACTTCAAAGATGACAACAATCTTTGTTGAGTCTGACAGTTCTCCTCAGTGGCTGTCTCCATGTGAAGCTGTTCACAAGTTTGCCATTCACATTTTAGTCAAAGCCTTAGAAATTTAGAGCAACCTCTATGAAAATGCAAGATCAATGATAAAAATGGCACACTGCACAGCTGAACAACGTGTAGCCTTTGTGCAACAGCAGCAGAAACTGGTTTATCAGGTTCACCCAAGACATGTATAGATAAACTTTTGAAACAGTACAAAATCTATTGGCATATTGGCTGGTTTTCTCACTGTAGTGGGTTTCTGTGGCTGGGTTTTGGTAGGAGCGGGGGGGCTACAGGGGTGGCTTCTGTTAGAAGCTACCAGAAGCTTCCCCTGTCCCATGGAGCCAATGCCAGCCGGCTCCAGGACGGGCTTCCTGCCGCTGGCCAAGGCCGAACCAACTAGGAGCAATAGTAACACCTCTGGGATAACACAGTTAAGAACAGAAGATTGTTGTGCAGAGAGAATTCCAGCCAGGGAGGAGCAGAGTGAGAACATGGGAACAACAAAGTAGACACCAAGGTCAGTGCAGAAGGAGAGGGAGGAGGTGCTCCAGGAGCTGGAGCTGAGGCCCCTGTGGCCCATTGTGGAGCAGCTGTGCCCCTGCAGCCCATGGAGGAGACCCACCTGCAGCCCATGGAGGAGCCCATGCTGGAGCAGGTGGATGCATGGAAGAAGTTGTGACCCCATGGGAGGCCCAGGATGGAGTGGGGTCCTGCCAGAGACCTGCAGCCCATGGAGAGGGAAGCCCACACTGGAGCAGGTTTTTCCAGGGTAGGACTTGTGGCCCCTGTGGGGGATCCACGTCGGTACAGCTCATCCATGAAGGACTGTATCCCATGGAGGAGTGACCCACGGGACAGCAGTTTGGGAAGAACTGCTGCCTGAGGGATGGATTCACACTGGAGAGGTCCATCAAGGACTGTCTCCCATGGGAGGGACCCCATGGGAGCAGGGGAAGGACTCCTCTCCCTGAGCAACTGCAGAAACAACAACTGACTGTAACCCCCATTCCCTGTCCCCCTGCACTGCTGGGGGGGAGGAGGGAGAACATGGAAGGAAGGAGGGGTGGGGGGAAGGTGTTTTTAAAACTGTTTTATTTCTCACTCTTTGGCTCTTATCCTGTTAGTAATAAATATAAGTACAATCCCCACTTTGAGTCTGTTTTGCCCTTGAAGATAATCAGTAAGTGACCTCTCCCAGCTCTTATCTCTACTCATGAATTCTTGGCTGTTTTTTTTCTCTCTCCTCTGTCCAGTTGCAGACGGAGAGCGAGAGAGCAGCTTTAGTGGGTACCTGGTATCCTGCCAGGGTCAACCCACTACCCTCATAAAATAAAAAAAAAAAAAAGAGGGTACTAGGACTAATGGTAGCAAAATAAAAGCTGCAAAATCTAGGCTGTAACTGCTGTGAGGTAGTGAGAACTCAAAAGTTAGCTGCTTATTGGTTGATAGGAATGCTTCTTTTTTGTAAATCACAGAATAGCACTGAAAATCCTCCCCAGCTGCTTTCAGCCTTGAGCCCAAAAGATGTCAAGATGTGCTGAAGTGCTGGCCTGACCTGAAGCCTGTGTGCAGGTAAAGCTGCAGACAGACAGATGACTGATTAACTAAAGTTGTGAGGCTCTGTTTTGTTGGTGCTGGTAGCTCTGCCATGAAGCTCAGCTGCTGTTCCCAATGTAGGGAAACTGCTTGTTGCTGGAAAAAACGCAGAAGGGCAAAACCTCCATGCTGTACTGCAACTCTTCCTCTAGGGAGCTGACCCTGCTGAGAAGTCAGAGGAAATAATGATTAAAATAGTCCATGGGGGAGGCTCCCAGTGAGGAAGAGCTGTGCTGCAGTCCCAGGCTGAGTTTGGTCATCCTGAACCCAGACCAGCACTCCACAGATTGCTGTGTGTTCCCTCTGGGTCCTACTGGCAGGAAAGGGGGGCCATTTCAAGGTGCTATCATCAGTCACTTGACTCCAATTACATGAGTTACTCTAGAAGACCATTAGGATAGGAAGTATCCTTTTGTTGCACCTTGCGTTTCTCTGGGATGCAAAAAAAATCCCTCTGATTTGCAGGGAGGTAATCTGAGGCACCTGCCAATTTTATCAAGGATGCCTTGAGTTCAGACTGTGTTGCAGGGAGGTGTGCTGCTCCATAAACAGCACCACCTACTCCCACGGTGAAAAAGTATTTGCCTTTATATTCTGACAGGATTGAATTATGGCCAGTTATGCACTGTATTACAGAACTTTCATATTTTTCAAGTACAGATAAGTGTGTAGCATAAGGAGTGAAGAGAGAGCAGAGAAATGATCTCTTAGTGTTAATGGCAAGCCTGTGGTGTTTTCCTGCTCTCTCCCAGAGCAAGATGCAGCTATAATTATTTCTGCTGTTTTCCTTCACAGTATTGTTCCACAAATAGTTATAGACCTTAAGAATTGAACCAGTTTTTAACGTTATTAAAACAAACCAGAGAATCCTGGGGGCTCAGAACATGAGCTGTGTTAAGGGATAATAGGAAAGTAAAAAGACTTTTTTTGGAGACTAAACATTCACCTTTGTTCACTGGAATTCGAATTACAGAGTGGTTTGGGTTGGAAGGAAGCTTTATAGAACATAGAATCAAGCTTTATAGAACATAGAATCATAGCACAGTTTGTGTTGGAAAGGACCTTTGAAGATCATCTGGTCCTGCCATGGGCAGGGTCACCTTCCACTAGACCAGGTTACTCAGAGCCCCATCCAATTTGGCCTCGAACACTTCCAGGGATGGGGAATCCACTTTTGTGGGCAGCTTGGTCCAGTGTCTCACTACCTTCATCATAAAGAATTTCTTCTTTGTGTCCAATCTAAATCTACCCTCTTTGAGTTTAAAACCATTACCCTGTGCCCTGTCATTACAAGGCCCTGGTAAAATGGGCCTTGGTAAAAGGTTTCTCTTCATGTTTCTTATAAACCCCCTTTAAGTATTGAAAGGCCACATTATGGTTTTTTAGATTAATGAATGCTGAGAATCAAACAACGGAAACAAGTGTGATCACTCAGTGGGCTTCCCTTTTTGGGCAGGTCTCAGGACTGTGTGTATGCAGTCAAAATCAGTGAAGATTCTTAGATGCTGACTGAAAAGAGGAGTCTTTTAGGGAATGGGTGTTAAAAGGGACCTGCAAAATCCTATTCTTTCTGCCCAGAGATGGGATTACTGGGAGAACTTTGAATGGAGTAGGCTGGTTCTGAGACAGCAGACTGCCTTGCCTCAACAAACTGTTAGGTTAGTTTTCTAATTCCTTTATTCCAGGGATCTTCTGCAAAGGATCCTGAACCAAGTCAAAGAGCAAGCTGATTTAAATCAAAGTAATTGAAAAGACAGTAGATGAACCAGGGTTTGACAAATTCTAAAGTGCAATTTGTGACTTGTGCATAAGGATTATCATCCCAGCTGTGAAGTAGAAATTAAGTGTATTTATTTTGAACTTTCTAGAGGTCCAAGGGGAATAGTTCAACGGGAAGGGAAAAGCAGCAGCCACAGGTAAAAAAAAAAAAAAAAAAAAAAAAAAAGAGAGAGAGAAAAATTCCTTGAAAAAAAAAACCACTTTGGGAAAGGTTATATATAAATGCAAAGCAAGGGGAACTGACCTTAATATGTTGTGACTACTCAGTCACTTATTTCCTGTTTAATTCTGTTTGTTTTGCAACATGCTCCAGACCTTTAACATTTTTAAATTTATTTAAAGGGTTATGGTTTTGTTGAATAACTTCACACAGCAGATATTTCATATTCAGAAAATCCTTTTTGTTTCAATAAGGAAAGCATTTTTCAACTACTACTGCAGAGACAAAACAAAGCTATCTTGTTTTTCCAATTCATGCACTTGCACAAAATGACCGCACTGCTCAGAGATGGTTTTATATTTATTACCTGAGTTAAAACATTAATTTTTTTTTCATTAAACATTACAGACTATGGAGTTGAAAAAGATTGACTGTCAGCATCTCTTTCCCACTTGTGTGTTTAAGACTAATCTTGTGCTGCAGGCTTTCCCTCAGAAGTGGCACATGAGCTCTGCCTCTCCTGACCTGACTGTGCACCTTGTGTCCCAGGTCATCAACATCCTGTTCTGCACCACTGGAAGGGTAAGAGGGCAAGATGGTGCATAGCTTTTCTACATCTCAGTATGAAAATCCCAAGAACAAGTGGCATAATAAAATAGATATTTTAATACAGTAGAATAAAAATAGGAATGCAGATAGCCAGTAAATCCTTCATCCCTTAAGTGCTGGGAATCTGGCTTGCAAATGGCATGGGACAGACTCCAGATGGATTTTCCCATGGCCTGCTATGCAGATCCTGTCCATGAAGAGGCTCTGCCTCCCTGCCATGCCATGGTGCCTTTCAGTTTGTGTAACAAACAAAACCAGGTATTTTCTCCTGACAGCCTGAAGTGTTACCCCTGTCAGAACACCCAGCAGTGCACAGCACAGGCTGGCACTGAGGACTCCAACACGTTCCCTTGCAGTGGCTATTCATGCCAATGTAGGAGCTGATCAAGCCCTGCATCCAATGCCTGTTAGGGCAGACCTGGTGTGTTCATGGTCACTAACTCCTCAAATAAAATGTCTTCTGTGAGGCTCCCAACACAGATCCCACTTCGTCAATATAGTTCAAAACCAGTGTGTGGATTCAGAAAGTAGGGAAATATAAACACACTGCCTAGCCAAGTAAACTTTTATTTTCTCAGGGTATTGGGCAAAAGAAATCAAGCATATTAAAAAAATAAAAAGCAAAACTATCACTAGCTGAGAAGATAGTAGGGAGGGTGACTTGCACAGAATAACACTAAGCTCCTGCCAAAACTTATACCCTGGGTGACATTGACACCTTTATTTACCCAGTCACAGATAGGTTATAACCTCAGCTTATGGATGGTGTCTGTGTTTAAAAATAACACCACGGCTTTGAACAGAGAACGGTTTTGCTTATAAGCTCAGGAAGCAGGGAAGCCTGGTGACTCATGGCCATCCTGACTTCCTTATATGCCCATTTGTCATCATGGCTAGGCTTCACAAATGAAGATTTGGGAAGGACTCTACCCACACTTGCTACAAGCACGCTGGTGTCTAAAGAGGCCAATATGAGACAGACAAGTCCGGTTGCAAAAGGCACAGCAGAAAGACTCCTTAGGTGGTATTGACAAGACACGGTTCTTTCTGTGTTGTCTTTTCTCCTCGAGAGTGATCCTGCGTGCGTTCTCAAAGGCATCAGCAGTGTTATAGATGGTGTGTCTCCAGGCCTCACGGTTGGAGGCCAGAGTAGACCAGTGATGTTGATCAATATGGCCAAGGCTGAGATGTTGTTTCAGGGAGTCCTTGTATCTTCTCTTCGGGGCTTCTCTCTTGCGGCAGCCAGTGGCAAGTTCACCACAAAGCAAGATCTCAGGGAGGCAGTGGTCCTTCATCCTGGAGACGTGCCCTGCCCCTCGCAGCTGTGTTCTCAGTAACATGGCCTCAATACTTGTGACTGCTGCTTGTTCTAGAACAGATGTATTGGTCACATAATCTGACCAGTGGATGTTTAGGATTGTATAAAGGCAGCGTTGATGGAACCGTTCTAGGAGTCGCAGGTGGTGACAGAAGATGACCCGTGATTCAGACCCATATAAAAGAGTAGACAGCACAATGGCTCTGTAAACACCGATCTTGGTACTTTTCTTCAGGTGTTTATTTCGCCAGACTCTTTTATGAAGTTTTCCAAAAGCTCTATATGCCTTTTGCTAACCTATTGTCTATCTCTTCACCCATTTGTAAACATTAATTAATAGCTCTAATATCATACTTTATTTACTCTGCATCTTATTTGAGGGTTTCATCCTCCAGCCCTTAGTTGTATTGTAATTCTTGTGTTCAGTAGGACTGTTCGCACAATGGAAGATTATTAATGTGAATAAATTTTTATCTGGAAAGTGTGTGTACAAGTCTCCATGCAGCTGTCCCCAGCTCAAGAAGGTATTAGTTATTTGCTAAAGGCCTGATCCAGCACTTGTATCCATCAGTGAGCACATGCTAACTTCAGTTTAGGCCTTAACACTGTGGTCTCTCATCCTCTGACACCTCGTAGTGACTTCCTCTTTAATGGAGGGCAAGGGTTGGGAACATTGTGGAGACAGTACCCACAGCTGTCATGGGGGAAAGGAACCAGACCTCATCCCAGGTTAGCAAGACCTTCAAGGGCAATATAAGTGTGTATGTTCCTCAGATTTAGCATGTTCCTACTGCTTTGCTGAATGCAGGACCTTCCAACAGTATGAGGTTCAACAAGACCAAGTGCTGAGTCCTGCACTTTGGCCACAACAACTCCACAGAGCACTTACAGGTTTGGGACAGAGTGGCTAGATAGTGGCCAGGCAGAAAGGAACCTGGGGGTACTGATTGACAGGAAGCTGAACATGAGCCAGCAGTGTGTCCAGGTGGCCAAGAAGGCCAATGGCATCCTGGCCTGTATCAGGAACAGCGTGGCCAGCAGGACCAGGGCAGTGATTCTTTCCCTGTACTCAGTGCTGGTGAGGCCACACCTCAAGTACTGTGTCCAGTTCTGGGCCCCTCAATTTAGGAAGGACATTGAGGTGCTGGAGCAAATCCAGAGAAGCTCAATGAAGCTGGTGAAGGGTCTGGAGAACAAGTCCTATGAGGAGCAGCTGAGGGAGCTGGGGTTGTTCATCCTGGAGAAGAGGTGGCTCAGGGGAAATCTTATCACTCTACAACTACCTGAAAGGAGATTGTAGCCAGGCTGGGGTTGGTCTCTTCTCCCAGGCAACCAGCAATAGGACCAGAGGATATAGTCTTAAGCTGCACCAGGGGAGATTTAGGTTAGACATTAGGAAGAACTTCTTAGGAGGGGTTTTTGGGCAGTGGAATGGGCTGCCCAGGGAAGTGGTGGAGTCTCTGTCCCTGGAGGTATTTGAGAAGAGACTGGATGTGGCACTTAGTGCCATGGTCTAGTTAATATGGTGGTGTTCTGTCATAGGTTGGACTCAATGATCTCAGAGGTCTTTTCCAACCTAGTTGGTTCTGTGATTCATTCCTAAGTGGTAGCAATTTTCAGGGGGGTCACACTTATCACCCTGTGTCCCATGTTTGTTCACACAGGCTGTTGTTTATCCACAAACACCCTTTCTCCTTAATACCTCAAACAGACCTGACACTGTATTGGAAAGGGAAAGATGTGGGACATAAAAACATGGAGTCATTTGTCTGCTTTCCCATGTTTTTTGTGGAGGAATGCTGGGTTGAGTCCTGCAGCTCTCTTCTCCAGGGGAGTCCTGCCGTGGGTGAATAACTTCCCTGCCAGAAAGCCTGGCCTCATAAAGGATCTTTTCCCCAGGAAGCAATTCAAGGAGCAAAGTTGAAGCTTTTCCATCAGCAGTTTCAAATAATTTGATCAATACTGCAAAAGGTTTGTGTCACATAATGCCAGGGTAAATTGCAGAAGTGTCAAGTGAATATATTCCTTTGATGCTGGAGTTTGCAAAACCATTGAATGCCAACTGTTACTGCACCTTCCCATCACCTGCTTCAGACAAAACCTCCCAGCTGCATCAGACTTGCTCGGCAGCAACCAAGCGTGACCTGCTACAATGACAAAATACAAATCCTTCCCTTTAGCCCCACATCGATAGTCACATCAATAAATCCCACACACTGGGGGCAAAGCCTTCAGCTCTGTCACCTCTGCATCCTGCTGCCCATTTCTCTCTCCTCTTACCCACAGGGTATCTGTTTTGCCTGTACTGTGCTACACACCTCATGGGAGCCAAGCCCACCTAAGGGGAGAGCAGCTTGACCAGGGAAGATGTGGAAAAAAAGGAGAGAAAGCTAAAGTAATCAGGTTGAAATGTGCCGGATTATTTGGCACCTTGGGCTCTCTCCAAGATTTTTACAGGTTAGAGCAGTCATTCTCCATCTGTCCTGCGCAAAGGCTGGACAATGTCCTGGGCAACCAGTTCTAAGTGACCCTGGTTGAGCAGAGGATTAGCCCAGATGACCTCCAGAGGTCCCTTCTCACCTCTAGCCTTCTGCAATTGTGTGATCTCAGAGTCGGCTTGTGCAGGTTTCCCTCTGGAGAAGAAAACTCCCAGCAGTTCATTAAATCAGAATAACCATCATGTTTCTGCCATCTGTGTCCACAATACCAGCAGGGAATGTGTTTAGAGGTGAGAACGTGCAGGAACCATGGAGTGAAGCTCTGTCCCACCAGCTCCTACCTTTTATGCAGTGACCTGGGGAGGTGGTACAGGTTCTGAGGAGACAGAGGAATTAATTCTGGATTAATATCTCGTGGCAAAGATAGAAGAATTAATTTCAGAAGGAGGCTCAGACACCATAAGGATAGGCTGCATCTGAAAAAGCAGGTAGAATTAAATGACCATGTCTTTTTCCAGGACACAAGAAGGATGTAAGAAATGGCTGTGTCTAGCAGCATAACACTAGCATAGGCCATGTTATTGATGATTAATCTGGAAAACAGAAAATATATTCCTTTTTAGATCTTAACTTTATTCTCTTATGTTTGGGTGCTTCCTATCTCAATGTGCAAAGAGATGAATATGAACTGCTTTAGGAACAGTAAAGTACCGCTTTTACTGCAAGAGGAAGTAATTATCATTGTTTACATCACACATTGCCTTGCAACTGCTGTGTTAAGAGAACAAGTCCTAGGATAATCAGTGTTTTATAGTTGTGGTTTTTTCCTTCTGAAGTGTCTAATTGTTGTGTCTTCCGTTTCTCACGGTGTGATCGCATCTTGCACAAAGGCAGTAAAGATAAACTTTAGATAAATAAGATCTGTCTATAGATAAAATCTGTAAGACAAAATCTTAAAGTTGGGAATCAGGTGAAGAGTTCGTGAGAGCTGAGAGTTTGGAAGGAGCCATATTTGTCTTTAATCATATTCATATTGCAAAGAATAAACATGGCTTTATTATTCTCCCAGACAAAATGCCACTTCATATTTTGCACCTCTAACAACAACAGTAACTTGGATAAGGACAACAAAGGAAGCATGGGATGTGAGGGCTGGCTTGAGAATAGTGTCCTGGCCACTGTGTTCTGTGGGCTTAAGAAAAGCAACCAAGATATGAGCTGCAAGCAGTGATGTCTCCAGTGATGTGACAGGCAGAAAAACGGGTATCTCCATTTTTTCACAGAGACTTACCGCCTCTGTGAAGACTTAGCACTACCTGATGTCCCAGGTGGGTTTAACTCCCAGTCCTGAGTACTATTTCACCCCAAGTGGACCTCTGCTCTGCAGCAAGGCCATGGATTTTCCTAAGGGACTGCTCTTATAAAAAATAGTTTAGAAATACAGGCTCCTTTCCACTTAAGGAGATTGTATTTATACAACCTGTCATAAAAACGGCGAGCAATTTTCTACACAGAGGAGGAAGAATGAATATTAGTATTAGGACTTTGGTTACCAGTGGAAAAGGCTTAGCAAAGACAAAAATATAGGATTTGATTGCAAATTGGTGGCAGTCAGTCCCAGAGGTGCTGCACAAAGGCATATTCCTTTGGATACTGCCAGTAACACGTACACATGAAGAACTGAGAACGTAGTGCTTGGTTTTAGCACTCAAGTGTATTGTCAGCACAAAATGCACAGCTTCAGATGCCTGGAGTTCTCTGGTGCAACACCAGCAACTTCCTTCATTTGTGGGGAAACTGTTCTGATGGCCAGCTAGGGGAGAACCTCTGTCCTTTTAACCCCTAGTTCAGCCTATCTACTTACCACAGTCTTTCTAATGTTACTACCTTGACAAGTATCTTGTTTAATCTCTTCAGTTATTTCTCACATATCCAAAGCATGAAATAGCATTTTCACAGTCAGGATATAAGTGACACTTTATTGGCACGCTTTTAAAGAACTAGTGAGCACCCGAAACTTTTTGCCAGTTGAGTGGCACAGACCTATCCCAAAACAGGAATCAAATTCTTACCTAAGTTTTGCTGCATAGCATAGAAGTTGCTGACTCAACACAGGCAAGGTCTGATGGGTGTTAACCTGGTGTGATACTGCTGGTGACCGAGAGGCATCTAGAGCACACCTATGGAGGAACCTGCAGTGCGTGGCCAGCAATCCTCAAGAGAAACCATGCCTTGGTTTCTGGAAGCTGCTCCATGAATGCAAAGCCCAGCTCACTGCCAGCATGAACTCAAACCTTTCTAAGGTCAGGTATGTCCTTGTAAGGTGCTCAGGAAGCTAGTTGCCAACAAGAAAGCTGGAGGAAACCAGCCCCTATTTTAAGGAGATTATCTGCAACAAATATTTGTCAAGCTGAAGTACAGCAAAGGGTGATGCCAAGGCACATGTTCCTGTGACCCAGTTATCTTCCAGAAAGCCAAGCAGGATAGAGAGGATCCTGGCTTCTAGCTACAAGAGAGCAGCTGAGCATTAACACATAGTAACCTAATTAATTTATTCCCCCAAAGGATAATTACTAGCTTTTTTTTTTGCCTTTTTTTTTTTTTCTGCAAAGTAGCAGCCTAAGATTGGTGCTGATTTTAATTAACTAGCCAATGGGAGGCTGGATGGGCTGAGGAGAGATTTCATACAAAAGTTAATGCTCTAACCTGGTTTTAAGTGTTGCTTGAGTGGAAATTAGGGGGAAGCTGATATCAACCAGTTACGGGTCTTTTAACATCCGTGTTACCGGTCATATAATGAGTCTTCCCAAGTGATCCACAGCACTTAAATTAGCAAACTAAAAGAATTTAGTGAACACACAAGAAATAAGTAATTTCCAAGGCAAGCATAATTCCTTCTTTCTGAACACACCCAAGTTAGAAAAGGAAAAGGTCCTTCTTTCTCTAACCAAGCACCTGGTTCATTGTGGTGGGTGATATGAGCTCTGCTGCTTTAACAAGACTATAATTATCTCTGCATTTCTTCCTTTTGTCTTCCCAGATCTGTTTTCATCATATATGGCTCAGATTAGTAACTTTTTGCCTTGATTTATTTTCCCATTACTGAAAATAAGGCACTTCAGGATCTTATTTAATCTTTTTGTTTCTTTGGGAAATAAAAGACAATTTAACTTACTGATGATCTGTAAATTCTTCATATAAAAGCAGATTTTTTTTCCTCATCTCTGAAAACAAGGACCCTCTGATTCTTGCCTTGGGCCCACAGCAATTTATAACCACCAAATCACTTTTGCAAGCTGATGCCAACGAATGCAGGACATCGATTATTGCTTTATTATTTATGGGCTGTGTTTTGCTTTGCATTGCCCTGTCTTGAGAAGTTACCATCTGAGTGGGCAGAACAACCACATTGTGGAAGAAACGAGGTTTCAGTTCCCTCCAATTTCACAAGCAGGAATATGAGACACAAAGACATGAGAATAATTTACCAAGGTCACAGTACTGCAGACAAACCATTCCATCCCTTCCCCATTCCTCAGCATTACATCATCTTCGTCTCAGCTGGCAAAGTGCAGTTAGGATTATTGCAGTTAGAGGGTCACAGAAAGCTATAATTTTAAAATTCAGGTAAACTGCAGTCTTGTAAGAATCTCTTCCTTTTCATGAACAACTTCATCAAGGTGGTTGGGAGTCAGATCCTGTACCCAAATGTTGTGAAACATTGACTCGCAAAGCAAGGGACTCTGAGTCACTGTGAATCACTGAAGCAAACTATTACCAGGCAGCTGAGCAGCACTTCTTTTTTTAGGTATCCATAGGTAAGTGGTGGAGTGGAACCCCACAGCCTCTTCTAGGTCACTTCACAAAATCCCATAAAATTTCTCCTCTGCAAATCGCAGCTTAATGTTTTGTGGGAATTATACACCCTTGGAATCCGACTTATCCATAAAATGCAGCCCAGTTCTAGGTGGGGAATATGTTTAAACCTTTCTGAATCTCATTAAAATCTCTTTTGATCAAGGATATACCACATACCTATTTTCTCCTTTTTTTCTGCAGGAACATGTAAATAAGACACTGAAAGAACATCAGGGCTGGAAAAGATTAATGGATTGTCGCCCTGTCTTTAGCACCTGATTTGGGTGGTGGAGGCAGGTTTGTACAAGAGAAGGGAGAGTCAGGTACAGTTATCTTAAAGAATTGATCAGTGTGTGTATATAGCTTTGGGCGTGGGGGAGGCTTTAGCTTCTTGTTGCTGTGATTTTGTCCTAAATAAGGGACCAATGGCTTTTAAAGAAGAGCCTAAAGGACTTAGGTGCTGAGTCCTGGCTTGTAGGGAAGGCAGGCTGCCCACCTTCAGTTATCTATTTTAAATATTGCTGCTGTTCACTTTCCCCTTCTGTATTTGATATTCTACCATTTTATCTAGTTTTCCTACATTTCTTCCCTGAATTTAGATGCTCCTACTGCCTGCTTCTGGTCCCTTCACCCTTCTGCAGTGGGGGTGACTGAAGATGGAAGCTGTGCTGTGTAGCCTTGGTGCAAGCAGCTTCCTGCCTGTGCTCTGCTATGCTGCAAGACCCTTGTCTTGCATCTCTTGGGGTGTGTTTGATTTCCATCAGTTCCTTCTCCCTGGGCTCTGGATGCACAGGAGAAAAGGGCATGGCTTTTTGTAGGGCCCACTTGATCTCTTCTCCCTGAACTAGTTGTTCTGATAGCTGTTGGTTGCCCTCAGAGGAGCTGATATGTCTACATGAAGGAAACCAAGACATGGTCTTGTTGCACACGTTCACTTTTTGAGGAAGATTTTGCAGTGGCAACACCCTCAAAACAAAACACCTCTCACCTGCCAGGAAGGTGAGCATGAAGCTGAGACCTCTTCTTCATGGGGCTGCTGATGTCCTACCTTGCATATCCCATCTCTCCTCTTGGTTCCTGCTTGCACACCTTGCACACTCTTCCTACCCTCTCGAGAAGGACAACCCATGAGCTCTGTCACTAAAACTGGGGAGCATTAAGTAATAGTGATCATGGCCATATGGGCACTGGGCCTTTGTCCTATGATGCTTGTTTGGACTTAGCTCCACAGCAGTCTCCTTTGACATGTCCTTGCACAAGGGTTCTGTGGATATGGGTGAGTTAACCTTGTCCTGGAAAGAAACCTTAACTTCGTCCTTCAGCGATGCTGCTTGTCTTTATTACAGGTTTTGTATTTTTTGTTTACATGATGATGCTTGATGAACCTCTGAGCTCAAAGAAATGCTATCTCCCATCTCTCCTCTCCATGAAGGGTGCAGGGAAACTGAAAGAGCAGCTGCTAAGAGATTCCTGGCAGAGAATCTTGCCCTTGGCACCCGACTCAAGGCACGTGATTGTGAAACGCGCCTACTTGCGTGGATGCTACGTGGCTTGTTTGCAAATACTGGAACTTCAGCTGAAAGGTGCCAAGTGCTTGCAACTAGCCAACAGGATATTGTTGGTGACCTCCTTTGTGAAGAATGTCCCACTGTTAGTGCCTGCAACAAAGTACTGGCATGTCCAGGAGGCAAAAGGACAATGTAATAGTAGCCACCAGCCTCTTGAAGGGCAGTTGAAAAGATGACAGAGACAAACTCTGCTGGGTGGTGGCAGATGGTGTAACCAGAAGCAAACGTCACAAACTGTGGCTTGGGAGGTTCAAGCTGGATGCTGGGGAAAAAACTTTATCATGGGGAAGATGTGCAGCAGAGGTGTTGGGGGAACCTCCATCCTTGGAGGAGGTTCAAGTTTCTGCTAGACAGAGCTACAGCAGACCTGATCTAACACTGGCAATCATCTTCTTCTTAGCAGGAGGTTGGAATAGAAAGATTCCAAAGGCCACTTCCAACTACATACTCCTGTCCAGAACTTATGCATGTGTACCTGCTGAAAGTTTGTGCTTCTATAGCTGCTCAAGGCCAATGACTGGAACAACTGAGAAGCTGTGTTACCTTCAGAAATGGAATACCATCCCCAGAGGTATGTAGCACATTATTTAGAGACTATTCTGGGCTTCATTTTGTCCAAATATTGTACTTAAATGCATTTTTAAAAATAGCTACTATATCACTATGACTGCTAGTCTCTTTGGCATTCAGTCTAATGAATCAGTGGTCAGTTATTTCTTGGCAAGGAAGTAAGACTGTCTTGGGTCATATTTGAAATAAGACAGCATGAGCAATCTAAAAGCTAAATGAGCAAGAGATCATGTAAACAATATCTCATTTAACTTTTTTGTGAGGGAGGGGGCAGGGAAGATGATGTAATTTAGTTTAAAGCATGCTAGGCCTTTGAGGAAGAATTGGAGCACTGCACAAGCAGCACGTGTTACACAGGAGGCGGTTTGTGCTAGTCCTTGGTTTGAGAAGGTTGAACCTTATCTGTAATTTTAAAGGCTTACACAACACAAAAAAATATTTTCAAGGGGAAAATTCAAATGAATCCTGCACCTTGGGAACAGGATGGGTGACTGTTATTAGTGCTAATGTAAAAATCCATTGCACTCGGCATCATTCAGGGCACCTACATGTACCATTAGCACTAAAAAGTCTTAAATTAATGAATTAGTATCCATGCTTGTCCTGAATGAGGTAATATTTTTCCTGCTAAGAGATAGTTCTAGATGATAGGACAAAGGAGTAATCTCTGCATGGTGAATTTTTGTCCCTCCCACGTGGGAAGGGCAAATTTGGGCTGCTGTTGGTATCAGTTGGCAGCCTTCAGTGCGAAGAGTTTGCTGGCAGCAACTTTTGGACTGTGGAAATCCATCCTTTGCTCACTTCTTGGCACAATGCAGCCGCCTATACAGCTTTTGGAGCAGACATCACTGCCAGTCAGCAGGAGCAGGTTGCCCTGTTTTGGCCCTGTCTGTGCTGTTTCATCCCTGGCCATTTTAGGGCAGATTTGGCTGTGCTCTGTTCCCAGCCCTACCTGTGACAGTTCAGTTTTGGATGTCAGATCTAGTCTGCTGTTTTTAGCTGTGTCTCACAGACCCTCTCTACTCAGGACAAGATTTCCAAAGGGAACATTTTTCCCACCATCTCTCAGGGAGTTCCCAGCAGGGATACTGCAAGGATATTTTGCATTTTTGTGCTATTTCATGTCTGGTTTAGTTGCCTTTCAGTCCTCAGTAGTTCCTTGGGTTTGTGATTACAGTCTCATTTAACATCCTTTGCTGTGGAAAGTTGTAGAAGTGCCAGGGAACTGCTAAGCAAATGCCAATGCATATTTAAGAGTGGGAGGGAAGCATCATGAGACATGATGTTTATGAGGGAAGTAAACCCAAAGGAGGAGGAAATGGAGGAAGGGAGAATCTACTGCCAAGGGAGGATCTATTGCCAGAACATCTATAACATCTATTGCCAGAACAGTGATCTTGCAAGAATCATGTAGCGCTTTTAATTCCTGCAACATGCAACGTGCTGTGCTCTAAAATGACAAGATTTCTTTCTGATCTGTGGGAAGTTGCTGTTATTTAGTAACTCCAGGTTTCCCTGATGGTGAAAGAGCAGCTGTTCCTTAGATTCAGTGACACATCCCACTAAAATGTTAAATATACCATTGTTCTCATTGCCGATTTAAAAGGTCAAATAGAGGTAAAATTATCTCCTTGGCACTTCTAAGCTGCAGACACGCACGGTTTGGCTGTGACAGTTTTGCCATAGTAGGGACAACCACTTAATGCAGTAGGGTTAGAGGCTGACTTGCTTTCTAAACAACATTGTGACACTGGAAAGAAAGTCACAGACTTCCATGTGGCCAAAGCAGGAACTGGCCAACCTCTCCCAACTCGAGCTGCTGTGCGTGTATTAAAACTCCAGCTGGAGAAGCAAACAAGTACATGCCCCTGATAAATATGATAAATGAAGAAAGAAACGTACAGGAGCTCTAGTAAGAAGAAACCAAGTACAAAAGTAAAAATGGATACCATACAGAAACCATTCTGGCTCTTGCTTTTTAACATTAAAAATATGAAACCCCTATGCTATTACATACAAGCTTCAGCAATGATTTGGAGGACTAAGTGCAGTTACTGGTTAGTTCCTCGCTGGTCTTCAAAAGTACATTAGAAATCTCTTGGCTTGCTTGTCTGTACTGATGCTGCTATCTGGAATGTACTCTTGGCTTGAATCTTTTAGAGTTGTAGTAAAAATTGCTATGGGCAGCCTTTGCACTGTGATGCTGGACACTGAGTAACAGAACTGAGTCAGAACAGGATCAGCTGGAGCTTCTGGGGTATAATCAAGACTTTTTAGTTTTCTCTTTGGTGTAGTTGGGGAATATTTTTTCTTTTACAGAGATTCATTATTCATGCTGTGATCATGCATCAGAAGACTTATGTACTCTTTCTTCCTAGAGATGATCAGCAAAAAGCTGCTAAACTTACCTTTGTCAGGTTGAATACATATATATAATAATATAGAGAAGTTCATCTACTCTAACATTTGACTTTCATCTATGGGGTCTGGATGTGAAAGCCTTTCAGAGAAAAGCTGCAGTGACTGGCAGTGTGGTTTAGTCTCTGTGTAACTTCTAGACACAACTGTGGTGCAGAATAGGAAGAAGGCTGCTGTCTTCTCCATCCAGAAAGGAGATTTGGGTGAATCTGTCCACTTGGGATCCAGCATAGTTCACAGAATCACAGAATATTCTGAGTTGGAAGGGACCTGCAAGGATCATCGAGTCCAACTCTTAAGTGAATGGCCCATGGGGGGAACAAACCCACAACCTTGGCATCATTAGCACCATGGCTCTAAGTAACTGAGCTAATCTCAGGATTGTCTCCATTAGGAGGAAAAATTGGTGGTAACAGCCTGGCAGGGTTTTGTGGGCTTGTAACAAGCCAAGAGAGTACTATATGAACACACAGCAGACAGACATATCCTACTTCCCAGCTTTTTCTGATGCTTCTAAACACAAGCACCCCAGACCCTCTGTTTATTGTTGGAGAGGAGTTGTGGCTTGGCAGGTCCTGGCCCTGCCATTCCTTGTTTTTAAGGACCTGATCAAAGCAGAGACAGAGCCAGCTCAGGCTGCTCAGTTTTCAGGCTGTGCTCATGGCTCTGGTATTTTTTCCTCCAAGACTGTGGTAGGAAAAAAAAAAGTGGTAACAGGTTACCAAACATTTGGCCTGTTGGTGTCTTGGGATCAGGGACTTGGTGACAGCTGATAGAAACCTTCAGCAAAACACAAGCCTGTGTTACAGAGCACTTGAGATGCCCTCTCGAGCAAACAGAGGGTGACAAACTTCATCATTCCCAGTCAGGTGATCCCTAACTAAAACCACAGTGGTATCCATGTCTAGGCACACTTGTCTTTCCTCTTCTGTATGTCCATCAGCAAACTCAGATTTTTACTAAGGGAATATAGGGTTCTCCCTGATCCCCCCCTCCCTTGCTTTTTAGGGGAAAAGTCAAAAGTTTGAAGTTACAATTGAAAATACAAGAGAAATATCTGTCAACGTAACATAGCCCTGAAATACATTGCCAAATTCTATCTATTGCACCCTGGTTTTAAAAGTGCTGAGAGGCCAAAACTTGCAGATTGCATCACCCTTGGAAAAGAAATCTCCTCCCCAGGAATCTGCTCTATTTTCAGAGTAATGTGAACCAGTGACTGAGTCACTGCAGCTTTCAATTCTCTTTTTTCTTTCTTTTTCACTAACTTGGGTTTTTTAATTAGAGGTCTCTGTTCCCACGCCTGCCAAGGTCATATTCTGTGATCCAGTCAGTAGGCAGATAACTGGTGCAATGTAACTGCAAAAAAACCAATGTTCAGTACTAAGAAATGTGAGCATCAAAAACCTCTTAGTAAGTAGGCTGCAAACAATCTCTTAAAAATAGCTAATCTAAAAATAAAAGTGGTTAAGAAGCTTACATCTGGAGACTAAGAACAGCGCCCTGCCTGCAAAATGTCTTTGCCTTTAGGCAATAAATGAGCCTTAGGCTGGAGGGCAGGGTCTCTTCTATGTCTGCTCACATGCAGAGCCCAAGGCAGTCTTAGTGTGATGCTTTTATCCATGGAATTCAAGGTCGACTTCAGCTGATTCAGGAACACAGTGTATGAAATCTTGCTCCAGCAGGCCAGAGGTCTTGTGGGGTTCTCCTGCCTCAGCCCAAGTCCAAGGCTTTTGTATTCCTTCTCCCAAGCTGAGTGAGCACTGGGAATGGAAAACCAGGCTGAGCAGCAGTGGGTATGTGCCAGCCCTGGAAGCTCCATGGCTCTTCCTACTCATAAAGTTATTACAGGATGGACTATATACTAGTGGGAGGTCAAGGATAAATGCAACCAGAAGGACAGCAGAAACATTAGCCTAAAGCCAGCAACAAGGCTCCAATCCATTTAAACAAAACACATTGTTGTCTTAAGTCTTTCAGTAGTAGTGGGGGCTTTTGGAGCTGTGAGGATTGAAGTGGGAGACAGGGATGATAGTTTGGTGTTCCTTTTGAGGTGGTCTTGGAGATTTATGGCACAATAGTATGTTCTCAGTGTTGGTGATACTGGATCAGGGAAGCTCATGTGAACACCTGCAAGCAGTCTGAAGGCTGACACAGACTGAAGGAAAGATCAGTTAATGCATTAATATATCACTGCCAGGTTTACCTTTGCTTCCCTCTTGATCTCCAGGCTGGGGGACAATTCCCATTGCACTTCTACTCTGCTGACAACTCAGAAAAGGAAGGCCCAAACCCACTCTCTCACTGCTGAATAGCCCAAAACAAAAAGGTAGCAGTGAAAACTTTCTTTTTGTTCTAGTATAACTGCTGGTATAACCAGCAGGACTAAGTGAGCATTTCACAGCTCAGGAAAAAGCCCTGCCCTGCCCTGCCCTGCCAAGGTGGAGTACTGGAGAATAGCTGGAAGCCAACATCTCTCTGAGCATTTTCTTGCCACTTTTCATCAGCAGCATGTCTCTGCAGAGAGTTAGAGCTCAACTGTGTCCCTCTCATGGAGGAGCACTGACACATGCCTGGATTTTGGTGCACTTTAGTCCTTTAGCTGCGACTTCAAAAGAATGCAGGGATTAGAAGTAGACATTTCTTGAATGAACCTGAATGAATATCCAGAAATTATGGGAAAATGTGTAACTACTCCCCAAAAAACCCAAAAGCCCTAATGTACCCCACCATAATGTATGGGGCAGGGTAATAAGACTGTCATCTCAAACTGAGAAACACTGAAGAGGATAAGAATGGAGCCTCCATTTTAAGTTATAAAGATGCTCTCCTAGAACTGATGTGTGAAATTAATACCAAAGCCATTGTCAAGTCTATGCCTTATGAGTGGGAACTAATTAATGTAAAATTATATGCTCACAGCTGCAAAAACTAGTTAGAGGCTCCCTGAGGTGATACGGTGGAGAGAATATCTCCGCTCTTAAGCACTGGAGGCCTTCTAATGGAGAAAAGTGCATAATTACTGCAATTAACACTTCTTGTTGGACCTCTGTACTACATCAGGCACTGGAATATTGAGGCGAGAAGCCAGACTATTTCCTGTTCTCCTGTGACTATTTACTTCAAGCATCTTTTGGAAATTCCCTAAAGGCCCAACAGCATGAGAACATGACATATCCTTGGTGGATATTTATGTGTGCATAGATGTATGTAGGTCCAGCTGAAACAATTTCCACCCAGATCCCAGGGGTACAAGAACTGGAAACTGAGACAAATCCCTGCCAGAATAAAAGGAGTCTAGTTGCTGGCTGATGTGTTAAACAGGGGATAAACAGCAGAGGATAAACCAATGGTTAAAGGGTTATTTTGCCCCAAACGGAGACTGAGACATGAGCTGACATAAGACCTGTCCTTTTACTCCAAATGTCCCTGCTCTGTGTGCTTCCTTCCTCACGACTGCACAGTGCAGGATTGCCGTGGGGCAGCAGCTGTGTCTCAGCACAGGCAGAGCCACTAGGATGGACGAAATCACTGGGCAGCAGGAATGCAAGGGTGTAGGTGTGAAGACTTAAACAGAAATGCAGTGCAAGAGGCAAAGTCTGGAAGCAGGAAATACAATGCAAGTTAAGACAGACCCAAGTTGTGCCTAGGTGCATGATAAGAGCTAAGTTACAGTGTGCTTCATGGCTATCCTTGAGTCCCATAATGCTTGTTTTATTTTCAGTGAATTGTGATGCAGAAGGGCTCTCTGTAGGGAGGAAATGAGGCCTCACAGAGCCCTAAGTCTGCATCCACTGTGCTAAAAAAGCTTAGGCAGAACAAGAATAACAGTGTCAGCGTCCTCAGAAGCTTTCATTCAAGCAGCAGCAGATGCAAAGGAGGCAGCCCAAAAAGGAGGGAGGTAACATCAGTCAGAGCACTAGAAGGCATGCTTCTGCACACATTCCAGCAGAGGCTCTCAAAGGAAAGAGAGCAGATTTGGTACAGGATTGTAAGAAAAAAAAATTGGCTCCTGCTTGTACTGGAATATCCCCAGCATTCACATGGTCAAGCCTCTGCCACAGAAGCCTACTTTTTAAAGAGAGAGCAATTTTCTCCTGAAATTACAAAATTCCAAGACAATGTATTAATACATGAATTGGTTACCATGACTTAATGTTTAGTTTAGAAGTGACACCTTAAAAAGTCAGCTAGTGCTGGCAGGCCACAGCAAGAGATCAATTACAAAAAAAGTCAATTTACTGGCATGTGGTACAGCAGAAAATAACATTTGGTCTTTGAAATTTCCCATACCTCAGGGTGTTGACTGCAGCACGCAAAAGGCTTAAACTCCTAGTTACTGAAGGAGGAAGCAAAAAGCATAACTTGTCTTATGGCCAGGGAAGAGAAGACCAAGAATGTTTTTGGGTGCCTGGCTGACCCACTTTTTTTAATGCAGATGACTGCTTGCTGCTCATAAACTTCACCTGTCTTGAAGAGAAGTGCAGTGATCAGAATACAGTTTATGGGGTTGGAACACCTTGATAGGTGTCTACTTGACTGTGCATGAGAAAGACAAGTAGCTTATATGTTGACCTTAGTGTTAACCAGGAACCTGAATCAGCAGTAAGTTCTCTGTGATAGCTCAGTCCAAACTCTGTAAGGCATTAGCCCTGCAGTTACTGCTGTTTGGAGATAGTAATGATGAGGAGGGGTATTTTAGTTTAAGGGGAACTGACCCTTTAGAGGGAGGTTTGCTGGTTTGAATGTGATTGCCTTTGATGTGACAGAACATGAAACACACAATGTCTTCTTACGTGGTCCTGAAAACTTAACTTTGGCAAATTTGGAGAGACTATAATACTCTTCATCTGATCAGCTAACATGGGTGGATAAATCAATGAGGTTTTGGGTAACCAACCCCCCTTTTTTTTAAATACAGCTTTTATGTCTTTTGCCTCTGCAGCTGAGATGCACTTTCCATCCTGTTACTATGGTGTGCACACAAAGGACACAACTATAGGTGAAGGAATGATGGTCATGCAAAAAGTCACTTGAGAATGCCAGGGGCCCTGCCTTTTATGGGATAGTGGGGTCATGGAAAAGAGCTTTTCTTCCAGTCTTCCTCTGCATTTTGCTATTTGTAGTGTCGCCAGCAAACCTCACTTGTCTGGAAGGAGTGGAGATGAGTTGCTGTTTCTCATCTCAAGGGTTTAAAGAGCTGTTTCTCACACTGGATTGCCTGAAGTCTATAAACACTCATTCCTGGGGTAACCACAAGAGTCTTTTCCAGAGCAAAAGCCACTAAAGCACTGTCTGTAATGTTTTGGGAGAACTTCAGAATGGGAATTCAGTACAGCCTAATCCTCCATCTGTTTTAGTAACAGTGTCTAGAGTTGAGAAGTAAAACGCATTCAAATAATAGATTTAAATATACTGATAGTCTTTCGGTTTTCAGAACAAAGAACTAGTTCACTGTGAGGAGTGAACTCAAAACACTGAAGTATACAGACTACAAACTTTGGTTTAATCATCTCCGTTAATCAACAATCTCTGTAAATTCAACAGTGAGAAAATCAACCTTGTTCATGTTTCCTTCAGCCCCACTTCCTGGATTAGCTTCCATTCAGCTGTTACTCTGTTTCCATGTATTAAATTAACTTCTAGCCATTGTGAATGAAAGAAGTAAGTAAGACTTACACCCTGTGGAGTGACAATGGGAAAAGCCTGAAAAGAACATGAACTTGCAAGTTTTGCTGTTTGTGAAGACAGACCTTTTTTCTTCATGTTACATATTAAGTATTTAAGATGGTAAGTTGTCAGGCACACATTAGCTTCAATGACATGAAATTGTACAGCTTAAGACTCTGTGCCTGAGGCTGCCAACGCTCTGAAAGCTCCCAGTGCAACACTCAGAAGATGTATTTCCTTTTCCCCACATGTGACTCTCGGTATTTTGATCTTTGGTAAATGTCAAGTGTGGGGTTTAATTCTGCATTTCCTGGTTCTCACGCACCTTCCGCTTTAACCAAATTCACACACGACTCCTGCTGTAGTTTTCACGTGTCCTAACAATAACACACTGATAAAAAAGACCATAGTACACACATAGATACTTGACCTAAATACTGTAGGCAAACAATCTTTTTGCTGATAATGCAGTTCATAAGGAATAAAGGTAAAGAGTGTAGATTACAATGGGGGGGGGGGTCAGGGAAGTGCACTGCTCTATCAGGAGGGTGCAGGACCTCTTCGTTCTGGTGAGGGAGGGAAATGAAGTAAGTTCAAAGATTTGGTTGTCCACCTAATATGACAAATAGAAACTGGTAAGCTGTATTATGTTTGTTAATAAGCACTATGGCTTCCGTGTCAGTTCTGCTTGCTGGAGCTCCTTGCTTTTTCAGGATCCAGTGGTGTTCCCCAGACAGAGTTTTTCTAATGACAGAGACTTGGCATGATCCAGTGGGGTGAAGTCACAGAGGTGGCTGGTTTCTGGATGCTGTAATATTGCATGTGCTCCCATAGCTAAATAAAGCAGATCTGCTGATGTTTTGCATTCCACAGCTCAGCTCCAGCTCTACTCTCTGCACGGAAATGAAATGCTGGGGTACTACCTTCCATGTCACAGAACTCCCCCAGAGGGATGGGTAGTTCTTGAGGACAAACACAAATGGCAAGAGGTAGCCTGGCAGTAGAGCAGTGTCTGGGTTACAGCTCAGGATGTAGCTAGGTTTGCATCTCTACTTGTGCAGTGAGCCCAAATGCCCAGGTCTGACTCGACAGAGGTCATAAGGGCGAAGCAGTCACAGCTCTTGTGCCTTAAGCACAGACTCGGAGGTTCTCCCCGTGTGAACCTTTCCCAGCTCAAGCCAGCTCACCTGGAAGAAAAAAGAAGCTCTCTTGGCAGCCACAGGACTTCAAGTTTATTTGACTTCCTCCTAAACACATCAGTTTGCCATCAGTAACTCTGCAGTCCAAAGGCTCTTGGAAAAAACTCCCAGCTCATTCCCAGCCTCAC
>NW_021940754.1:2813598-2841204 GCF_001715985.3 Manacus vitellinus | reverse complement strand
CGCCCTGGGTTGCTCTCGTTGTCCTCCACTGCCGAGGGAGCGGTTGTTGAAATAATTCCGTGTCTGCCTGCAGGAAAAGGGGAGAGAAAGGACACCGGGAGGAAGAGAACCCCCTCACCTGCCTCCGCCCAAACCAGCTGAGCGGGGCAGTGGGTAAGGCCAGCGCCTCGCACCCCGCCTGTGATCCACTGCACTTTCCGGGTGTGCTGCCAGCCGGGAAGGCCTGTGCAGGACTGGTGGCGTGCCTTTGGGTAATGCCTGGTAGCATTTCCACCGTTTGAGGGTGGCCCAGAGGAAAATCCGGTTTCCTCCTGAAACTACTCCTCGTTGCTCGCTGAAAATAATTGTGGTAATGGCAGAGGGTGGCAAACAGGATTTGGGTTTTGTGAGCCTGTGGTTTACTCTACAGAGTGGGTTATGTGGCCCTCTTAAAACACGTTTCCTGGTTGAGGTTTGACACAGCACAAGCTATCCGTTGACATCAAGGCGCTGTGAGATAAACCTGTTGGGGAAATACCGCTCTCCACAGGAGGGAGGGAAGGTTGCCAGCTTTAATTTGCTTCTCTGCCTATCTGACGGCTTCTTGTAAAGAAACTCTTGACTTTATTTCTAGAATAGACCAACCCTTTTCCAGGAGATCTCCACTGCTGTCAAAAGCATTCCAGGGCCTTACTAGATGTGCTGTCTCTGATTCCTTTGAAAACTTTTCTTCTGTGCCAGACCCAAGAAACAGGGGTGAACGTGATGACTGACTGTTGACATCGGCTGGCATATGTACTTTGAAAGGTCACACTGTCCATCAGCCAAGTCAGCTGATGTGAAGCATCTAACTGACCTGTTTGTTTCATTCCAGGAAGATGGGATTGACAAACCATGAAGGAATAATGAGGGAATCCTGAAGCAGTAACAGTGTTTGCTCCTGGACTCTGCCCAAGGGGACTGTTTGCATATCAGTGCTCTTAACCAGGTATGGCACAGAGATAATAGTGCCTTTCTTTCATATGCCTGAAGGCCCAGGGCTGAGCCTATTCTCACAAACAGGTCTCACCGTCACTTTTGGGAGTAGGACTGCTGTGTACTTGACCTAGGAGATCTAGAGGGAGCTGATCCAGGGGAAAACTCTTTTTTTTTTTTTTTTATACAGCTGGTTTGTTTTATTTAAACCTGATCAAAAGATGGTTGCACATGTTGTTAGTCCTGTTGTGGCAAGACAAGGAAGGAGACCAGCACAGCAGCTGACAGAGACAGCCAGGACTACTGGAGCCCCATCAATGACAATCTGGTGTCACACCAGCAGCTCCTGTTGCTGTAATTTGCTACTTACCCTTGGAGAGAGAGAATTCATTGGAGTTTTGGTGAGGGTTTTTTGGGTTTTTTTGGTTGTTTGTTTTTTTTTTTCAGACCAGTGACTGAATAGGCAGTTCTCTAAAATATGCTTGTACTTAAAAAGTAGCACACATCATTAACACAATATGTGAGGAAAGTTTCTCCTTCTATATGTTCCTTGTGCACAGATTGTTTGTGTTTTGGGACTTGAAGAGCAAGGGAGGAGAAGCTTCCTTCTGCAGTGACTCATCTAGGGAAGAGGGTTGTGTACTTTGTTTTGGTTTTAACCTTCCACTCCCTTTTCCCTGGAAACTTCCTGTGAATACATGGACCTTGTCCCTCCAAGGCAAGGCAGCTGTTCTTCTCTGGTGTTACAGCCAACATTGCCACTCTTCATCAGTGAGTTGGTCAGCATTTTGAAAGGTCAGAGGTGCATCTTAGCTAGAAGTTTACTCAACACAGAAACACCTGAGGAATGGTGGGGGTTTTGTGGGGTTTTTTTTGGTTTTTTTTTTTTAATCTTCTCATGGGGGTATTGATTTTATTTTTCAGTACTAATCCTTTCGGGGGATTTCTTTGCCCTCTGGGCCTGTAACA
Source organism: Manacus vitellinus (assembly GCF_001715985.3). Classification (NCBI taxonomy): domain Eukaryota; kingdom Metazoa; phylum Chordata; class Aves; order Passeriformes; family Pipridae; genus Manacus; species Manacus vitellinus. The sequence goes on along the minus strand of NW_021940754.1, from coordinate 2,839,281 downwards.
TTCCTTACTGATAATAACCCCGAGACAAGAATTTGTCCTCTCCTTTTATAGAAGAGAAGATAAATGTGAGCCTGCCGGGTCACAGGCCATTTTCTGACCACTGGATCTGGTTCCTCTGTCCTGTCACTCTTTACTGAAATAGAAAAAGCTCCTGCCCTCCCAAGTTTTTGCATTTCACTTCTCTTCTGCCCCAGACACTTGTGTGACTGTGCTTGGAGCTGCTGGACTGGAACACTTTAGTTTCATCCTCTCCAGAAGAGTTGCCCATCCGCTGCGGCGCTTGATGTAGAGCTGAGTGGCACCAACCCTGTCCTGCTCTCCACCCAGCTGTGTGTTCTTGCCCTCTGTGGTGGTAGATGGGTTGAGGACGCTTGACAGAAGGATGTTGGGGTGTGGGGATGCCTCAACCAAAGCTTTCCAAAGTGTTGTACACAGGGTATACAACATAGCTGCCCAAGTGTCTCCACACCAGGAGGTCTTTGCCATCCCTGTGAGTCTGAGACTACCAAGTTTTAAGATGCTTTTTCTTTCTGCCAGTGAACATAGTCAAGAGGGATTGGTTTAACTTGAGACTTCTGGAAGCATCAGTAGAAAGGGACCCTGTAGAACATATTTCCTTCTGAATTGCCCACATAGTGTACCGTGGAGGGCATATAATCCATGGCTTCCTAGTTTTGGGGCCTATGTCTGTACTTCTGGGAAGCCTCTAAGAAAACCAGGTTTATTGTGGACTCCTAGTTAGCCTACTTAGGGCTGAGGGCTGTTGTCTCTGGGATTTGCCGTTTTTCTTTCTTTACATCTTTAAATTTGCGCTTCTCTTTTTAAATGAAATATAATTGTGCCAAAACAATTTCTCACAGCTCATAAAGTGGTACAAAAATGCCAGATCATTTGTGTTGACTTCTGCTTAGATTTTCATGCTGTAAAAACCCAGCTCAGTTGCATTTATGTCCGCAGTGGGACCATGGAAGGAACGGAGGTGTCACCAAGTGTTAACTCAGAGGAGAGCAGTGTGTTGGACCTTCCATCTGTTTGTGACCTGGCAGAGCTCTTTGTGCCTCCACGCAGCACTGAAAACACTGAGGAACTTTATCGTTCTGTGGATGCTTTTCCCTCTCTGCCCACAGGTAACAGCTTCTGTTTCTCCACATGCTCTTTCTTTAACCGGTTCAGGCAGTGTGTTGTGTGACTAGGTAACTGCAGTCTGGTACTGGTGCATCTGCCTGTTTTTAAGCACAATTTAGCAAAAGTACAGTCTGTTCAAGCTCCCCAGATACAGTGTGGCTGATGAGACACAGAAGAGGAGTTCAGAGGATACTCTCAGCTGCTAATGTTTTTACAACACTCTTTCTTCACATGTAATGTGTTCTCAGAAGGAGTTACTTGAACTAATCCACAGAGCAGTTGTTCAGACATCAGCAGGAAATAACATCACATATTACCATAGTCAGTAAGAAGTTTTTAAACTTTTCCTTATCTTCTTCATGTGCTCATCATGCATCTTCCAGTCGTGAACTCAGGATGTGGCCTCTGTAGCCCATTACTTTAAAATTATAACTGAATGTTTACTTATGCTAATGACATGAGTGTGATGAGAACATCATTTCAACTCCTGGTAGGCAGCAGTTTCCTCACTTGAAAGAGTGCTGATTCCAGCAGAAATACCATTTTAGGTCAGCCACTACTGCCCATTCTTGGGAGTAGTGGTGTATCTGAGATGATAAGCTGACACATGCTCAGTCCTACAGCCCTCAGGCCAGTCAGCTTGAGTACATGGCAAGAAAGGTGAAATAGAAATGCTCTGGCCCAGTGGCACTTCTTGCCTTATATTCATGCTGTCTGGGATGAAGGTTGTATATTTAATATATTTAACATATTAAATATATTAAATATATATTAATTATATTTAATATTGGGGAGGGAAATAAATTCTGGTCAGCAAATAATGTGTGGAGAGGATTTGTCAAGACACCTGAGCCAGTGAAACATCACTGATGACATTTCTGGTTGCTTTAAAATCTTAAGTAGTGTAAAAGTAGAATTTAGTTCCTTCTTACTCTGACACTGGGTGGTTTTCTTTGGTCTGCTTCCAAGAAGCTAGCTTGGAATCTGACAGGTGAGTTTTTTCAGTGGGAATTCCACAATTTTTGCATGCTAAACAGGCAAGCAGTGGGATCTACCAACTAATGAGCTCTGTTGATGTTGACTACTTGCCTGTGCAGTTGTCTTCACCACCAGGTGTGGGACATCCAGAGCTGTAATGAAATCTGCAAACAGTAAATACCAAACCTTGCTTTGGTTTTGCTGTGCAGACCAGGAATTCACACATCTTACGTTAATAATGATGAAAATCTTCTGCTCTTAACCTCTACTTTAAACCATGATACCTATCACATTCCATGATCCACGTTGCATTAGAGCAATAGGGCCTCTGTTTTGAGGTTTTGCTTTATTTTTTGTGTATGAGTGCAATGACCATCACTATGAGGAATGCCCTGAGCAAGCCTTTTCCTCTGTTGTGGGAGAGGAGGATGGAGAAGTTCCTCTGATAGTGAGACAGGCTGGAAGGCATTTGTTTACTCAGATTTCACAAGCCCTGTGGTGCGGGTATGAAGAAATTCTGGGAGCTGTGAGGCAGTTCCTGCAGTGTGTTGCACAGGCACCATTTAGTGTGGCTCAGGACAAGTGGACCTGATTGCTCTGTGGAATGGGGTGCACAGAAGAACTGCATGACCAGTTAGCAGTCCTAAGAGTGTTCTGAGGCTTAGTGGAAGTGACATATGTGGAAATGACAGCACTGGGCAAATCATTAATGGTGCATGTGTGGAATATGTAGCTGAAGCTCAGTCTCAAGGTATGCTGAGAGGCCACATCCTGCCTCCTTGCTGTCTCCAGCACCCCCTGATATCAGTGTGGATTCCAGCTGTGCTGAGGAGGGCAGATTAGGCCCATGAACCCTCTCCTTTTTTGCTTGTTTTAGAGATTGCTCACAACTGAAACCAGTTGGAAATAACTGTGGGATGCATGCTGTACAATGGTTCCTTACTCTGTGCTCCTGGGATTGAAATAACCAAGTATCACAGGATAACCAGCTCATGCTCTGAACATCTTGGTTCCTGTCTCCTTGTAACAGCATCAAACCAATATACATACTCTCTTGAACTCTCTCTTTTGATGCAACTTCAGCTTTCTAAGCCACTGAGTTTGGTCAGTGTGGCAGAAGAGGCAGGAGGAGGCTTTTAAAATTAATCTGCCTGTGTCAGATGTTCTTGGACAAGCAAGTTCTATCAAATGTATCTTGGGAAAGGAAGCTCCTTTACTTGTTTATTTTCTCGTGAGACACTGAGAGCTGCTGCTGCGACACAATGTAGGTGAGGAGAGCAGGAGTGGCTATAGGTTATGTGACCAGAAGATTGCATCCTGGGGCTTGGGCAGGATGGATGGTGAGTCTTCCCATCAAACTTGAAAGGTTTCTGTTAGGGGTGAGGATCTTCCTTAATGATTCAAAAACATTTCCTCTGGGAAGGTGACAGCTTCCTTAGGAAAGGAACAGACTGATGGGACAGGCTGTGTTTTCTGACATCTGCCATGTGAACTGGACTGAGACTGACTAAGATACCCTGCCATCAGTGCCTCAGGACATGGAAGTGGTTATGGGGGTATTCCCAGTGTCTGAGTCACTCATAATAGGTCTTATTAGCCTAAAGAGGCTCCATCACTGCTAATAGAAGATAGTTCCCATTAGCCATGAAAACAGGGCTTTCTGACAGCAGGCATCCCTGGGCAAGAAAACAAGTAGTCCTGTAGGAATACTACTAAATCTCTAAGTTCTGTATAAATGAGTGGTTTTATGATTTGTGTGGAAATGAGGGTTCTACTCTTGCAACAAGCATTCAGACTTTTAGCTTGTTGTCATAGTGAGTTTAAGTGTGTAAGCGGTGATAGACTGAGAAAATTGAATTGGATCAGTGGACCTTTCAGTGTGCTTTATCCTTTTTTGCTCCACAATGGAAAATAGTTTTTAAAAATAAGTTGTTTATTGTTTTTTTAATCTACATCACTCAGTTGCAGAGTTCAGCAGGAACATCTTACTACTTCCTCTGGATTAAGAAAAATTGCCAGCAAAAGTTCTTACTTGGCAGGCAGCACTCAGGTGTGTGTGTGGGAAAGCCTTAAATTATTCAGATTAATATTTCAAAAGAAGCTAATAATGGTTGTTTCCAAAGCAAATAAATCACTCACAGTGTAACTTTTCATTTAGGGCACTGAACCAGAGGGTACCAGGGACAGTGGAAACATAATATTTGCCTGGAAAATTAGCAACCTAAAAAACTGTAGAGAATAGGCGACAGATGTGCTCTACAAGTTGATTCAGGCAGGGTTCTGGCCTCTACCCATGTGCTGTGATCAGCCAGAATTGAGTTTGTCAGTGCAGCCCTGGAGTAATTCTGTTAAAGTCTGGAGGCAGCATTTGAGAGCTCAGCTGTGGAACCACACTTGGGAGGCTCCTGTGTGAAGCATGGCCAAAACTCAGTCCCATCTGCCTCCATGGCCCTTGCCTAGGGCTGATGATCTTGGGGAGATGGGTCTCCTTGTTTGCCCTGTAGCTTCTGCCTTAATCGCTTTTTCTTTGTAATGAAAAGTAATTAAAAAGCTGTGTCCTTAGGAAAATGGATGGGTAGACAGGGTCAGCCAGTGGAGGAAAATGGGGTGGGTGCCACAAGAACAGAGAAAATAAGAGGGATGTGTCTTGGTTTGAAAACCTCCACAGGATGACAGTAGGAGAGGAAGGATGATGCTGGAGAGATGGGGTGGTAAAGGAACACAGAGTTTACCATGGGCTTGAAGAGACCTGCAATTATGTAAAAGCTGGCTAGCTTTTTTTAAAAAAAGCAAAATGAATTAAAGCCAGTTTGGGAGGATAGAGGTGTTCAACCTTTAGTTGCCTCTCCAAAAGCGCTGCTTCTCTTCCTGTAGTTTTCTTCAGGTTTGAGCCCAGGCTTACCTGTAGTTGTTTTCCGTGGACTTCCCTGACCTCTCTAATGCAGTGAGAATCCTAGGCTGCCTCTGACTGTGTTTATTATTCCGGGTCAATCCTTAGTGTTGGTACATAGGTGGCCGCATGAGAAGTCAGCTCAGGGAATTGGCCCAGCTTTCTGGGCAGCCACGTGAATATTTGTGTGGCTGAGATGGGGACAGCTCCTCTTTCAGGCAGCAGCACAAGTACAGCCAAGATACAGTGTCTGCAACATGTCCTGCCTTTCACAGGGGGTTACAGTCTTTGCAGGATGGTGGTTTCTGAAAGTAGTAGTGCTAAAGTATTAATCACTTTTCCCTTTGTGTAGCCAGGCTGTAGGTTCTTTCTGATCAATTGTGAGGGTTTTGTAGGCTTTCTTCAAAAATAGTTCATGTGGAATAAGTTGTGAGAGCTTGGGGAAAATGGAACAGACTTGGTGGCTTCAGGCAAATCAGTGAGCCTGGGCCATGGCACTGCTACTGAAATTGCCATTCAAATCAAGAGGACTGAGCACAAGATTATCCCAGTTTAAAAGTAAAAGCCATCATGATTTTTGGACTGTTATGTTTGCTTTCTGGGTTTTCAGTCAACCAAGCTTCTATGTAGAAACAAAACAGAGATTATCAACCTGTTGCCACAGAACTTACATGCCTGGTTTTGTGGTGGATTGGTGTGTCTTTTATTAGGAACTGGGGAGCGGTGCTAATGTTGGTACATGTGTTCTGACTTGTCCTTAAATGCTTTCTCCTGTTTGCCACGTCTGCTGGCCTGTCAACAGTTGCTTAATGTGTTCTGCAGAAATGGGTTATGTTTACTTTGGAAGTCTGGCGTGGCCCGTGCTTTTTCTGCTGCGGGAGTTCACGAGTCCACAAGTGCTGACGTAAAGGGAGAAAATGAAAGGAGTGGACTTTGGCATGTCAGCAGCAACCTTTCCAAGGCTGACACTTGATGGGTGCTTGGAGGTTCAGTTCAGCCCAGAACTCAAGTGTTCATTACTTGGTATAGAAATTATAGCTTGGCCATCTGAGCTACCAAAAGTTGCAAAATTTCCAAAATGGCTTTTTGTCTGGCCATGCTGAAGACAACCTGAAGGCTAAAGACCTTTATATACAGTCTCTTTAAGAAGTCTCTGTAACTTTGTAAATCCAAAAGGTGCGTGATACTTTATTTTAAATCACTTTCAGACTGAGGCAAAGCTGAGCTAGAAAGAAAGGCTTGTACTTCCACTCTGGGCTGCCATGGTTAGGTACAGAAACTTCTCATCGCTTCCCTTTACCAGAAAGATATAGATCACACTAAGAATATTTTACTCTCTGGCTCTATTTGAAGTGGAGGGTGCTGTACAAAGGTGCTTTATGGTGATGTGAAGAGTCTCCTTTGACTGCAGGCAGTTAACATGCTCTCCCACTTGGAAACTCACTTCAGTTTGAACTCTGGTCCCAAACAACATCAGAATTAATAATTTTTTTTTTAAAACCAATCAATTGGTTTGAAATTGGTTAAGCACGGTGCTTAACTGCCTTGGCCTTGATGAAGAACGTGGTCCCTGTTCTGGGAATTAGAGGATTTTTATTGGTTTTGGTTTGTTTCCTGCTGCCCTCTAGTGCTCAGTGTTACCTATTTCTGATTCCACGCTTAGGGGACTGGCGTTTCGTGGTTCTTTTCAGCCAGTGCTGGGGATGTCTGTCACTGTACAGAGCTCAGTCTCCTGTCAGTATACTGCTGTTCAGAAATCATGCTAAATGACCCCCAAAGCTGACGTGGGAATAAATCTGAGGAGTGTTGGCTGCTCATTGTTTGCTGCATGGATCTTGGCATAAGGTTGCTAATGTTGCCTGATGGTGAAATATTTGTTTTTACCTGGGAACAGCCAGATAATACTTCTATCTGTCACAGTTACAGCTGTGCTGGGATATAATTTTGCTATAGAAGAGTCTTTAAATATTGTTTATGTTATACTTTTGTGGGGCGTGAGTGTAAATTTTTTAGTCTGTCTGAAAGTTCTGGTTTTGGTGGTTTTTATCACTGATACTGGTATAAACATCCAGTTATTTGTCAAAGTGGGTGTTTTGTTTAGCTTGTCAAAACCAAAGAAGCACTTATTTTCAAGTGAATGTATTTGTTTTGGTTTTTTAATTGATGATTTTTAGTCAAGTACATGCTCAAATGTGAGGAAAATACTAGATTTTTCTTAGACTCCAGTCTCAAGAGGAAAAAGAAAGGTAAAATGTTTCAAATGCTAATAATTTTGTATAGATGGTGTGATCCAGTGGGGCAGTGGGCTTGAAGTTATGCAGCTCCACTGAAGTTATGGGCGGGCTCTTTGGCCAGGTAACTACATGGCTCTGGTGAGTTTGGCATCGTAAACTCTCCATATCTGTGTGGCTTGGTTGTGTTGAATATTGAATGAAGCTGCAAGGTGGAATTCATGCTACCTTACATAAAGGAATGCAGGGAAACTGCACAGCACACAAAACAAAGCAGCTGGCACCACTGGGTCACTGAAAGTCTTACATGTTTTGTAAAGTGTTGCATAAAGAATCCAGCCAAATATAAATCCTAGAAGAGAAACGGGCAGTGCTTTATTCTTCACAGTGTGAGGAAGAAAACTAGTCCTATTTTAGGAGAATTAGAGCACTTACATACATCAGTAAGGGAAAAAATGAGACGTGACCTTGCCTCTTAGGCTTTAATGCTTCAGAGCACCTCTCTGTTCTATGAAAGGGAACAGTTTGTTGCCCAACTTTGTTCCTTATAGCATTATCATGGCTCTGGGCAAAAGTGCTAAAGTGCCAATAGAAAGGGTATGGGTTGAATGAAAGTGCAGGATTCATCAAAGGAAATTATACTGTCAGTGAGGTTGAGGGAGAGGCCAGGAATCCTGTGCAAAATGGGTTCTGTTGTTTAATCATCAGCTAGTAGGTTTGGGTTAGTTTTGTCATTATTTTGAAGCTGAGAAGCTCTAGGAGCAGTCCCTGATATAACTGTGGGGCTGGAAGGGATTGGGAAGATGGATAGCAGTGACATCTCCATTGATGTGGAGAATATTTTGTAGGTGTGTGGGAGCTGAGCAGCATTCCTCCTTTACCCCTTGCCTTGGGTCACCATGTTAACTTCAATACGTTTCCTCTTTTTCAGACAAGTTACATTTTTACATGCTGAATTTCTGAATAGCCTTCCGTAGATGCACTTCTTACCACTGAGTGACTATGCTTAGCGTGATCGTGTTGTTTAGATCCAGGTATCCATAAAATTTCCCCAAGCAGTGTGCAGAGGGCTGGGAGAATGTCCTGGCGTAGTGGTGATTTTGGGTGCACTTGTGTGCAGTACGAGACAGTTACTGTTTTTTCTGCCAGGCTTCTTTGCAGACTCTGCAGGAGGGCCATTTTGCAGGAAGACAGGCTTTCCTTCTCTGCTGTGTTCTTTCGCAGCTTTGAGAATCTCTCTTCAGAGACTCACGGGAGAGGATTTCATAAAGTGACCCTTTTTACAGCACCAAAACTTTGACAGTATATCACCATGATCTGGTGTAGAAGCTGTGACACCTAAGAGCAGGTCTTGGAGATGAACACATGAATTGGGAGATGCCTCTTTCCCATTCAGCGGGCTGGATGTCTGGTTCCCTTCCTCTCTTCTTTCTGATGTGAAATCCAGCAAGTGCTGGATCCTTTTTGCAGTTCAATATTCTGAGTTCCGTTGGGTTTTTTGTGCTGTTATGTGTCTAAACAAGGATAATACGGACCAGATTTCAGTGTATTTGTGAATAGTTGGTGCTTTATGTTTGAAACATTGAGAGGCAAAGAAAGAAGTTCACTTTACTGCTGTGGAGAAAAAGGTTTGGTTTTCTTTTTTTAAAGAAAAAAAACCTCAAAGCACAAAACCTTTAGGATGTGTTTTTAGCTTTAAAACCATGCAAGAAGTTTGCATGAAAAAATTCACAGACATAAGAGTTACACGAGGGACAAAGCCCACAGAGGAGAATGGGAACACAAAGGGGTTCAGCTACAGCTCCTGCAGACCCTGCTATTGAGGGTCCAGGTTAGACTTGTCCCATTTTTCATTCTTTTGAGGAAGAAAACATCTGTAGGAAACAATTTCAGCAAAACTCCCAGTTTTCCTTAGCAGCTGGAGAAGAGAAGCTACAAAGCAATCCTGAGGCCTGTAAGCCAGAGTAGTCATTTTTATAAAAAGGACTACAATAATACAGTAATAATACAATAATACAATAATACATGTGAAACATGTTGGTGTGTGCATGAATGGTTCCATTTACTTTGGAGTGCAAGAACTGCTGTGCAGCTGAAATGCACCCACAAAATACTTTATTTTTTCTTGAGGAGAAATGAAAGTACAAGCCATGAATCCTTAAGTAATTGAAATAACTGTGGAAAGCAGCATAGGGGTGCGACTGTTCTTTTACCTGGGCAGTTGTTCATGCCTTTTTTTTATCAGTGTTAGATTTCATGTGAGATTCCCAAATGTTGGCTCCTTTCTTGGATAATAAAGTTGCTCTTTGCATCATGGTCTTGTTGTAGTGCAGATAATGCAAAAAATGACCCAAAGATGTCTGTATCTGTGCTGAGCAGCTATCAAGTGGCAAAAGATGAAATGCCTCTGATGACATCTTACGTAAAAGCATTACCCTTCCCTGCTCTCTGCAGAGTGTGCCTTGGTGTCTCAGCTGCATCATTTATGTGTGGGTGGTAATGATCTGTGAAAAAACCTTAAAAATGGCAATTTAAATCATGAAGGATGTCAGGCAAGGGCAGAACAATGGAAAAGGGCAGACTGTCTTGGACAGCCAAGCTGAGGCCATCCTGTGCCAGCCTGCTAGGATATTTCTTTGGTGTTGTGGTGCTGTGTGGGTCACCCAGCATTTTGGGAAGAAGTACAGTTGCACTGACCTGAAATACATCTGTACTGAAGGCAGAGAACCCAGGTGAACGATGCTACAGAGCTTCCAAAAAACTCTGAACTTCACAGATTTATTCAGATACTCTGGGCATATCACCTCCAGTCTAGTTGTGAGTGGTGTTTGTAGTTTAGAGGGTGATTTGATGCTCTGGTTATTCACACCACACCACATAAATGAGAAATGTCACTCCTCAAGTCTCTTTAAAACCTCGTGTTTCCATGTTAGTTCTTCTAAATACGCTGGTTTGCTGTCAGTGGCTTTCATTTCTGCCTGATTTTTCTCAAGTGTATCCTTCTGGTGAGTGCATGTGTCACCTGTCCTGCACTCAGCATTGCTGCTTGCACTGAGAAGCTTTGCCCTCTGGTGCAGTCCAGGGAAAGACAGCGGTTTGCATCATGCCACACATTGGGAGAGTGTTCTTCCCACTCTTAACAGTGCTTTTATGTAATTTGTCAATGTTACTGCTCAAAACAGCCCCTTAAAGAAATAGTCAGAAAATGTTCCTTCGTTACCAGTTTACAGGGATATCTTAAGGAAGCAACGTGTGCCAGAGCACTGTGTGCCGAAATACTGGTATTGCTTGAGTACTTTTGAGTGTCACTGAGATAAAGTATGCAGTACCTTCATGGCCTAAGCAGTACAGTATTTGTACAGTAGTGAAGGGTGTTCCTTCATTACTCTATTAGCAAGATTCAAGAGTAGGGATTTTATCTTGTATTTTATCAGATTCACCTGTCCTGATATACAAAACACCTTGGAGGACCCTCGGAATCCTAATTTTGAGGCATCTTTTACTCTAGTGATCATTTATGCACAGCCTGACTCTTTTTTTCACTAGGAAGCTTTCACTACGCTTATCTCTGTCACTCAGATGTTTTTTAAGATGTAGAGTGTGACTATATGGTAGAAAAATCTTCTAGAGTTTATTGGACCCAAAAGGCTCTGCACTGGCAGTTGTTGAAGTACTGCAGTAGAAAGCAAGATACATCTGCCCTGATTGCCGTGGTCTCATATTGCTTCTGAATTTATTCCCTGACTTTGAAGCTTCTTTAGGTGCTGCTGTGAACTGGCAACAGAAGAACACATTTCGGGGAATTCTCTGTGCCTAGTGGCAGGGAGGAGCATGAAACAAGTTTTACTGGTGCTGTATTTCTTGCTATGCTCCCAGGACTCTGTTCAGTGTAGAGGGCAGAGTTACTGCTGTGAGAGGATGCAAATTGTTCCTACCCAGTTTTCCATGGCAGATTTGGAGTAAGCTGAGCAGGAGGCTGTGGGCAGGGATGCCTTTGTTTCACGTGCCTGAATAGAGCTTAGGGTGGATCCAGTGCCTGGAGGGTTGCAGGAGATGCTCCATAGCTGTGTTGACAACGTAGGACGTTGCAGTGCTGCTTGGACAGCCATTACCATCTTCTGACTGGAGGTCTTTTCTCTCTGCAGTGATGTGGCCTGGATTAATCCCAGGATTGTGGGGATCATGGTGGAGTGTTTTCCTGGATTTGTGTGTAGTTATTTAGTCCCTGCCTGTACACTCACATGCTGCTCTCAGTGTCTCCTTGCTTCTCCTCTGTAACATCTGGCTTATACTGCATGATATGGATTAAGTCCAGTTGAAATATTCCTAAACCTCACAGCTCGGACTCCTATCACCACTTCCATGTGGGGCATCTGGAATTTAAGCTAGTTTTCTGTGTGTCTTAATTCAAGCATCTTTTGTTTTTGTCTCTTTCTCGCTGAGCTCACTGGTGTGCAACTGATGAGACTGCAGCATAAAAGCGTAGAAAATAGTGACTCATAACCCTTTAGCAGCAGACTGCAAGTATAAAATATAGCACACTCCGTCATCCGCAATGTTTTTTTTAAACAAAACAACATAGGCCAGCCAGTGATTCAGCCTCAGTGCGGGTTATAGCACATGAAGTTTTGTCCTGGAGCCCTCTTGCGTCTGATTTCTGCCTTCGTTTCATGAGCTTAACAACCCCCCACCCCACCCTCCTTCCTCCTTTGTGTTGTGTGCTGTGTATTTCACAGTAGCTGAGCCTCTTGGCTGCCACACGCGCATGTGTGTTCCTGTAAAATCTCCTGCCCAGGCAGATGGAATGCTGTCAGGATGAGCCGTGCTTCTGCGTTTACAGCGAGCCCCCACGCTCAGGGTATATATGTGAAGGGTGGAAGGCAGCTGGTTATTTATTGCCATAATAAGCACTGGCAAGAAAATGACAGTACTTTGTGCTTTGTGCTGCTTGATGTTCTTTTCAGCCTGTTGAGGCATTTCTAGCTATACTCTGTTTATGCTCGTTCTGGATAGAGGTGGAAGCAAGTGGCAGCTTGAGTTTTGGAAGCTGGCTGTATTTTATGGACGTAGCACTGCCTATGTTGTAGACATTATTTTATTCCAAAAATTATTTGGTTTTGTCAAGAAAGTAAGCCCTGTGCATTCCTGCCTTCCATGAGTGCCTACAGACTGTTTTATACATCTCTAAGTAACAATAAGATGATGTTAGTACTAAAGGAGGTCCCAGCTTTGTACAGGCTGCAGTGCCTGGCAGGAAATGTTTTAGGGTTTGGGGGTTTTTGTTTCTTTGTTTGGTTGATTTTCCTGTGGGTGTTTTTGGTTTTTATTTTGGGGGGGAGGTGTTGTATGTATATTTTTGTTGTTTTTTAGTGTGCTTGTTTGTTTGATTGATTGTTTTTTAATCTGAAAAGATGAGACAAAAAGAACCAGAAAAGAGAAGTACACTACAGTGTCTTCTACATGAATGGAGGCTTTGTACTTCCATAGTGGTCTGTTTTATATGTGCACTTCTATCTCAAAGAATTATACAACACTTTTTCTTTTTTTTTTTTTTAACTAAATTTAAATCCAGAAAACTGTAATGATCTTGAGTGGAATCTGAATGTTGGTTCTGTGTGTGTTGGAAGACAAGGAAAAGGAAAGGTAGTAGAATCAAAAGCAAGCACTTTTTACACAGCAGGTAATTAGATTATAAAACTCAGTGCACCAGGAAATCATTGAGACGGAGAGCTCAGCAGGATCAAGGAAGGGGACTGTGCATTGATTTGGGTAATAAGAGCAAGCTAAGTCAATACTTCTTGCTGATAGAAATGTTGCTGAGCTATTGAGTACATAAGATGGTGTTTCAAGGCTTGTGCTAATCACTGTCTAATTTCAAGTGTCAGGTCACACCTGTGAGATCCCCGTTACAACAGTGCCACCTAGAACATACTACACGTGAAGGGGACATAGTACACTGGATATACTTCTGGTCTGATCCTGCCTGGCACCTCCTTCCTTTCCCCTTTAGAGAAGAGTACTCCCATTCTGCAGATGGCAAAGCTGATAGCAGTGCTTTAATACCTACAACTCTTGCCTTCACTGGTCGGTACCTCTTAAGTACTGTTACTTGAAAAAAATCCTTGGATAACATACCCAAAAGCAGAAGCAGAAGGGGATTGTTGGAACAGAGAAGCAGGTAGTGCAGAGTTAGAGGAGGGGACGAACGTTTTTTGGGTCCACAGCTTAGGTTATATTTGTGTATGAGTAAATTTTACAGTGGTATTTTAGTTTGTTACTAAACCCACAGATAGCAAACATCAGAAATATGGTGACTTGTACAGACCTAAGGAATGCTCATCCTTGATATGCTGACCTGGTGCCTAGCCCAAGTCCTTCTGTACTGTTCATAGTACAAACTTATTTTGAATTCAGTGATTTAGGCAGTTATTGTCTATAATGATTGCAGAGAAATATATCGTCTCTACTCCTGGTCATGGTGCAGCACGAGTGGGATCTGTTTCATGATACCTTACATTTCAGTAGCAATTCCTTGAAGGCATGAACTTTCTGCTGAAGTGCTGAATTGAAACAGAACCTGATTTACAGAGCTACCATCTGCAATCCCAGCTGAATTTAACATTGTTCTACATTGGTGCTTCTCTGGATGTCTAGTGAGGTTATTTCTAGGTTAATTTTTCTCCTGATGCAGTCTTAATTAAAATATAATGAAGGCAACAGAAGTTGCAAAATAAAATAACTTGAGAAAATCCATTTTGTGCTGCACCAGTGCTTTGTGGTCGGATGTTTGGTATTGCTGCTAATTATTGTTTTATATGAGGCACGTGTCTAATAGCATTTCTGTGTGTGTGAATCATCTGCAGAGCCTGTGACAGCATTCCAGAAGTGGAGTGAGCTATAGTGGCTGAGACCCTGGGTTTGCACCATGGGTTTCATTCCTGTGTTGGACTGAATGGAAGGAAATATTAGTGTTCTTTAACCCAGCAATTGTGGAATACAAAGGGGAATACGTTTGCTTTGTTAAGAAGTCACATGTTGCAATTAGCTTTCAACAATCCACTGATAGTTAATGGGGAAAGTGATTTATTTCTGATGAGGCTCTAGCTGTTTTTTTTTTTTTATTTTAAGAGAAAGAAGAGGAAATCATTCTTTTGCAGTAGATTAAAAGCAAAAATGAGGTTGATAGTTGGATGTGATACTCAGAATGTAAGCATCATGCTCCATAATTAGCAAGTGTGAAATGCATACCCACCAGGATGAGTTAGACCATGTGGTGAAAGAGGGCGAACATGAGTTGGAAAATGAAGTTCTTCACACAAAATTGGCTGTGCTATTCCCACACACATGCACAAAATATTCAGTCGCTTAAATTCTTCATGATTTGTCTCTTATTAACAATACCTGGCAATGAAATATTTGTAGGTGAACTTTCATGTTCTGTTATGGATTAGTTGACTGCTGTCTCTGCAGCATGCTTAAGAGTTGGTCATGGAATGAGGGAATGTAAAACCTAATGGTATCTTGCAGGCAACAATCCATCTTTAAAAAGTGCACGTGGCTGGATTTAATACTTCCATCTAGTAACCTGCTTTGTTACATCCTTAGTTTACCAAAATCTTCCTTCCTCTAGCACAGAACAAAACCCTGTGCTGTTTCTAGATGCCAATGTCTAACTGTGTTTGTGTTGAAGTGTTGCAGCCAGTGCTTTCTGGGATTATATCAATGGTTTCCACACTCTCAATCCTCCTCTTAAGTAAACAAACAAACCAGTTTTACCACTTCTTAAGAGTAAGATAATTTCAGAAGGAAATCCTTCAGAGAAGATCTGGCAGGAGTCTATCCTGCTGGTTTACCTTTTCTCAGCTGTACACTACAACCAGAATTTGCCTTTTTAAACTGGTACTAAATGAATATGTAGTGATCAAACTTAGCCAAAAGCTCTTTGCAGCTAAGCCATGGAAAGAAATGCATTATTACAGAGCTGTACTACTGCAGCTAGAGGCAAATTTGGCCTCCTTAGAAATACTACAATTCTCTGTGCAGCAAGATCCTGCTCATCTCACTTCCTGTGGGATCTTGGAGCAGATATTATTAAGATCAGAGTAATCCCAAAACAGTGGGATGGTCAAATTTGAGAGAAGGCAGGAGGCTTGCTTTGGTTCAGCAGCTTTGCTGGAGGTATTTAATCTGAACCTTCCCAGCTTTTTGAAGCCCTGCCAGGCAATAGCTGGGCCCTCCCTTTCTTCTCACCTCTCAAACAGACCTCCATAGCTTTTCTCAGCCAGTGAGTTACTTCCTTGTTGAAGGACTCTGGTTCCCTCGCTTGATTATTGCATGAGAAAATAATCAGGCTTCACTGCTGTTTTGGAAGCTGTAATGTGTCTGGGGTTTTCCTTTAGCAAAACACTGTTTATTGCCAATCTGAAAACAGTTGTTTTCTCTCTGAGGAACCAATGTGTTCCTGTGGATTTTTTTTTTCTCTTCAGGAGACCATAATATCCCTAACTGCTCTTGCTTTAATGACTAATGAAGCAACAGAAGTGGCCTGTTGCTTGAAACTGAGGTGGAGAGTTTGGATGTCTGAATATACCTGTGCCTTGGCTCCAATACTGTTTCCACCTGTGACAAAAGAAAGGAGCAAGCAATGGAGCAGAACCAGGGCCCATCTTCTTCAGCAGTGTAGGGACCAGCCAAAGACTTGAACTTTGGGTGAGTAATGCAGGCCCCCACTGCTCTGCTTGCACAGCTCACTGCTGTACACCCTGCCCACCAGGCTTTCTGTCTCTGCACTTCTACTTGCACAAGAAGTAGTAATGCTGTGAGAATAAACACTCCCAGGACTATAAAGTGTACGTGATTAGAAATATAAACATATCAACTATCAGCTCAATAATCCACAAGCCCTTCTGCCTAGAATACTTTACTTGGAGTCCAGTTGTTGTGGAATAATGCACCTAGAAGGATGTATTGTCCTTACCTATGCCACATTTCTTTGGTAGGAAGTCTGCAACAGCGAGAGGAACCAAAATGGACAAGAGATAGTGCACTAAGTAGGACCTTTTGGTCTCTGTTTCATCTTCTCATGGTTGACCATAGATCTGAGTGATGCTTGGGCTTGCCAGATAGGTTGTTACCATTTAGTGCATGTTGTCAAACATAACTAATTAGGCAAGAGCTAAGCTACTTACAGGACTTAAATGGTATCTAGAACTATATCTGGTTGGTCATAACTCACTAAATTGTAATATAGTTGTCTCTGCCTCTTCTTGCTGCTGTTAGTAACCTAGAGAAGAGGTTAATGTTATCAGTTCTGCATCTGTGCTATTGTGACTATGATTATTTAGCTCTTGCTTTTCTGTAACAATATAGCTCTGTCTTTTTCTATAACACTTTGCCCAAAACCATCTCTGTTTTTCCTCTGTGAGTGTTTGTGGGAACATCTCCCGTCATTAACATTAATGTGAACATTCCCTAGAGCTCAGTGCAGTCTTTAAAACATGTCCAAAGTGTGCTTTGGTGCATGTCAAGTCCTGCTTAAAGGCAAAAAACTAAGACAAAGGAGATTCAATAAACCATCTGCTGTACCTCAGCTCTACCTTGATACCTCTTGGCTCTGGGTGACATACATGTGGCATCCTGGAGAGTGTGTGCATCCAAAGGAGAGCATGGAAGCAAGTACTGGTGGCTTCATTTTGTGTGGTGTCTTACTCTGTAGATGCCTCCTGAAACCACACTGCTCAGTGCCCATCCACCTGATGGGGATGATACAGTTAGTTCATTCAGTGGATTAATTTGAATAAATAAAACCTACTGCACTTTTTTTTTCTGTGTGGAGGTCCAGACACTAAATGCACTGCAGATGAGGGCAGGTGGAGGGGCGTGGGTGTGGATGCTTGGAAAAGAGTTCAAGCCTTGCTATAGTCAGCAGTGGTCTGGGAAACAACATTGAGAGAGTTAATGTGGGGATGTTGGTATGTCTTGCTAAGTGCTTTGTCAAGACTGTGGATTTAGAGTATTGCAGAATATTGTTACCTAGATGTTCTGCTCTTGGGGCAATATTGCAGAATGAAACAGCACATTAGCTGTAAGAGAGTATTTTACTGAAATACTTCTTAGCTTGTTTCCTGGCAAAAAACTTTTCAAATATTCTCCCTTTCATATGTCTCAGTAATCTGTTCATCTGTTTTCATAGTATTTTTAATATTTTTACAAAACTGGGGAGTGTTTGTTTTGTTTTTTTTAAAAAGGAAATTAAATTGCTTTCAGCTTGGGGCCTTTCATTAGACACAGTCTGTAGCATAGGTCTCTAGCATCAGGAGGTCCTGATACTGGGCTGTAATTGAGTTTTGCATTCTGTCTGAGCAGAGTTCATCTCAAAAACTAAAATCTGAGGGAAAAAGTAATTTGTGCAGATGGTCTTCATAAAATAAAGGCAGATTAAATCTCTACCTGTCACAGAATTGCTCTTGCAGATGCATCTGCTGCAAAATAATTACCTCTCTTGAGCCCAGTAAGCTAATCAATGTCTTTTGTTTGTGTCTGCAGTGGAAACAATTAAAAGCTCATTTCCTGTTTTTTAGGTAAACTTACAGATTCTCTGATTTTTAGGGATAATTAGATTCATTTTGATGTGTATCACAGTCCAAAGTGTTCCTGTTGGACAACTAGCTGTCTGTAATATAATTTACCAGGATGTAATTTCTTTTCAGTCACTTTTTTAACTTGACATGGTCTTTTGCTAAAGAGTTCAAAATCATTTTGTCTCCTTCCTTGTAAATTGCATTTTAAAAGCTTAGGGCTCTTTGTACAAACATAAGAAATGCCATTATTTGCATTTATTTTGAATTTTCTTTAAATTAATTTTCTGCATCATGAGAAAAAAAATCTGTAACATAGCTGAGAAAATAAACACTGCTACTACCTTAGTTGTAGTCTATGAAAATCTGCCTTGGGAGTCTGATCTCTCAAACACAGTGAGATGTGTGCACTGGGTAAGTGCTGGCAGGTAGAGAGGGCCTCTCTGAGAGGGGCAGTGGATGTTAGAAAGCAGCTACTGGTGATGCCCCTTAATTCCTGGAAGCACGTGTGAAATTCCCAGGGGACTTCCACTGAGGGATTTGCAGTAGAGGTTTTACTCCGTGTGATTTGCCAGGTCCATCAGTATGGCTCAGTATCATGTTGTGGGTTCTCGGGGGGATAGATCTCACCCCTCCATGCTGCAATTCCATGAGCAGGCTGGACAGCAGTAGACTGGAATGTGGTGCTGCTCTGCTCATGGCCCAGAGCAGCAGAACCTGCATCTTCCCTGGGATCAAGGCTGCCAGGGAGCACAGGGATGGTGTGTGGTGAGTCTGTTTTCTGCTCCGAAGGCTGCCTTGGATCCCGGACCAGGCGAGCATCGCACCTCATGAGCTGTTTTAAGCATGGAATGCTCATCACACAGCTGAGCTCACAGTGTGAATGGTTTGAATGGTGTGAATGCTGCCACGAAGGGTGACACTTGGAAAGGAAGCAGCACAAGCTGATGGCATCATTTCTGCCAAACCTCTCTGCAAGGTAGCAAACCTGCCTTTCCTCCTGCTTTGCACAATCCCTGCTCCACCAGGACAGGCCACTCTTTTACTATCTTCAGTTTGACTCAGTGCTGCCTGTAATGTGTCAGTGTTTATTGACCATGAGCAGATTTAAATAGCTTTTCCCTGTGCCTTCTTTTCCTTGTGGCTTGGCAGGAGCATGAATAAGCCTTCATTGTTGAGGTGAAGGTTAAAAAAACCACCCAAACCCCAAAAAATCCACAAGGTCTTTTAAGCTCTATATAGTACATGGCAGTGATGATACAGTTGGGTTTAAAAGGAGGTAACAAGATCACACCCCATGATTAACCTTGCATGCCTTCTTTAGGATGGCTTCACTTTGCTCTTTGTGCTCTGCTTGCCCTTATATGTTGGCATTAGATCACAAGTGCTGCTGTCACTAAAATACACCTTTTGCCTCCACCTCTGTTTAAATACCTTAATCTCTGAATTGTTTCAAGACTGTGCTGCAGCAGACCGACCTCTTGTTTTTTGTTATAAAGAATAAGTGACAGTAGCTACAGAGGGGGCAGTGAGCCTCTGCACAGACAGACGGATATTTGTTTTATTTTAATTCTCAGTGACCTTTATTTTATCCTGATTCAATTGCTTACTCAAGGGCACCAGCATTTTTTGTACCTTTAATGCATTAAACATTTTTCCAACTAAAGGAAGCATCACATATATCTCTTGTTTGTCTTAAGAGTCACGATTAACCTTCAGCAGTGAATGTGCCCAAGAGGAAAAATGTGAAAGTGGAAAGTGGATTTGTTTGTGGAGTGGAGAAAATAAAAATCTCTTGTGCTATGAATGTACCAGTTTTAAACCCTCAGAGCTGAGGGATCCCCCCGAAAAGTCAATTTTATTTTCTGACAGCTGTTCCTGACTTAATTTAATTCATGGGAAATGTACATAGCCACCTTTTTTGTAAGTTAATAATGTCCAAGTCACTTTTGAATATGAGCATTTTCTGATATGCTCTTGTTTGTGTACCTTGTTTAAGAGACTCAAGTGTCTGTACACTGTGCAGGAGTGTCCTCTGTTGCAAAGGTACTGAGACTTTGCAGATGGCTTGTGAGAAAATGAAAGAGATTAAGGAAGCAGGTTGTCTAGGTAGTGGAATACAAATTAACTACTTATATCCTCATGTTGTCCACATTTGATCTGAAAAAAACAGCAGCCTTTGAAGACCAATCCCAAAACTTGAGCTGAAAATGTTCACTGAAGCCTTTGTTTCAGAATTCCCTGTTTTATTTATAAATAACACAGATGTATTTACTACAGTCACAGAATCCAATCTGTTTGAATTATTTTTTCTTTAGGCCTCCTAAAACAAAATTCTTGAGCTGATCATGAACTTTAGGGATTAAAAATTACCCCAATATATGATCTGCTAATTTATCTGGACTGTCAAACCCCACCCACCAACCAATGTCAAATAAGAACCAGGAGATTTTAGCTTGTACTGGAACACAGCTGTCAGGAATATCTCCAGTTCAGATACAGGGAGTTGACCAGTGGTAAACTTCCCATTTGATTTGAAAAATGGAATCTACCTTCACTGTTAAGGGTCTGTTTTGTATCATACACATATCATACTATCCAATTATATCATTGAATAAAAATGTCAATTTTAAGGCATTCACTATGTTAAATATTTGCTTTTTCCTTTGAATAGTTGAATGGCTATATTAATATGATTAATATTATTAGTTATGTTTGTATTAATGTTTACCAGGAGGTGCTAATCAGTAGTGACTTGTCATTAATTCATTGACATTTTTAAAAGAAGAGGAAATGTTACTCTATGTGTGAATTTTCATTGTTCAAACACCACTGTGAAAAATTAGATTTCACAGCAGTTGGCAGATGTTTCCATTGCTGGTGTGAGTTTCACAGTTTGATCAAAATTATCTTAAATTTTCTGTATTACTTTTAGCCACATTATAATTTGACTATAAGTAGAAATGGTCGATCAAGATTTGCACAGCTCTGTCATGCCAGATTTCTCCTTTCTCCATCACTGAGAAGTAGTCTAGCAGTTCAGGATGTGCACATGGATTTGGAAAATTTACCTGGTCCCAGACACTCCCTGAACAGTTTCAGGGCCTGGATTGATTTTGCCTACCTAGGAATGATGAGCTACATGGATTTGAAGATACTTTGTTAATGAAACCAAGTTTTCAGGTTTCTGTAACCATTTTGCCCCTTGTTTCAGTTTCTACTTTGTAATGGCTCTCGCAACTTGTCTGGTTAACTGGCTCCCCAAGAACTGAAAGTAATTAAATACCACCCTAATGGGGTTTAATTTATATACACTTCTACCTTCATTTCAGTGTAGACTCAATCCAAAATGTTCTCTTTTCAAATTTTTTTTACGTGGGCCAGAACCTTTCTCAACAAGTAGAGCAATATCCAGAAACATGTTGTCCTTCCCCCTGCTCCTTAAAATGTACATCCAGAATGGTCAGATGTCTTCACTAGTTGAGATTAGAGACAAAAAGCTCCCAGATTTGAGCGAGGCCACCATATTGAAAGAATTTTTTGTTTCTTAAAGAATCCCCATCACTAGTCCAAGATACCTTTAAACCCATCTAACTGGGGACTCCTGGTTGCATGCCTGGTAAGCTGGGTTGGTTTCTTTAGGATGTTCTTTAGGAACATATGTATTTTCTTTAGGATCATAATTTTCATGCATTTAGCACCTGTGCTGTAGCCTCTGATTATCTGGACTCTCTTTTATCTGTTAATTGCCCATTTGTTCAGCTTTACTCATGTTTATTTTCATAATTTTTATTACTTGTCTTTTTTCCCCCTCTGATACTGTTTTGGAGAGAGGAGCAGTTGCAAGTGGTTGCACCTCTGTTCTTATTCAGATGACAGAAGAGCAATGGGGATTGCTAAATGCCCCAGTTACATTGGTAACTTCACATTTGAAAAAAAAGCCATGCAATTTTGGGAATCTGATCAATAAGCTGCGAATTCTGGGCTTGCTGGAGTTTCCCCATATCTGTCTATCTGTTTCTGTAGTCTCTCTAGCCCATAATCAGAGAACAAGTTATAAACAAACATGAGCATAATTCATCTCACCACTCTGTTAGAAGTCATACAAACACTCTCACATCACCTCAAAAAATAATTGGTGTGTTGTTCTTTACTATTTTTATTTATATTGTTTAATATTTATATATTGCATTTATACATGCAAATACCAGATGGATTATAATTTTTAAAGTTGTGTCTCTTTCCCTGTCCTTCTAATTGCATGATTATTTTTGAATGAAGTAGGTATTTTCAGTTAGGCAATCTTATGGCCTAAGGTGGGTGAAAATTGTTTCCTCTAATAAAGGAACATTTGAATTGCCATGACTTTCTCTGGTTTATCTGTCCTTCTGTTCACCTTATTTTGCAGGAATGAATTCATGTTCCTCTCCACAAGTGTTTGTGATCATTATGAGATGTTTTCAAACTATGTGTGGCAATGCAAGATCTTAATATCTCTTGTGTGGCTTAAAAACATCTGAGACATAGAAGTGTGGTGAACAATTGGGTGGTTGCAGTAACTGTTTGTCAGTAGTTGAAGGTGTTACTAAAAACTCCAAGGAAGTGCTTCATGCACAGCACCAGGCTCTTTCCTGATAGAGTGTGTGCAGCCTCTCAGGAGAGCCACATTGGTGCAGAATTGCTGTGGGATAATAATATGCGATGGGCAACATGGAGTTTTATTTTGTTTGTTTTGTAAACAGGATCTGGGCTCTCACGTGCCTTCATAGTTTGTCCAAAGTTGTGCCCACAATTAATTCAGGTGAAATGTTTGATTTGGGGCAGAACCTAGAGGTTTGAGTGCACCCAGATCTGCTCATGGGTAAGAAGTTTTCTTAAAAAGCGGGACTGGTAGGCTGTGCAGCCAGTTAGAGAGATGCAGACAAGTCTGGAGTGACTGAAACCTTTTACTGTCTGGCCTTTAAGGGCAAAGCTGAATTATAGCAGGGAAATGCCTGCATTGCCAAGCCTTTCTCGTGACTGGCTGAGAGGTCAAAGTGAGGAGATAGGAATGGAGACTGCTCTAGTTGCTTGCTCGGTGATTTTTCTTCTTTCTGGCTTTTAAAGTCACACTGCTTTTTAAGGACTTTTTCCCTTCTGCTCTGCACTTCAGGTTTTCTTAATCTGTTCAGAGGCATATAAAGTATCACAGCCATGACACCACCTAAGGAAAGTTTGGCAGGGGATTGCAGCCTATTGAGGGCCTGAGGATTCACTCCCACTGCACTCCTTACATTATAACCATTTCCAGTTTCAGTTTTCAGGTGCTTGGTTTGGTAGCGACAGACTGCAGAAAGCTGACTGATTAACGGCAGAAGACTTCTGTTCAAAACCTAATTTTCCATCAAGCTGGTTCTGATGGAAGAGATTTTCAGTGATTCCCTAAACAGCATGTACATAATTAAGAAAAAGCCCTTGTGATTCTCAAGCCTCCAGCATTTGTGAATGGTCTATGAATGTGCCTGTTGCTCTAGTCTAATAATCTTTCTATTCATTATTTCGTTTTAAGTAATACTGCAGCAAAATTAGATGTCTTGAATGTTTATTCAGTGTACTTTCAGAGTGGCAAGCCAAAATGTCACAGGCTAGTGATGAACAAATATCTCTAAGTTATTAAACTTGTATTTCTTGCTTGCTTCTTATTGTAATCTGTTCAGTTTGCATTTTCTGTCCCTTGAAAATTTCCTTGATGACTGATATGTCTGACACTCTGATTTTTTCAGTGTGAGGATGTTTCATTTATTAGCCTGTGGAAAACTCATAGGTGGAGATTGGTATCTTGCTTCCATTCTTATTTTTGAGTCTGTTTTTTTCCTTTTTTGATGGGTGTCTGATGCACAAGCTTCCTCTGGTAATGCAGAAGAAAAAAAAGCCCCAAGCTGTGTGATCTCACAGCCCACACAGCAGGGCTATGGAGAGGACAGAGATGTAGGTCTGCTCTTTCCGTGCCAAGGCACTCCAGGCTGGCACACCTCTGCACAGCCTGTTCCATGCATGTAGTCACATCAGGCCTGCAGGGAGACTGGGAAAATGCCTCGCTCTACCTTCACATCTTCACCAGAATATCAGTAGTTTTCTTTACCTTTGTACCTGCTACTGGCCTGTGCTTTTTAAGATTATTTCTTTGTGGGTTTTCCCTGCTTCTGCTTCTTAAACAAGAGCAAGCCTTTCTGTGTTTGTCTGACATGCAGCATATTTTCAGGAGCATGACACAGACAAGAAGCATGGTTCTCAGATCATCTTGTTGCAAATAAATTCAGGAAACTATCTCTTCAGGTGTTCCTCTGTTGTTCTTCATGTAAGATCAGTCCTGACTGGAGGTAAAGACCTTTGATCTGCAGAAGTACAGACTGCACATGTTCAGCTATTTCAATCCCATCTAGAGAGAATCAGTCCATCTGTAAGCATTTCTTGTAGCATTCCCCACACTTGTGCTTTTGGCCTTAAGACAAAAATGAAAGATCAGGACCTTAAAATCTGAGAACCAAGAGGTACCTCTCTTGTTTTTCTGTTGTACAACTTGCAGTGATCTGCTGAAGAATTAGTAAAGTTAAAGCTTAGATAACATTGTTTTCCAAAGAACTAAAATCTCTATGGCTTCTTTTAAATTTGGTAAGAGCATCTGTGTATTCAGCGCTCCTGAAAAATCAATCCACTGATTTGGGATGTGAACCTAAATAATAAGTTGACAGAAAGTTAACAAACTCCCACAGATGCATTTGGCTAAGAGACACACAGGTGTGCAGGTTAGAGGGAGTAAAGAATTGGGAGGAAGTTGTGTTTAAGCCAGCCTGCACCTTCTTCTGCCTTATGTGACTCAGTTTCCTGCCTCCATAGGTTTTAGAACATTTTCTCTTCCCCCCCAGCAGCTGATCTGTGGTACCCAGGCATCAACTCCACATTGGGATTTAGGTTTCCAAGTGCAGGGCCTCCCATGAACATGACTAATGAGGCTGTTATAGGTTGTAACTCTTTTCTTCTCAAAAGTATTTACAAGTAGTATAATTTTGCCTACAATTCAAGAGGGATACTTAAAAAATACCTTGCTTTGCAGTGTTTTCTTGGTCAAAAACTGCACTTCTGCCTATGATTCTCATGTCACTTGTGTCCACAGTTGTGCATAACTGGTTGGAAGCAGAGCTGAAATGCCTGTGAATCTCTCCAATGGAAACTATATTTATGTTTGTGGGTGCTAACTTTGTCATGAATTGGACTTTCAAGTGCTGTAATGGCAAGGGAAGGCAGTGTACACTGAACAACACCCCACACCATCTCCCTTTCCAAGTTCACACAATCTTTAAATAAAGCAAATATTTTGCTAATTTTTATGTGATATGTTGGTCTTCTAGTCTGTTCTTCTCATTAAAGAAACACTGTCATGGCAGGCTCTTCCTCTTCTATTTTAGCTGAATGAATAGCATCATATTCTGGGAGTTTTCCCCAGGCAAACTGTCATGCATGCCACTCTGCAAGGAGATGCAGAAGGTAGAATTTTTGTAAAGTGATTTGAGACTTGAGCAATTGATCTCCAGTGAGAGCTGTCTGCTTATTCCTACTCCTGCTAAAGGCAGGAGTAGCTGAAGATTGTTGGTCCTCTTGCTTTCTGAAAACGTGTAACTGAATGAAAGGCAAAGTGTTTCATATATCAAGAAAGGATATTGCTTTGGGTTTTCTTTTCTTTTTTAATAGTTGTGAATACAGTGATATTGTCTTACTCAGTAATACTTGTGATCTGTGGCTGCTTCCTGTCATTGTCAGTGGCTATTACTGAATATTTCACAGTAGGTGGTGGTTCCCTTCTCTTTATTTCAGCCCCATCCTCAAAAGTGGGTGTTTGCAGCAC
>NW_021940754.1:2646341-2811048 GCF_001715985.3 Manacus vitellinus | reverse complement strand
TAGTTGTCTCTGCCTCTTCTTGCTGCTGTTAGTAACCTAGAGAAGAGGTTAATGTTATCAGTTCTGCATCTGTGCTATTGTGACTATGATTATTTAGCTCTTGCTTTTCTGTAACAATATAGCTCTGTCTTTTTCTATAACACTTTGCCCAAAACCATCTCTGTTTTTCCTCTGTGAGTGTTTGTGGGAACATCTCCTGTCATTAACATTAATGTGAATATTCCCTAAAGCTCAGTGCAGTCTTTAAAACATGTCCAAAGTGTGCTTTGGTGCATGTCAAGTCCTGCTTAAAGGCAAAAAACTAAGACAAAGGAGATTCAATAAACCATCTGCTGTACCTCAGCTCTACCTTGATACCTCTTGGCTCTGGGTGACATACATGTGGCATCCTGGAGAGAGTTTGCATCCAAAGGAGAGCATGGAAGCAAGTACTGGTGGCTTCATTTTGTGTGGTGTCTTACTCTGTGGATGCCTCCTGAAACCACACTGCTCAGTGCCCATCCACCTGATGTGGATGATACAGTTAGTTCATTCAGTGGATTAATTTGAATAAATAAAACCTACTGCACTTTTTTTATCTGTGTGGAGGTCCAGACACTAAATGCACTGCAGATGAGGGCAGGTGGAGGGGCGTGGGTGTGGATGCTTGGAAAAGAGTTCAAGCCTTGCTATAGTCAGCAGTGGTCTAGGAAACAACATTGAGAGAGTTAATGTGGGGATGTTGGTATGTCTTGCTAAGTGCTTTGTCAAGACTGTGGATTTAGAGTATTGCAGAATATTGTTACCTAGATGTTCTGCTCTTGGGGCAATATTGCAGAATGAAACAGCACATTAGCTGTAAGAGAGTATTTTACTGAAATACTTCTTAGCTTGTTTCCTGGCAAAAAACTTTTCAAATATTCTCCCTTTCATATGTCTCAGTAATCTGTTCATCTGTTTTCATAGTATTTTTAATATTTTTACAAAACTGGGGAGTGTTTGTTTTGTTTTTTTTAAAAAGGAAATTAAATTGCTTTCAGCTTGGGGCCTTTCATTAGACACAGTCTGTAGCATAGGTCTCTAGCATCAGGAGGTCCTGATACTGGGCTGTAATTGAGTTTTGCATTCTGTCTGAGCAGAGTTCATCTCAAAAACTAAAATCTGAGGGAAAAAGTAATTTGTGCAGATGGTCTTCATAAAATAAAGGCAGATTAAATCTGTACCTGTCACAGAATTGCTCTTGCAGATGCATCTGCTGCAAAATAATTACCTCTCTTGAGCCCAGTAAGCTAATCAATGTCTTTTGTTTGTGTCTGCAGTGGAAACAATTAAAAGCTCATTTCCTGTTTTTTAGGTAAACTTACAGATTCTCTGATTTTTAGGGATAATTAGATTCATTTTGATGTGTATCACAGTCCAAAGTGTTCCTGTTGGACAACTAGCTGTCTGTAATATAATTTACCAGGATGTAATTTCTTTTCAGTCACTTTTTTAACTTGACATGGTCTTTTGCTAAAGAGTTCAAAATCATTTTGTCTCCTTCCTTGTAAATTGCATTTTAAAAGCTTAGGGCTCTTTGTACAAACATAAGAAATGCCATTATTTGCATTTATTTCGAATTTTCTTTAAATTAATTTTCTGCATCATGAGAAAAAAAATCTGTAACATAGCTGAGAAAATAAACACTGCTACTACCTTAGTTCTAGTCTATGAAAATCTGCCTTGGGAGTCTGATCTCTCAAACACAGTGAGATGTGTGCACTGGGTGAGTGCTGGCAGGTAGAGAGGGCCTCTCTGAGAGGGGCAGTGGATGTTAGAAAGCAGCTACTGGTGATGCCCCTTAATTCCTGGAAGCACGTGTGAAATTCCCAGCGGACTTCCACTGAGGGATTTGCAGTAGAGGTTTTACTCCGTGTGATTTGCCAGGTCCATCAGTATGGCTCAGTATCATGTTGTGGGTTCTCGGGGGGATAGATCTCACCCCTCCATGCTGCAATTCCATGAGCAGGCTGGACAGCAGTAGACTGGAATGTGGTGCTGCTCTGCTCATGGCCCAGAGCAGCAGAACCTGCATCTTCCCTGGGATCAAGGCTGCCAGGGAGCACAGGGATGGTGTGTGGTGAGTCTGTTTTCTGCTCCGAAGGCTGCCTTGGATCCCGGACCAGGCGAGCATCGCACCTCATGAGCTGTTTTAAGCATGGAATGCTCATCACACAGCTGAGCTCACAGTGTGAATGGTGTGAATGCTGCCACAAAGGGTGACACTTGGAAAGGAAGCAGCACAAGCTGATGGCATCATTTCTGTCAAACCTCTCTGCAAGGTAGCAAACATGCCTTTCTTCCTGCTTTGCACAATCCCTGCTCCACCAGGACAGACCACTCCTTTACTGTCTTCAGTTTGACTCAGTGCTGCCTGTAATGTGTCAGTGTTTATTGACCATGAGCAGATTTAAATAGCTTTTCCCTGTGCCTTCTTTTCCTTGTGGCTTGGCAGGAGCATGAATAAGCCTTCATTGTTGAGGTGAAGGTTAAAAAAACCACCCAAACCCCAAAAAATCCACAAGGTCTTTTAAGCCCTATAGTACATGGCAGTGATGATACAGTTGGGTTTAAAAGGAAGTAACAAGATCACACCCCGTGATTAACCTTGCATGCCTTCTTTAGGATGGCTTCACTTTGCTCTTTGTGCTCTGCTTGCCCTTATATGTTGGCATTAGATCACAAGTGCTGCTGTCACTAAAATACACCTTTTGCCTCCACCTCTGTTTAAATACCTTAATCTCTGAATTGTTTCAAGACTGTGCTGCAGCAGACCGACCTCTTGTTTTTTATTATAAAGAATAAGTGACAGTAGCTACAGAGGGGGCAGTGAGCCTCTGCACAGACAGACGGATATTTGTTTTATTTTAATTCTCAGTGACCTTTATTTTATCCTGATTCAATTGCTTACTCAAGGGCACCAGCATTTTTTGTACCTTTAATGCATTAAACATTTTTCCAACTAAAGGAAGCATCACATATATCTCTTGTTTGTCTTAAGAGTCACGATTAACCTTCAGCAGTGAATGTGCCCAAGAGGAAAAATGTGAAAGTGGAAAGTGGATTTGTTTGTGGAGTGGAGAAAATAAAAATCTCTTGTGCTATGAATGTACCAGTTTTAAACCCTCAGAGCTGAGGGATCCCCCCGAAAAGTCAATTTTATTTTCTGACAGCTGTTCCTGACTTAATTTAATTCATGGGAAATGTACATAGCCACCTTTTTTGTAAGTTAATAATGTCCAAGTCACTTTTGAATATGAGCATTTTCTGATATGCTCTTGTTTGTGTACCTTGTTTAAGAGACTCAAGTGTCTGTACACTGTGCAGGAGTGTCCTCTGTTGCAAAGGTACTGAGACTTTGCAGATGGCTTGTGAGAAAATGAAAGAGATTAAGGAAGCAGGTTGTCTAGGTAGTGGAATACAAATTAACTACTTATATCCTCATGTTGTCCACATTTGATCTGAAAAAAACAGCAGCCTTTGAAGACCAATCCCAAAACTTGAGCCGAAAATGTTCACTGAAGCCTTTGTTTCAGAATTCTCTGTTTTATTTATAAATAACACAGATGTATTTACTACAGTCACAGAATCCAATCTGTTTGAATTATTTTTTCTTTAGGCCTCCTAAAACAAAATTCTTGAGCTGATCATGAACTTTAGGGATTAAAAATTACCCCAATATATGATCTGCTAATTTATCTGGACTGTCAAACCCCACTCACCAACCAATGTCAAATAAGAACCAGGAGATTTTAGCTTGTACTGGAACACAGCTGTCAGGAATATCTCCAGTTCAGATACAGGGAGTTGACCAGTGGTAAACTTCCCATTTGATTTGAAAAATGGAATCTACCTTCACTGTTAAGGGTCTGTTTTGTATCATACACATATCATACTATCCAATTATATCATTGAATAAAAATGTCAATTTTAAGGCATTCACTATGTTAAATATTTGCTTTTTCCTTTGAATAGTTGAATGGCTATATTAATATGATTAATATTATTAGTTATGTTTGTATTAATGTTTACCAGGAGGTGCTAATCAGTAGTGACTTGTCATTAATTCATTGACATTTTTAAAAGAAGAGGAAATGTTACTCTATGTGTGAATTTTCATTGTTCAAACACCACTGTGAAAAATTAGATTTCACAGCAGTTGGCAGATGTTTCCATTGCTGGTGTGAGTTTCACAGTTTGATCAAAATTATCTTAAATTTTCTGTATTACTTTTAGCCACATTATAATTTGACTATAAGTAGAAATGGTCGATCAAGAATTGCACAGCTCTGTCATGCCAGATTTCTCCTTTCTCCATCACTGAGAAGTAGTCTAGCAGTTCAGGATGTGCACATGGATTTGGAAAATTTACCTGGTCCCAGACACTCCCTGAACAGTTTCAGGGCCTGGATTGATTTTGCCTACCTAGGAATGATGAGCTACATGGATTTGAAGATACTTTGTTAATGAAACCAAGTTTTCAGGTTTCTGTAACCATTTTGCCCCTTGTTTCAGTTTCTACTTTGTAATGGCTCTCGCAACTTGTCTGGTTAACTGGCTCCCCAAGAACTGAAAGTAATTAAATACCACCCTAATGGGGTTTAATTTATATACACTTCTACCTTCATTTCAGTGTAGACTCAATCCAAAATGTTCTCTTTTCAAATTTTTTTTACGTGGGCCAGAACCTTTCTCAACAAGTAGAGCAATATCCAGAAACATGTTGTCCTTCCCCCTGCTCCTTAAAATGTACATCCAGAATGGTCAGATGTCTTCACTAGTTGAGATTAGAGACAAAAAGCTCCCAGATTTGAGCGAGGCCACCATATTGAAAGAATTTTTTGTTTCTTAAAGAATCCCCATCACTAGTCCAAGGATACCTTTAAACCCATCTAACTGGGGACTCCTGGTTGCATGCCTGGTAAGCTGGGTTGGTTTCTTTAGGATGTTCTTTAGGAACATATGTATTTTCTTTAGGATCATAATTTTCATGCATTTAGCACCTGTGCTGTAGCCTCTGATTATCTGGACTCTCTTTTATCTGTTAATTGCCCATTTGTTCAGCTTTACTCATGTTTATTTTCATAATTTTTATTACTTGTCTTTTTTCCCCCTCTGATACTGTTTTGGAGACAGGAGCAGTTGCAAGTGGTTGCACCTCTGTTCTTATTCAGATGACAGAAGAGCAATGGGGATTGCTAAATGCCCCAGTTACATTGGTAACTTCACATTTGAAAAAAAAGCCATGCAATTTTGGGAATCTGATCAATAAGCTGCAAATTCTGGGCTTGCTGGAGTTTCCCCATATCTGTCTATCTGTTTCTGTAGTCTCTCTAGCCCATAATCAGAGAACAAGTTATAAACAAACATGAGCATAATTCATCTCACTACTCTGTTAGAAGTCATACAAACACTCTCACATCACCTCAAAAAATAATTGGTGTGTTGTTCTTTACTATTTTTATTTATATTGTTTAATATTTATATATTGCATTTATACATGCAAATACCAGATGGATTATGTTTTTAAAAGTTTTGTCTCTTTCCCTGTCCTTCTACTTGCATGATTATTTTTGAATGAAGTAGGTATTTTCAGTTAGGCAATCTTATGGCCTAAGGTGGGTGAAAACTGTTTCCTCTAATAAAGGAACATTTGAATTGCCATGACTTTCTCTGGTTTATCTGTCCTTCTGTTCACCTTATTTTGCAGGAATGAATTCATGTTCCTCTCCACAAGTGTTTGTGATCATTATGAGATGTTTTCAAACTATGTGTGGCAATGCAAGATCTTAATATCTCTTGTGTGGCTTAAAAACATCTGAGACATAGAAGTGTGGTGAACAATTGGGTGGTTGCAGTAACTGTTTGTCAGTAGTTGAAGGTGTTACTAAAAACTCCAAGGAAGTGCTTCATGCACAGCACCAGGCTCTTTCCTGATAGAGTGTGTGCAGCCTCTCAGGAGAGCCACATTGGTGCAGAATTGCTGTGGGATAATAATATGGGATGGGCAACATAGAGTTTTATTTTGTTTGTTTTGTAAACAGGATCTGGGCTCTCACGTGCCTTCATAGTTTGCCCAAAGTCGTGCCCACAATTAATTCAGGTGAAATGTTTGATTTGGGGCAGAACCGAGAGGTTTGAGTGCACCCAGATCTGCTCCTGGGTTAAGAAGTTTTCTTAAAAAGCGGGGCTGGTAGGCTGTGCAGCCAGTTAGAGAGATGCAGACAAGTCTGGAGTGACTGAAACCTTTTACTGTCTGGCCTTTAAGGGCAAAGCTGAATTATAGCAGGGAAATGCCTGCATTGCCAAGCCTTTCTCGTGACTGGCTGAGAGGTCAAAGTGAGGAGATAGGAATGGAGACTGCTCTAGTTGCTTGCTCAGTGATTTTTCTTCTGGCTTTTAAAGTCACACTGCTTTTTAAGGACTCTCTCCCTTCTGCTCTGCACTTCAGGTTTTCTTAATCTGTTCAGAGGCATATAAAGTATCACAGCCATGACACCACCTAAGGAAAGTTTGGCAGGGGATTGCAGCCTATTGAGGGCCTGAGGATTCACTCCCACTGCACTCCTTACATTATAACCATTTCCAATTTCAGTTTTCAGGTGCTTGGTTTGGTAGCAACAGACTGCAGAAAGCTGACTGATTAACGGCAGAAGACTTCTGTTCAAAACCTAATTTTCCATCAAGCTGGTTCTGATGGAAGAGATTTTCAGTGATTCCCTAAACAGCATGTACATAATTAAGAAAAAGCCCTTGTGGTTCTCAAGCCTCCAGCATTTGTGAATGGTCTATGAATGTGCCTATTGCTCTAGTCTAATAATCTTTCTATTCATTATTTTGTTTTAAGTAATACTGCAGCAAAATTAGATGTCTTGAATGTTTATTCAGTGTACTTTCAGAGTGGCAAGCCAAAATGTCACAGGCTAGTGATGAACAAATATCTCTAAGTTATTAAACTTGTATTTCTTGCTTGCTTCTTATTGTAATCTGTTCAGTTTGCATTTTCTGTCTCTTGAAAATTTCCTTGATGACTGATATGTCTGACACTCTGATTTTTTCAATGTGAGGATGTTTCATTTATTAGCCTGTGGAAAACTCATAGGTGGAGATTGGTATCTTGCTTCCATTCTTATTTTTGAGTCTGTGGTTTTCCTTTTTTGATGGGTGTCTGATGCACAAGCTTCCTCTGGTAATGCAGAAGAAAAAAAAGCCCCAAGCTGTGTGATCTCACAGCCCACACAGCAGGGCTAGGGAGAGGACAGAGATGTAGGTCTGCTCTTTCCGTGCCAAGGCACTCCAGGCTGGCACACCTCTGCACAGCCTGTTCCATGCATGTAGTCACATCAGGCCTGCAGGGAGACTGGGAAAATGCCTCACTGTACCTTCAGATCTTCACCAGAATATCAGTAGTTTTCTTTACCTTTGTACCTGCTACTGGCCTGTGCTTTTTAAGATTATTTCTTTGTGGGTTTTCCCTGCTTCTGCTTCTTAAACAAGAGCAAGCCTTTCTGTGTTTGTCTGACATGCAGCATATTTTCAGGAGCATGACACAGACAAGAAGTATGGTTTTCAGATCGCCTTGTTGCAAATAAATTCAGGAAACTATCTCTTCAGGTGTTCCTCTGTTGTTCTTCATGTAAGATCAGTCCTGACTGGAGGTAAAGACCTTTGATCTGCAGAAGTACAGACTGCACATGTTCAGCTATTTCAATCCCATCTAGAGAGAATCAGTCCATCTGTAAGCATTTCTTGTAGCATTCCCCACACTTGTGCTTTTGGCCTTAAGACAAAAATGAAAGATCAGGACCTTAAAATCTGAGAACCAAGAGGTACCTCTCTTGTTTTTCTGTTGTACAACTTGCAGTGATCTGCTGAAGAATTAGTAAAGTTAAAGCTTAGATAACATTGTTTTCCAAAGAGCTAAAATCTCTATGGCTTCTTTTAAATTTGGTAAGAGCATCTGTGTATTCAGCGCTCCTGAAAAATCAATCCACTGATTTGGGATGTGAACCTAAATAATAAGTTGACAGAAAGTTAACAAACTCCCACAGATGCATTTGGCTAAGAGACACACAGGTGTGCAGGTTAGAGGGAGTAAAGAATTGGGAGGAAGTTGTGTTTAAGCCAGCCTGCACCTTCTTCTGCCTTATGTGACTCAGTTTCCTGCCTCCATAGGTTTTAGAACATTTTCTCTTCCCCCCCAGCAGCTGATCTGTGGTACCCAGGCATCAACTCCACATTGGGATTTAGGTTTCCAAGTGCAGGGCCTCCCATGAACATGACTAATGAGGCTGTTATAGGTTGTAACTCTTTTCTTCTCAAAAGTATTTACAAGTAGTATAATTTTACCTACAATTCAAGAGGGATACTTAAAAAATACCTTGCTTTGCAGTGTTTTCTTGGTCAAAAACTGCACTTCTGCCTATGATTCTCATGTCACTTGTGTCCACAGTTGTGCATAACTGGTTGGAAGCAGAGCTGAAATGCCTGTGAATCTCTCCAATGGAAACTATATTTATGTTTGTGGGTGCTAACTTTGTCATGAATTGGACTTTCAAGTGCTGTAATGGCAAGGGAAGGCAGTGTACACTGAACAACACCCCACACCATCTCCCTTTCCAAGTTCACACAATCTTTAAATAAAGCAAATATTTTGCTAATTTTTATGTGATATGTTGGTCTTCTAGTCTGTTCTTCTCATTAAAGAAACACTGTCATGGCAGGCTCTTCCTCTTCTATTTTAGCTGAATGAATAGCATCATATTCTGGGAGTTTTCCCCAGGCAAACTGTCATGCATGCCACTCTGCAAGGAGATGCAGAAGGTAGAATTTTTGTAAAGTGATTTGAGACTTGAGCAATTGATCTCCAGTGAGAGCTGTCTGCTTATTCCTACTCCTGCTAAAGGCAGGAGTAGCTGAAGATTGTTGGTCCTCTTGCTTTCTGAAAACGTGTAACTGAATGAAAGGCAAAGTGTTTCATATATCAAGAAAGGATATTGCTTTGGGTTTTCTTTTCTTTTTTAATAGTTGTGAATACAGTGATATTGTCTTACTCAGTAATACTTGTGATCTGTGGCTGCTTCCTGTCATTGTCAGTGGCTATTACTGAATATTTCACAGTAGGTGGTGGTTCCCTTCTCTTTATTTCAGCCCCATCCTCAAAAGTGGGTGTTTGCAGCACCCAATGTGCTGCCTGTTGGGCCCTATTCTTGCCTCTAGCAGAGGGTTCATTAAAGCCCCAAAGAATGGGATTTAATAACTCTTCCAGATTTTTTTTTGCTAGTCTGCTTTTAGTTTCAGCTCACAACTTCATCAGTTCTGAATGGCCACGTCAGCAAAATCTCTAAAATGCAGTATCTTTCCTTTGTGTGTCTTGCCAGAAACAGGAAGGATTTCTCCCTTTACCTTAGAACTATGAAGAAAATTGTCTTTTCATCAATCCCTCTTCCTCTCTACAAGACAACTCCTCAGATGACTCGTTTCCCAAGGATTTTCTCAGCTCTTAGCTCAAGGGGTTGGCATAAAAAAATCCTTTTCCAGATTCTGGAGTTAACAAGCTAGTAACCAAACTGAGGGGCTGAATAAAAATTTCATCCCTCTTAGTTTAATAGGGTTCCCTAGGAAGTGCTTCATGTGTCAGAAAGCCAACAGTTCATGAAAAGCTAACTCTCTATAAATAATCAACTGGGGAAAAAAAAAGAGGATAGACAAGACTGGAATTTACAAATTTTAGGCAGGAAAAAATATAAACAGAAACAACTACCGTTTGCTTCAGCTGTGCAGTGTTAATCAAGTGGGAAAGCTTCTTCAGGCACCATAGAACACAGATTTCCCCCATAAAATTCTTTACAAATCTTACATAGTGAAAATCAAGGCAGGCAGGATTGTTTCTCACCAGTTTCAAGCAGCAGACTTTTGCTTTTATTCTGAAATAGGATAAGCTTAAAGACAAATTTGATCTGGGGCTAAATTAGAGCCTTCCGTGTATAAAAAAGCAACACTGGAAGTTACAGATTAAAAGAAGGAAAAATCAGTCATTTTATTTAAAGGCTTCTGCCTGCTCACAGGAGGACAGGGGTCAGATCTGATTCAAGTGGTGAGTCCTCCCTGTGGGCAGAGCAGTGCTGTGGTCATGGTTGTAAGGGACTTGACATGAGTGGATTGTTCTTACTTTCACCACCAGAGAAGGCAGAGGCCTGGCTTGGGGATGCTGGCGTTGGATCCTGTCTGTCAATAATTGAAAGCCCACTGAGATGTTTGGCTGTGGCTGAGGAGAGGATGGTCTAGCACAGCATTGCTGTGTCTGTGCATATGAACTTGTGTGGTGCTGTTCTTACAGTCACTTCTCTGTGCTCTCCTAATGCCTAATTAGAAGCTGAGCAATTAGCTCAAAAAGCCTTAGCAGAGTTTCCTTTTGGAAATTAGTGCCTTTGGTGTTACACAGACAAGGTGAGTCTGGCTGAGTTCCCAAGACATTGCATGTAATAGGAAAGCAGCAGATAGTAGCAGTTTAATAAGGCCCCTTGGTGCCCTTATCTGCTGGATAATAACTTTAATTGACAGTTAATGTTTTCAGCTGCATAAAAATTTGTCAATTATTATTTATGCTTCAGAGAAAGGTTACTCTTGATAATAGAATCTTTAACCTCAGATCTTAAGCAACTTTTTAAAAATCACAATCTGAGACAAATAGAATGCTTTAGGGCTTTTTTACTGGCTACAGAATCATGTAAATTAAACCACTCTAAATATACCTATTTGAAGAATTCTTAACTTTGCTATTTCTATTTTTAGAATGATTATGAGTTCCAAGGGAATAATTTACCTTGTAAAAATAAAATCTCAGGCACCACAGTTGCGTTGCTGCCCATCTCTGGGATCTTTGGAATGAGAGAAGTTCCTGTATGCTGTTGCACTTACAGCAGCTGTTCATGGACAGTTACATCCAATGCCCATTTGTCTGGGGCCTCGTTGAGGATGTATCATCATCAGGCTTATGGGGCACAGTAAGTGATGGTGTTTATGATGCTGCTGCTGCTGCTGCTTCTGCCCATTCCTATTGCCCTGGACTGTGGGGCTTGGTTGCTTAGAGACAGACGTATGAGATGACAGTGGTGTTTATCTCTTGACTCTCAGCAAGTGAGGAGTGTTAATTTGTAGTTCATATTGTAGCCGACTTTCTCTTTGGTTTATTAAATCCAGTGTGTTCAGTGCGTTCTCTGAAAGCTTTCATTTAGCTGAGTTTTCCAGTTGTCTTAAAAGTATGGCACAGCAGGCATCGGATGTGAGCTCCCAGAGCAGGGCAGAGATTAATACCAAGTGTGACATTTGGAAGAGTGTCTAGGGGAATGCACTATGCCTGCATATTGCATTTCAAAAGCACTTTACCACTTGCCAGCCTTTTTATTTTTCTCGAATTTCAAATTCCCGCGGGAGTTAGACTGAAAGGGAAGAGTTTTTATGCTTCCCTAAAATAACTGCTTACGTCTTATTCAGTGCAAATTAACTCCCCCCTCTCCAACTTTTCACACCATAAATGTGCAGCAGACAGAATAAAAAAGCAGGGAACCTGACACAGTACTGAGCTATGCCCAGTGGAATTCCTCTGTCGCTGTCTCCCTTTTCTACTCCAGTCCCCAAATTCCTCCAGCCTCTTGCTTCCCTTCTTGCCGCGTTTTGCCCACCCTTACCTTCTCCAGTTATCCTGACAGAGCAGCCAACATTTGCAGAGCTCCTGGCCAGCTCTCAGCAATGATGTGCCTTTCCTGTGGGCTGGTGGATGAAGAACACTGCAGGTTATGTCGTGTGTAAAGCAGAGTCTCACAGATATGATCTTGTGAGCTACAGTCTACTGCGTAATATGACAGGAGAAAGCCAGTTGGTGTATCATGAGGCAGGCAGCAAAGTAGCAAGGCTTATTATGTTCTTGTTTTCACTTTCAGTTCACAATTTAAATACCCTCCAGGGATAAAATTTCCCTGCTGATAACAGTCATTTTGAATGATAATGTCATTGAAAATTTCATTTTTTCCTTTTCACAGGAAGACAACAGCTGTTTTCTGCAAGGCAGAGAGGTGCGCAGAGAAATTGTAATCTCTGCCACAATTCTTCAGTACTGTACAACAGAGGCTTTAGCATCTGTCATTTACTCAGAGTGGTGCATGTTCGTGCAGCACCTAGCAGAATGAGACTTGTTTTCTCGATACTTGTCTTTTTGGTGCTATTCCAATTGAAATGTAGTAATAGCAGTCATACAGTGCAAATATATTGCAGTTCACGTAAAGGGATGTAATCAGCAGTTCATGCTTGGGTTTTTAGCTGTTGCATTCAGTGGAAATGTTATTAATGCAAGCAAGGGCAGTAAAATTTTGTCCCAAAACGTCTAGCTTTGCAATGCCTGAGTACTTAGGTATGCAATACCTGGCAGGCTAACATTCTGTGTGAGGCTGGGGGAGAATGAGCTCCTGCCAAATTCGTCCCAAATTTCTTCTTTCTTTCCTGAGCAGAGGGGAGTTGCATTACCATGATGATCCGTGCACTCTCACTGCAAATCAGCCAGGTGGAAAGAAAACAAAATGCTTTTCTCTGCATTAGCTGTCTCAAGTGCTCAACACATGTCATTGTGAGGTGCATGGGCATGTAGGGAGTTCAGCTGTGACGTGGGACTTGTCCTTGCCTCTCATAGAGACAGATGCATCCCAGAAATCATGCCATTTGGCACAGATTCAGTGTCAGTTGGGAGCTCTGCTCAAGCCCAAGTAGTATCACCTCTGCTTGAGCTTTCCCATGCCATATGGACATGTCTGATGGAGAAGCAAGAAGGGATTTTCTAGGAGTAGTGAGAGGGCTGTAGCAACTCTCAGGGAGGTCATCTGTGTTTACTTGTTTTAGCACTTCATAGCAACCACAAATATATAAAGACCCTTCCTTATTTGTGGATGATTGCAGTCACCCCAGGTACATCCTGGCAGGTTGATAATAAAAGAGAAATAATACAATCTGGGACAACTTCTGCATGGCCCTCTAAAAAAGGGATGGGTACCGCTGACCAAAACAATGGGTAACTTTTGTCCTTCTTGTATGACTCTTCTGCGTATCATTGCCTGTGGATGTTGGGAATGTGTTGACTTTTAACTGTTGACAAGTCATGATGGAGAGAAGACTCATGGATAGAAAGAGCTTAGATACAGGTGTCAGTCCAGGGCAAGAAGTGGCTGATTTTGTGACTGACAGAGTCTTCTGTCTTCCTCTCTGATGGGAAGCTTATGTCTGTGATCTCTTGGCATAAAATCATGGTGGTGCCTTGGGCAAGACAGTATTTTAAGCTCTGACATCTGAGTCCATAGCTGGAGTTTGTCTTCCCAACTAGAACACAGGGGGTGAGGCCAGGCTTGCTAGGGATGAGCCTAGGGGTGACATGCCAGAGTTAGGGACAAAATTGGTAAGGAGGGCCAAGGAAAACCTCCATTCCTTATTGGACGTGAAGGGGAATATAGTCACCAAAGATGAAGAAAAGGCTGAGGTACTTAATGCCTTCTTTGCCTCAGTCTTTAACAGAAAGATTGGTTATCCTCAAGGCAGCTGACCCCCTGAGCTGGAAGCAGGGATGGGGAGCAGAATAGACCCCCTGTGACCCAGGACGGGGTAGTTAGTGACCTGCTGAGCCACTTAGATGCTCACAAGTCTATGGGACCAAAAGGGACCCATCCTAGGGCACTGAGGGAGCTGGCAGAAGAGCTTGCTAAGCTGCATCAGTCCTGGCTAATTGAGGAAGTCCTAGATGACTGGAGGTTGGCCAGTGTGATGCCCATCCACAAGAAGGGTCGGAAGGAGGATCTGGGGAACTACAGGCCTATTGGCCTGACCTTGGTACCTGACAAGGTTATGGAGCAGATCATCTTGAGTGTAATCACATGCAGGACAACCAGGGTATCAGGCCCAGCCAGCAGGGATTTAGGAAAGGCAGGTCCTGCTTGACCAACCTGATCTCCTTTTATGACCGCATGACCCACCCAGTGGATGAGGGAAAGGCTGTGGATGCAGTCTGCGTGGACTTGACACCATCTCCCATGGCATTCTCCTGGAGAAGCTGGCAGCCCATAGCTTGTACAGGTGCACCCTTCTCTGGATTAAGAACTGGCTAATGGAAGGACCCAGAGAGTGGAGGTGAATGGTGCTGCATCCACTTGATGTCTGGTCACTGGTGGTGTCCCCTAGGGATCAGTGTTGGGCCCAGTCCTGTTTATTATCTTTACTGATGATCTGGATGAGTGGATCGAGTATGCCCTCAGTAAACACCAAGTTGTGTGGGAGTATTGACCTGCTGGAGGGTAGGAAGGCTCTGCAGGGGGATCTGGACAAGCTGGATAGATTGGCCAAGGCCAACAGTATGAGGTTCAAAAAGGCCAAGTGCCAGGTCCTACACTTTGGCCACAACAACCCCATGCAGCGCTGCAGGCTGGGGGAAGAGTGTCTGGAAAGTGGTCCAGCAGAAAAGGACCTGGGAGTGCTGGTTGACAGCAGGCTGAACATGAGCCAGCAGTGTGCCCGGGTGGCCAAGAAGGCCAGTGGCATCCTGGCCTGTATCAGGAACAGTGTGGCCAGCAGGTCCAGGGAAGTGATTCTTCCCCTGTACTCAGCACTGGTGAGGCCACATCTCGAATCCTATATCCAATTCTGGGCCCCTCAATTCAGGAAGGACACTGAGGTACTGGAGCAAGTCCAGAGAAGGTCAGTGAAGCTGGTGAAGGGTCTGGAGAACAAGTCCTATGAGGAGCAGCTGAGGGAGCTGGGGTTGTTCAGCCTGGAGAGGGGGAGGCTCGGGGGATACCTCATCACTCTCTACAACTGCCTGAAAGAGGTTGTGGCCAGGTGGGGGTCAGCCTGTACTCCCAGGCAACCAGCAACAGGATGAGGTTTAGGTTGGACACCAGGAAGAATTTCCTCACAGAAGGGGTGATTAGACATTGGAATGTGCTGCCCAGGGAGCTGGTGGAGTCACCGTCACTGGAGGTGTTTAAAGAAAGAC
Source organism: Manacus vitellinus (assembly GCF_001715985.3). NCBI lineage: Eukaryota > Metazoa > Chordata > Aves > Passeriformes > Pipridae > Manacus > Manacus vitellinus. The sequence continues at coordinate 2,796,002 of NW_021940754.1, read as the reverse complement.
TGGACATGGCACTCAGTGCCATAGTCTACTTAACATCGTGGTGTTCTGTCATAGGTTGGACTCGGTGATCTCAGAGGTCTTTTCCAACGTAATCGATTCTGTGACTCTGTGATCACTGACTTTACAACACGGGGATGTGCTCTAGCATCATCTGATCAACATCAGCTTGAACTTCAGTCACTACCATGAACATAAAGGCTATCTGTATGTCTCCAGATTAACTTAGTTCAAAAAAATTATTTGCTTTTCTCCTTCTCATAGTTTTCTTGGTCCTTGTTTAGGGTGACACAATGGAGGCACACAGAGAAATTCAGCCCTGGCTCCAGGTTATCCACAGTGTGTGCTCAGTCAGATGGCTGAAAGAGGCCAAGGGCTGAACCAGTTAGAGATGGGGTTTGCTGCCTTACTGAACATGGCTGCTCCAGTAGTGTCCAACACCTGAGAGCACCAGAGCAGCTCTGTGTGGGTATAGGATTGGCATTCATTTTGATGGGTTTGGACTCAAGCTCCATCTATGCAAGGAGTCATTCCTAAGACATAGGGCAAATGATTCCTGCCCAAACCAAGCAACTAATTGCCCTTTTCACAGAACTGCTGATGACAAACCACTGTGCTTTAGCTCTCCTGTACTCAGGTCTACAGTATAAATCTCCCAGTCCCTCATAATAGGATGGGCTTTTGTGTACTGGGTGGAAGGGGAACCACACACTCAGGGTTCCTGGGAAGGCAGTCAGACAGTAGGAGAGAGTAGGAGGCTTGTACAAATCCAGCTACAGACATAACAGAATTTCAGCTGCTGGCATCCAGCTAAGCCCCTGCAAGGCATAAAGACAGACATCACAGCAACACCAGCTCTAGTGAAGCAGCTGCACGGATCACTGCCCACCTGAATTAGGGGGATTTCTTTCCCCAGAAAGCCAGCAGTGTCACTGATGTTTGAAGGATATCTTATTTTACAGTCTGACTGTATGTGCATGAACACAGTTATACAGAAACTCAAACAACTACGTGAGCTGCTTTTGTATAAGTGCAAATAACAATATGGCAGAACTGTTGCATTACTGAAAGTGGCCCAGGCCCAAAGCAGGATTTGGTTCTATGCTTCGGGCAATGGGGTTATGTGCTGGTACCAGATGGAGCTTTTAAATTTTCATCAGCAGGTTTATGAACAGAAGAATACCCCTTTATCCACCCCCAGGTCTTTTACTAATAAGGTGCAAATGCTGAACTTCAATTAGCATGGAGTGGAAGTGCAGATGAAATAATACACTTTCTTACTGATGATTATCTATCATGTGAGAGTGAAATAGAGATATGAATAATGACCTGTTTCAATTTTTTGGAGCTTTTCTGTTGGGTTTTTTCCCCCCTTTAATGCTTAGTAGTATAATTGTGTGAAAATAGCTAAAAATAATGAGCCAGATTCTCTGGTGATTAAATTCTATTGCAGGCAAACAGAGGGAGAGTTTTGAGCCCTGCTCATCTTTGCATTGACTTCTGTAGGTGTTGGGCCAAGCCAGGACAGGGGAGTGTGACAGCTGTGTTGTTCAGTTCGCCATGGAGGGATTTTACAAAAGAATTTACAAAACTACATTTTTCCTGCTGCTGAGAGATGGCCAGAGAGGTCTAAGCTTTGCAGCAACATTGTGCATTATAAGGGAATCCCAGTTTTCTTGAGGGGTGCAGGTGCATGGAGAGGCAAAGGGACTGATTAATTGAGTGCTGTCTTTGCCTTTAGCAGCATGTTTGCTGGCCTACAATGTGTGCTTGTGTGCTGTACATGTGCCCCAGATGAGAAGCTTTTTCTGGACCCTGCAGGCATCCGGCTACTCTGCTTGTTCCCTGTGCTTTATGAATCATTCAGGTTTCAACAGCAGTGTCAGCTCTTCAGAGGGCGTTGAGTAAGGTTCTCTACCTTAACTGATATCTCTTAGGGAGGAAAAGGTCAGGCTCGGCACATAGTTGGAGAACATATTGGGAAATTGTCAGGAAAGCTGAGGAAACGTGCGGCTTTGTGAGGTATAGATTGCTTGTGGGAATTCTACATCCAAGCCTTTCATGTCACAGAGACGTAGAATCATGGAATGTTAAGGGACTGGTATGGACCTTAAACACTATGTAGTCCCAACCCCCCTGATATGTGCAGGGACACCTCCCACTAGACCAGGTTGCCCAAGGCCTTATCCAGCCTGGCTTTGAACACTGCCAGGGTTAGGGCATCTAACCCTGTTGGATGTCTTGCCTTAAGGAGGCTTTGCTGGAAAAGTAATCTGTTGGGAGGATAGGGTCTACTGTTGGAAAATAGATACATAAATTTGAATAGTAACTGAAAGAAAACTGTTCTCCCAATAATAATAATAATTGAGTATGTTGTGATGAATCAAACCCCAAAATATACCTCTGAAATACTTACTGGTCTTTTCTTCGATGATTGTGCTTCAACAGAGGGTGTCTGCTCTATAGGCCATTCTGGCTTTAGAATAAAAGAGCATAGAATCATTTAAGTTGGAAAAAAACCTCTAAGATCATTGAATCCAACCATAAACCTCATAATGCCAAGCCCACCGCTAAACCGTGTATTCAAGTGCCACATCTACACATTGTTTAAATACCTCCAGGGATGGTGACTCAACCACTTCCCTGGGCAGCCTGTTTCAATATTTGAGAACCCTTTCCATGAAGAAATTTTTCCTAATAGCCAAACTAAGATCGCGGGAGAAAGGCAGAGCAGTGTTGCAAAGGTCTCCCCTGACAACGTGAAACCAAGAGGAATTTTTCTCTTACCCTGGTCGTGTAGGCTCGAGACTTGTAGCTGGAGGCAGCTGCTGCTCTTTTACAAAATGTGGCTGTGAGCAAGAAGTAGCAAGAAGACAGCACAGGGGTTTACAATTGCCACAGGGCTCTTGAGTGCAAATGCCACTTGATTCAATTATCAGAGATGCATGAGGCTTCAGTTCTAGCTTAGCATAGGCACCAAGGCTGAGAGATTATTGAGGAAAAGTGGATCTGTTCTTTGATTTGCCATTTTTATGGCATATATCATTGTTAAAAGAGGGCCACTAAGCTTTTCTTTGTACTGCATTGGAAGTGACACGTTGCAAGAGGAGAAGTTCTATTTAAAATTGCATAATCAGAGATGAAGTGAAATGGAAGCGAAAGATCAAAGATAGGAAGTAGGGAGAGAAAGAAGGAGACCATGTACAGTATGGCTACACAGACATCTGAATTTCATTTTAATGAATCTCTGCTCAGGAGGCGAAGGGTAGCTGTTTGTGTACCAGGAGGGAAAGAACAGCCTTCTACCACACACTGAGATTTTCTTTGAACATCATCTCTTACCAACATGAAGGACTGCACTCTGCTTCATATTTCACAGAATTAGAAAAGACCAAGCTATTTTCCGATTCCCTGCATCTTGCTTATGTAACTTGCAGATGACAAGGCTGTGCAACCTCTGGCTGAGCCCTGGAAAATTTCGTTGTCGGTGAGTCAGGTGCTTGGCAAACAGTCTGGCGCAGAGGGCTTAGAGATGACAGTGACGTTAGAGGCGTTACCTGGGTACCAGAGCCCAGTTCAGAGTCTCTTTATGAAGGCTCTTCCTACTAGAAGTGTGCTGACCATCTTGACACTTCCTACCAGAAGTGTGCTGACCAGGCAAAGACAAGATGGCAAAGACATCTTGTCATTGCCAAGTGTCTCTGTTCTGCTGTATTGTGTCTCTGCTATGTGTGTTAATTATGTGCAAGTACAAAGCATCCGCCTGGATTGCACTGAAGCAGAAGAAAGCCACAGCCCTGACTGTTATCTAGAGATGTGGGTCAGCAAGGAAGGGGAAGAAGAGCTAGGCAAGAGTGAGTCCTCAGCCTTTACGTGAATTTTATCTATAAAAATTCTTTCAGGGTGTGGGGATGACATTTAGTGCAGCAGGGCTGCAAAAGTGGGACTTCTGGGGAAGCACAGGGTCCCCCTTTTGAGTCTGCATTCCGAAACTCCATGCAGTCACCATTGGTTTGGAGGCTGTAGATCTGACTGAAAGCTAGAAGACAGGATTGCACGTTGTGCTGTAGGACTTAAGTTGAGAACTATGAAAAGGGAAGGATTAGACCCAGGGATGAGGGGAGAAAACTGAAAGAGATGCAGAACTGTTTCAGCGGCAAACCTGTGGGTCAGCTGCAGTAGATCCCAATTACTACCTCTTTGGAAGTATGACTGAGAGGAGCCAGGAGGTTTGTACCACCAATTAGGTTCAGTCACTGCAGAGTGTCAAGGCTGGGACAACTGTGAGATCCCCAAATACAGTCCATCCTATATCAATCTATGCAGCAAAGCTCCCTGGCAGTCCAGCCACGTTTAGAGCAATACTTAGCTCGGTGGTGCAAAGAGCCTTTTTGCCAGACTGCAGTGGGACGGGGACAGAAAGAGATTTTGCCACAGGGATGACCTGGTGACTAATGACTTTCATTGATCATATGCTTGCAGGGGAGAGCAATCTATCATCTGCAGTTCCTGCAGGCTTTTCTGCTGAAGGCTCTGAGAAAGCAAACGTGAGATGTTATCCAAAAGCAGGGCTGTGTGAGCCCACGGAACCTGATGGTGCCGCGCTCTCGTGGATGTACGAACGCAACAGTGCTGAAGACCCCAGCATCAGGAAATCTCTTGATGACTTCTACAAGGTGTATTGCAAAAAACAACCGGGGAGAATGGATCCAACTTACGAGGCTGCATCACGGTGTCTGTCACGGAAGATTTCGGAGCTGGCAAACCGGGATGGAACTAAATATGCATCACGTTGCCTGCAAATGGCACAGTTGGTCTTGAACAGAGATGGGTGCAAGATCTTTCCAAACCACCCCCCTTCTGCCTGTTTTTCGAAGCCAGCTGAAGGAGAAGTCTTGTTGGAAGACAGAAAGAGAACACCTGGGCTCTCAGATGACATCCTCCAATTCCTCTTGAAACAAACACGGGCAGAACATAGCCCTGATGTGTCACACGAGACGTGAGCAAGACAGTGGTTTGTCTCTGTTATTGGAGCTTTGCTTTCACTCTAAAAAGAGGTGACTTCCTTAGAAAGACACTCTTCTCCTGGCATCACCTTCAACACCAGACACTCTGTGGAGGGATTCACCTGGAGCAGACCTTGCCACCTTGTTCTCTGCAGGGCAGCACTGCACAAGGAGCACTTGTGGTCCCCATGTAACTGCTTGGGATGTGTCACTAATTGGGATGGGTGATGCAGTGTTTGTTGCTGGGACATCGAACGTGATAATTTAAATCTGCCAGGCTTTTAAACTGACCTACATTTCTACCCCAGCTGAATCGTGGCCCTGCCCAAATTCAGCCTCTGTGTAGGCATGGATGTCCAAGTGCTGTTGATTAGAACAGACTGTTTGAATGAACTTGGCATGGTATGCCCCAGACCTAGAGAGAGAAGCTTAACATTTTATTCTGTTCCTGGCTGATACTGTAACATGTATGCCTCCACTGGGATGCCTGTTAGCTGTATGTGTTTACCTGCAGACATATGATCCCACAGATCATGACTGCAAATGCAGGTGAGCTTTTCCAAGAGAAAAAGTGTGTATGTGCATGAGAAAGAGAAAATACAGTTTCTGAGCATGTTCCATGACAGCACTTCTGTCCTTTTTACCATCACCCCTCCAACAACCTTCAGTTCCTTTCTGTCTTTCATGATGGTGCTAATGAGATCCCTGGAGGAATGTTCCCTTTAAAATAAAACAGATCTCTCTGAGTCCAAGAAGGCTGATGTCAGTCAGCAACAGAACAATGAACCCCCACACAACCACTTGAGGTCTCTCTCTTGGAGGCCTCCTTGCTCAGTGGCTTCTTTGCTGCCTTGCTCCCTCTGCCAGGCAGACAAATGTCTTTGTGCTTATTTTCTACCCACTGGCTTGTCCCCTGAAAAAGAGGATTGCTGTAGTGATGTTGCTTGCTGACTGAGGAGGTCATTCTCCAGTGTGGATGTGATCAAGGTGACAGCATATGGGCAAAGAAGAAAGGATGGACAGTCAGGGTCTTAAAGGTCAACATTAAGGTTCCCGGCTAATGTGGTTACTCCAGTACAGCCACACTGCTTGCACCAGTTTTAGTATTTGGTCTTCAGCGTTTCAGTTTGGAGACAGCCCTTACCTTGCCAGCCCAGTTGCTGAGCCCTCTCATCAGTTCCCTTTCCACACTGGCCAGACATCAGGATGGGTTTTGGTGTTCATGCACATCAGATTCCCTGCTTCAGTTTCACACAGGGCTGCTATTCCTGCCTTGCTGCCCCTGGCAGATTGGCACAGCAGCTGTGCTCTGCAGGTGTTTCCAGCAAAGGCAATGGAAATTTGGCTGTTAACTTTAATCAGAACAGGAAGAGGCCCTGCTGGCCCAGCTGGCTGCAAGTTATGGCCAAGGTCTTAGGACTTGGTGCAAAGTCTCTTTGCAAATAGATTTATACTGGAACTGCCTGTTTTAGTTTCCTGTCCTTGAATCATCATGGAACTGATACATCTGGCTTCTTGGTGGTTCCACTTGGTGTTTTGCTTGCTTGCTTTTATGGCAGAGGTGCTGTACATGTGCTAGAGGGCACACAAAATATTGAAGCAGACCCTCAGCTGCTCCCCTGCTACTCGAGTTAATGGTGCTTGGGAAAAAAAAGAGTTGAGATGAGAATGCATCAAACTGTGGCAGCAAATAAATCCACAGGTGCTGGTGTGTCAGAATCCAGATGAAAGCATCCTGCAGGCAAAAACTATAGACAAAAGTGATACCAACTAGTTTGGCAATAGATACAGCTGGAGAAAGGAAACATGCTCCTGAGTGTGCTGTCAGTAATTACAGTAACACTACTGGCCTCTCCCTGCCAGCTCACATTGCTTAACCACCACAGAGCTGTCACAGCTTCAAGGGCATTAATACTGACAGATATAGGGATCTATTGCTAAGGATGGACAGGGAGGAAGGAAGGTCTTCAGTGTGAATCAGATGGTGTTGCTTTTAATTTTTTGCCAGCATTTATGCTGTTCCACACAGGTAAATTAGTTGCTGTGCAAAACCCTTTAACTGCCGTTTGAAGGGAAATAACCTCCTGGGAAGAAAGAGACTGAGAAATCAGAGGTCTGCATCTGAATCCCTTTAGTTGCTGTATTTGGTTTAGTGATGAATTGGTCTGTGGTTTGGGTTAGCTTTGAAACCATCTAGTCTCCTATTCGGAATTTTCTTAAAAAAAGACCAAAGATGTGCAATTTCCACAAAGAAGGCTTGCAGCAAAATACGAAGTTCCTCTTATTTAGGAGAGTCCTGCTGCTACTCCTGTCTGAGAGATACCTGCTGGGTTTTGATGGAAAAGAAGCCCTAATTGACTCTAGTATGACCCCAGATTAGCTCTAGAGACAGACTTGGTTTTCCCCACTCATGACAAACGTGAAGTGTCTACCTGGAGCCCCTCTTTGGGGTGTACACAGGGTGCTCCTCCTGAAGCCTGATTAACCTGAGCTGCCATAATTTTATCCCCTTTTTGAATGAGATATAAAAACATTCAAGGGAATAGCTGTTAATTTGTTATCAAGTGTTTTAAATGATGGCAAAATGAGGTGATCTTTCTTTGGAAGAGGCGTGTCCACGCAGGAAGTTAATCTGGGGTCCCTCTGTGGGGGGGTCATGCTGCTTCTCTGCACAGAGGGGAGGGAAGGCACCTCCAGTGAGCTCATTCTTCTGCTTCAGCTCCTCTGGGCTCTTGGAGCTGCACAGCCATTGCCTTTAACATCCCAGTTTTCTCATTAGAAATTTCTGGGGCAGCAAGAAAAGAGATAAGAGGACTCATTACTCTCGAACCCTTTAGGTAATGTGATGTAAGCAATAACAAAATAAAGAATGGATGGTGGCTGCTGAAAGAGCATGAAGATAGATACTGGCAGAGGAGAGCATGAAACTGTTCAATTTTAAAGACCAACGTAGGCAGAACAGGCTGGATGCAGCTGAAAAATCTGGATTATGACTCATATCTACAAATCTTGGCTGGCATCTTGCAGAGGACATGGTAAGCTCTGTGCTAATGAAGCATGCAGTCTTTTGAAAAGTTTGCACCCCTTGCAGTCAGGAGTGCCTGCAGTTTTGTGTGCTGCTCACTTCCAGTGTCCTGGAGGTATGACCATCCATGGCTTCTTCGCGTTGAAAAGACAGTCTTTTTGCGTGTGAAGTACCAAGAGTGGTACGAAGCCCTCACAGAAGTGTCCTGTGTTCTGTCCATTTCTCCCCAGCCCGTGCAATAATCTCTGGGAAACTGAGGTTTTTTCCTGAGGAGTGAAGTGCTTTCCTCTCTCTCTGGCTTGCCCTTAACTTAGCTTTGACACTTCTATGGTTTCAGCACTTATCAGAGCACAAGTCATCCTCTCAGAGGCCCTTTGCTGTTGGGTTCTCTCCATTCACTTTGTTTGCTTCTCTGACCCACCCCATCATTTTATTTTTCTTCTCCACTGCAGTATATAAGGCAGGAAATAACCTGTTTTCCTGAAGGTGAGGAACCAGGTGATGCTGGACCGCATTGTACCCAAACATGCTCCACCACCGTGAGCTGCTTTGGTTCAGCTTTCAAAAGTAGACTCAGCTGTAACCACTGAACATTTAGCTGCCAGGCAGAAACATGCACCTGAAGCTACAGTCTCCCTGAAACTCCCCTGCCAGTTGATGCCTGTGCTGTGTGCACACTGGTCAAGGTGTCCTGCAAGTTGCCCCTTTGTGCATAGAAAACATCCCTCTGAGTTGTTGTCTTTCCCCTGCTCTAGGACAAGCACAATTTGCTGCTCAGCAGGACTGGCTGAGCAGAGCTGCCCAGCAGGGTGGTCTCATGCACTTCCAGTGCCCCCCTGCCCTTCTGCTTCTTGCCTGCTTCAAGACCTGTAGGTGGGGATTTTCCCAGCTTTCCCTAAATAATGCTGCTGCGGCTCAAGAGGAGGAAGAGCAGGGACTCTTGATTCCTTTGCTTTCCTCCCAGGGAATGTTTTTCCATTTGTGATCCTCCTGAGGAAGGAGGCTCTGATGGACTTAAACTGGACAGTGTTCTAGAAGGGGAACTCACCCTACCTCCCCAGCTTGCTGGCCTCCCCAGCACTGATGGTTCCCATCTCCACCGCCAAAGCCAGCTGCTGTCACCTCTGTTCATCCCCTTGTGTGCTCTGGTAGTGTATGGAGGCTGCTTTTGCAAAGACATTTTGTAGCTTACATTGCAGAACAAATCCAAGGGGTTTTTTCCTTCTGCTTGTTGGAGGCTCACAGCAAAGGACCAGCTCTGAGCTTAGCTTAGGACACCACCTGAAAACCTACAACACCTTTCAGGGCTGTGGGTGGACAAGACCCCTCAAGATCTTCAAGTGAAATGTGTAAGTGAAGTAGAAGATGGGGAATAACATCGGTCCCATAGGGTATGAGTAGCAAGGCCAAAACTGATCTGTCATTGCCAAGTAGGAGGAGCACAGGACATGGTGAGGACTTGACAGCCATTTCCCAGGGATTTCCCTGATGCACAGCCCAGATCCAAATCCCACTCAAGGTCTGTTAGAGATGTGTACTCTTTGGATTGGGTATTTTCCACCTGAGCTGGACCAGCATCCTTCAGTGTCTCAGAGAGGTGACTCATACTGCTGCAGGCACAAAGCCCTCTGCCCCTGCACACCAGACACCTGAGTTGCCTTGGGGCTCATCTTAAGGCTCGGTCTGGCAGGCTGTGAGTGCTGCCTCTGTTCCCAGAATACATAAATGCCTGATCCAAACTCTTTTTGTCATCCTTGATGACTCCTGCTATTAAATCATTCCCCACTTTCCTCAGCTGAGAGCTTCTCCAGAATGTTTGGTATCAATGGCCTCTCTGATGCTTACTCTAACAGAATTTTTATTTTCCCCTCCCACACAGCTGCTGGTGGGAGGTACTGATTCATGCCAACGACCTACCCAGTCCTGGAGTCCAAAGGCAGCCAGGGAGAGAGCTGAGCTCCTGCAACAGGCAGGGGCTGAAGCAGGTCCTCAGCAGGTGTCAGTGAAGTGAGTGGAGACAGGGCCATTTACACCAGTGGAGGATTTTCCCCCAGGAGTTTGAGGTGTTTTGGTATGCCTGGATATTTCAGGACGTATGGTTGTTAAATTCGGTGTACAACAGGCAGTATACATCCTGTATAAATGTGTCTATTGAGCATTGGTGATTTTGTGTGGGGCATATGTTTTCCCACAATACAGAAGTTCATTTTAAAAATGCCCTATTCTGTAGGCTTTCCCTAATGACTGTTTTCCCACACACATCTATTAGGCAACAACATATGTCAGCATTTCTTCCTTAAAAGTAAAATCTGGCACATACATAACACACAGAGCATGAAATAATAAGATGTGATAAAACAGTAGCTGGAGCTAACCAAAGCCAGAAAACTCATGGCTGGAAGGTCAAGCCTTTATTTAAATCCCCTTTCCAATGGCCTATTTGTTTGCAGGTGCTGTGAATTGAGAGGGAAAGTCTTGCAATGAAAGAGCATCTGTCATGGAAAATTTTACCCTCAGTTCAAGCTGAACAAACTTTTACTCGCCCTGGAAAGTAGGTTCTTGTAATGAGAAATGTCAGTCAGCCTTAGGGCAGGTGACACTATCCAGCATTGTCTGCATTTCTGGGTAAGATACAGTACCTGAGCCAGAAATGCTGCTAAACGGGTGCTAAAATCAGCACCTCCCAGCCAGAGAAGCAGGGTTATTCTGTGATTACAGATACTAAGGTGGGGATGCTGTGCCCTTCAACACATTTTCAGTGTGCCTTTCACTGATTGGTTGGTTCTAAGTTCCCAGCAGCTTGTTTTGGGTATTTGGGAGCTTTAGAGAAAGAGTAAGAGGGTGGGACATAAAAAACTTACATCTTTGTCTAACAGCAACTCCTCTCAGAAGGCTGCAACTAGAGGTTGAAATAATAATAATAGAGGTTTTGTGTCTATGAGCCAGGCCACTTGTTTAACAAGCAGCTCAGCATGTGTTCTGTGAGGCCAGCTTGTGTTTGCATCCTTAATCTCCTCATTTCTCCCTGGGTTTGGCTGGTCCCTAAGAGAGCATCACTGCTCTGGGCATGGGCTGGGGGCAGAGAGAGTGAGGACACAGCCAAAGGCGGCCATAGGATAACTGCTTATGTGTTCTTTTAAAACACTTCTTTCCTCCGTGGGATAGCTGGCTGTATGGAGGAGTTGCTTTGTTTTGTATTTAGGGGTGGCTTATTTTTGTGATCTGTGTTCTCACTCAGGAGAAAGGAAAGGTTGATCTTAGGCTTGAGATGTTGGTGCTGTAAAGCAGAAAGAGGCGCCCACAAGTCGAGTTCCACGTGTAGTGATGAGAAACGTGTGTATGTGTAGACAAGTCCCATGTCTGGGTTTCTGTCTCTGGGAATGTTAATGCTGCTTGTCTGGTGTTCAAGAATAGACTTAGGGCACGTGAATCACTGAGAAAAAAAAATCTTCTGGGATGAGGAGATACATACTGCTGTTTTGTAGGCTGGAGGAATCTTACCAAAGGCAGCAGTGAATTAGACTCAAAATGCAGTGGTGTGCTGGACAAGGATCTGTGCCACTTCCTCCTGTTCCCACTTCCACGGGGTGCTAGTGCTTGATGAGAGGAGATGGTATCAGCCCCCAGCCTGCCAGAAGGGGAAAGAAATGAAGCTGACAAAGTCCAGACTTTAGCATTTGAGTGCAGCAGGCACTCTTGACACCCCTGATCGTCCTTACAGCTACTCAGCCTGGGTGGGTCAGTCAGCCTTGGGTGCTCCTAACCTTGAAAGGAGGTATCTTCTTAACTTTGTTCCCAGTATGATTTTGCCACACTTGGCCCATTTGAGCCTGAATTTTCCCCCTGAGGCAGCCACCCAACTTCGACCTGCCTGGAGGAGGACGAAGCACGTGGAAACTTTTTTTGCCAAAGCCAGGACATGACACTTTGCAAGGTCAGTATGCCTCACATGAGAGTTGGCAAAATCACCCACTGTGGCTTCTTCTTTCTCATATCCAGGGCAGTAGAGTGTCTTTCATGGTCTCTTGTTCTGCTTTTCATGTTTGCATCACCTTTCCACCCTGAGGGTTACTGGACAAATTTACACTGACAGAGTATCTTCCAGGTATTTTCATTTCCTAAGGCTGCCTTTAAGCTTAAAGCCTCTTAAACCTTTTTTATAAGCACACAGCATTTCACACAAAGAGCCTAAAAGTCTTAAAATCAGGGTATGCAAAAGAAAAATATTATATTCTACGGGGAAGAGATGGTAGCAAAATCTCCTCTTGCATTTTGTAGGTTTCGCTCTCTCTTTCATAGAGCCTTTTTGCAGCTGGATTTCTGTTCTTAGTGCCAGTGGGGATTAAAAAGGAGGTTATGGAAAATTTCTTTGGCAATTCCTTTTGCTGTGTGAGTATGGCTGTCATGAAATAGATCTCTCAGCACTGTGTTTTCAGTCTGGAATTATGTGCAAGGGCATAATTGGATTTATTTTTTTTTCAGTACATATATCGTTCAGTAATAAAACCTTTACTTTGAAATAATTACAGTCTGTTGCAGAAATCTATATATTTTTATTTTACGAAATAGAAATTTACCTCTGAAATTTCCATGATGCTATCAACAACAGAACAATATTGTTCTTACAAAACAGAACCGTTGCTGAGAGTCGAAGTGCTATAAATATTTAAAGAAATTAATTACTAAGTAAGCCAGACTAGCGCCCCAGTCTTTAAATATTAAATGGAACATATATAGTTGACAAAAGGCAGACAGAAACACTGAATGGGGCACTTTAATTGCCTAAATGAAATTATTTACGGTGCAAAGGCAACTGTTAAAGTCATTTTTGCTTAATGAGAAGCAGTACTCAAAATATGAGGGCTTAAGTCGGCTTTTTTTTGCTTGCTGAAAGAAATTTCTATCCTGTTTTACATTCTACTGCACAAGCCTCGAACTTCACCATGAGGTTACCAGTGTGATTAATTGCATACTTTAAAAAAAAAATTGCAGGGGTGGTTGGGCAGGGGTTGTTCTGTGGAGGAGTTTTTTGGGGGAAGCACCTCCGTGTGCAGCTCAGCTGGGCCCAGGCTGGAGGGCGAGAGGCTCCAGTGCTCTCAGGATGCTCTCTGGGCATCAACTGCCTGGGAACTCCAGTCCTGCAGTGATACCAAGCATCCAAAAGCCAGGCCAGAGAGACATGTTGGCAGCTTTTGGGGACTGTTTGTTGTCCAGGATTTGTCTCTGGTGAGGAGGGTGTTGGGGTGCCCTTACTTCCCCTCTTGTAGAGGAGGAGGCACCTGGGGCTGTGGAGGTGGCTTCTGTTGTCAGCAAGGCAACTTCATTATAGCTGAGACTTGGAGAAGATTAAGTCATAGCCAAATTTATAAAGCCATGAGTAATCATGTAAGGGCTTCTTAGGCCCCTGCTGCATTTTAGCTTGGTGGTTGGTTCATCTGGAGTGGTAGGTTTTGATTAGGACTCCAGCAGATCATCTTCTGGCAGCAGATCAGGTTAGAAGTGGCAGCACTGGCAAAATGAAGAGTCTTGTGACTAAAAATCCCAGCAGGAAATGTCCATGTTGTTTCACATCAATGCCATCTTTCCTGTGGTAATTCCCAGTGTAATTGCAAGAGCTAAGTTGCATTTACTGCCTGGAGCAAGCAAGGTCAGAGAGCTGCTATCAGGGAAGGACCTTGGAAGTGGCACTGCTTTTTGGTGGCAGTCATGATGACAGTGCAGTATGGAAAAATTGTCCTTTGTTCCCTATGCCCTGAAGGCTGCTTTTTGTTTATATACTTATTTTTGTATTGCAGCATAATCTAGTTTTCTGCCATCTGAGCTAACAAACACTGAGGGAGGAATGGCTGGGGGGGTGGAAATAGGTGTGTGTGAGCAGCATATGTGAAGATGTTCATATGGAAAACCTGGGATGTTGGGGAAATGGTTGTGTTTATACTTAGTCTACCCTCTCTTGCCTTTGTTTTGGGTTTGGCTTCCTTTTGTGTTTGGTGTTTGGGTTTGTATGTTTTGGGTTTTTTTATTCTGGTGATACATTTACAGGTTCTGTAGCCTGTGAGTGTATCCAGAGGCCCTGAAGATTTATATTAGCTAGCACAGGGCTTTCTCCAGAAGACCACAGCAGTCTGTGTGTGTATTTTTCATATCCCTTAACAGTTATGACAGTTCTTGTAGGCAGATTTTAAACCTCTTTTTAGTCTGTCCATATAATATTTAACCTTATTTCTGTGGCATAGATATATTACTGAAGAATTGGAGCTAGAAGGATCCTGTGTGGAAGACAAGAGGGTTACAAGTGAGCAAAATCTGCTGCTTTTATAAAGAAGACCAAGAAAGACAACTCAAGAAGAGTTGCACTGAACTTTTAAGGTTCTTCTGGTTCTGAAGGAGAAATACACTGTAAATTCTTTAGATTTCCTTTGAAGAAAGTTTTTGACACTAAAGAGAGGCTTTGACTGGAGGCATGTAAGAGATTTGGCATGTATATGGGCACATGCACCCCTGGAGGGTTGTCCCTTCTGCTTTGCTGGCCCGTGTTTGGATCCAGTGGGGATGAGATCCAGCTGAGCCTGTTCCCTCTCCAGTGGGGGTGTGTGACGGATTTTAATTCCTCTGAAGTCTTTCACCATATGAAATAAGAGGCACCTGATCCTGCCTTGCTGTAGAGCTACTAAGATGATAACTCAATTCCTGGGGTACAGTTCAACTCTGTGTTGCACCATCTTGAATCCATTGTAACAGCTGGTGGGTAGATATATGTGTGGGGTGATGTATAAAAGCAGGAAAGCCTGAGCATCTGTGCAGATCCATTATCTGTTGTGTTGCAACTAGCATTGCATATGATAAGACCTCTGAAAGGATTTTTGTTGCTCTTACTGAATAGATGGTGTCCCTTAGGTGCTGGCTTTTCCAATTCAATTGTTTTTCTCCAGATTCATCCCCTTAGCACCTTCTGAATGAAAGAGCTGAGTTTGTTCACGAGATAGGCTGCAGTATTTTAATTCCATGAAAACTAATTGGCACCCAAGAATGAAGATAATCCCACTAGCACATCTAATTATTCCCCAAGCAGTCTCCTCTCGATTTAGGAGTTCAGACACAGAAATTTGCTTGTCATCCTTTCAAGTTCTAGCTTCTAGAATGAGCCGAATGTGTAATTTTTTTTAAAGCATTTGTATTTTAGAGAATCCAGCAGGATAAATACTGTTTATTTCATAGAGCAATGGATTGTCACAACATTGTGAGGCATGTATATCACTGCAGCTAAAGTACTGACACATCTGAGAAGGGAGGTTTGGGGTGTGCCACTCACAACCGATCAAGTGAAATACGCCACTGCCTGCAGTAATCCTGATTTAGTGCAGTCACATCTTGCTCCTTCTCTGAGGGGAAACTCATCCCAGCTCATACCTGGCTGCAAGAGTCCATGTGAAGCAACATTGTTTTGAATATAGAGTCTGACTGAATTAACTATGGGCAAGATGCTTGGATGCTCTGGTTTTCCAGTGCTGGCAAAAAGTCTGCTGGATCGTGTTTTGAAATCCTACCCTGAAGGTGGAGTTAGATATATACTCCATCCAGTTCTGTCCCTGGACCTGTAACAGACCTCCTGCAAAACTAGCAAATCTTTTTAACTTCAGTTCTGATCAAATCTGATGGCATGAACATGTGCTCCCACGTAGACCCTGATGTAACTGGTGGCAGAACATTCCCCAGCAGTGCTTTGACATCTTCATTTGCCAGTGGCAAATACAGGACTCCTTGATCCTTCAGGATCAGCCCACACAATGCTGAGATGAGGGAGCATTTCAGAGAAATCCTGCAAGTCAGATACAAACCAACTGTCACAGAGAAAACAGCTGAGAAGCCCCAGTGATTCCTGCTGTGGTGCAGGGGATGGATTAGAAGCCGTGTGAGGCAGCTGGGTGTGGGACTGCCTAATCTCATCTCTCTGTTCTGCAGCAAGAAGAATTCTGTAGTGGTGGTTGTAGTGACTATGAACAGGACTTGTGCAATACAGGTACTTAGTGAGAGTTCTTCATAGAAACTAAAAGAGCTGGCTATTTTTATTCAGCATCTTTGTATCACTTACCCCTTTTGTCTGTCATGTTCAAGATAACTGTAGCCAGGCAAACGCTGGAGTAGAGCAGTTACACAAGGATAACCAGAGTGCTATTTATATGCCTGGAGAAGCAGAGAAGGCTTAAAAGGCAAATGTTTACTTAAAATTCTTTCTTATGAGCAGCTGAGAAGGTTGAGGACAGGCTGAATCCCCACACAGACAGAGGAGGGCCTGGGGACCTTGGAGCCAGTGAAATTCGTTATCGTCTTTTGAATCAGACTCTTGATTTCCCAAGGCCAAGGGTGGTGATTTCCAAAGAAGCATCTGCTTCTTTGAGGAGACTGGGGCTTGCATAGGCAATATGGGAACAGAATGCAGGAGGGGGAGGCTGAGAGAAGACTGAGAGAAGATGTTGCAGGTGATTTTCTTTCCACAGTGGCCATGCAACTGGGTTCTGTTATTTTGCAGGAATTGTAATCCAAATGCAAGATGAACAAGGTGTCGGGTTTTGCCTCCTGGTGTTAAAGGCTGTCTTCTGAAACAGGCTTCAAATGGAGCTGAAGTTCCTGCTTCCTTTGTGCACCAGTGAAGCCTCATGTGAGTTTAACTGGAGTATTGTTCTTGTGTCCTGTTTTATATGTTTAAAGGCTATATGGTTATAGCAGCCTGGCATTGTTAATAAAATAATACACAGAACAATAATAGAAATAACTGCCAGTTTGATGTATAGATCCATTGTCCTCCATGAACACTGGCAATCAGAGAGCCATCTGCTTAGCTCTGAGGACAAACAAAGAAAACTGAAAAACACACATAATTTGGAGATGGCCCTCGGAGGGTTAATGAAAAGAAAACCAAAATAGATTCAGAGCTTTGCCTGCTTTTGAAGCGAGCTGGGCGGAGCATTTGGACTTGCTCTGTGGAGAGCTCATCATAGCTTTCATAAGGACTAACTGGGACAGTGGGGGCTATTAAAGAAAATTATATAAAATTTGATGTCTGTAGGTTTTCTCTGGCTCCCCAGAGCATCATCACAGTAAATAAGAGATTTGCCTGCAGAGATGGATGCTAAGAGCAGTGATTTCCACGGTAAAACTCTTGAGGAACACTACATGTCATTCGTTCACCAGATGACATAAGTACCAGGATCACTTTGTAGTCATTCTCTGGTTCTGGGTTTACTCTGTGCGGGGGTAGGGGGAGGCTCTGAGAAGGGGGCAACGATTTGAGGGGAAGGGACAAAAACCTTCCAGGAAGAAAAGGCTGCTGCAGCGCCTGAAGAGGCTTTGATCGGATATGGATGTGGAAAGCAGCGGTGATTCCTTGTGAAAGCTGTTTAAGAGAGATGGGTTACCGCACCTCCTCCCTGTAGGTAGAGGCTCAGCATCCTCTGACGGTGGGAAAGACCTAAGGACGATACCACATCCTCTTAGCTGGAGAAAGAGGCAGGGAAGCCCCGCTTTTCCCCTTTTGCCAGGAATGGCGGGGCGGGGGGATGCAAAGGGGTCTCGCAAGTGCCTAAGCGGAGGGCAGGAAGAACGGATGCGGTAGTCGCCAAGGAAAGGGGAAACGCGCTCGGCTTTGCCGGCGTGCGGAGACCTTGCCCCGTGCGGAGGGGCCGGGATGGAGGGGAGGGGAGGGGGCGGCGGCGCTGCGGGGGAGCGCGGGGCGGTGGGGGCGGCGGCGGCACCGCCCCCGGGGGCTCGCGGTGACGCAGCTCCCGGCGGGGCCCCGCCCGTCCCCTCCGCCCCGGTCCTCTTTTTAAAGCGGCGCCGAGCCGAGCGGAGCCGAGCCGAGATGGGGCCGCCGGCGCTGCTCGCCCTCCTGGGCGCCGCCGCCTGGCAGGTGACGGGACCGCGGGCGCGGCACCTCCGATGGATGGAGCGGGAGGCGAGGGAACAGCCCCGCCCGGGCGCAGGGTGGGGAGGGACGGGCGCCCTCCTGAAGGGGTTCCGGAGGGGTGACGCCGCCCGCGGGTGCGGGGGCATCGCGCCACCGCGCCCTGCGGCACCCCCGGGGCGCGGGGGAGGGCGCGGTGGGATGGAGCTGCGCGGGGGATCGGTTGCTCTTCCTTTATTTTTATCCCGGTACAGCATCTTTCCACAAAGACTTCTCGGTGTCATTTTAGTACAAGGGTACCGCAAGTTTTTTTGCCAGCCAGTGCTTGATACCGATGGTAAAGTATCGGCGCTGCAGCTTTAACTAGCAGGATTTTTAAAAAATATTTTTTGTGGCATGCAGCATTAAATATTGAAACCCCACCGTGAAATGAACATTAAACACGATAGAATGAGATGATGGCTTGGCTTTGTAGTACCTACTACATCATTGCTTGAAAGAGTCAGTGTCCATTCTGGGTTGAGTAATTTGGCTTTAGGTCTGTCAGAAGTCTCCACATGGAAACACTTCTGGGACTTGTGCAGAGACTGTAAGGAAGTTGATTACCTTCACGTGCCTTTATTGAAATCAAAAAGGGAGGGTGGAAGGTGGGGGAAGAGACCCCAACACAGAGGATCTCACCAGACTTATTCCACAGATCTATGGGCATTTATTGTCTAATATTTTTTCCTGTTTATGCCATCAAACAGATCAGGTACTTCTTTATATGCTTTGTGGCTGTCTTGCTTTCATATGTCAAATCAGTGAAACATTAACTTCAAGAACTTTCTAGTACTCCTGCAAATCTATATGCCAAAGTTTAGTTATCCTTCCTAGGAAGACATTGCTGACGCTTTGGTGAGGAATGACACTGCACTGAGTCATCAGCATTAATGAAAGAAAGCCATGTGGGGATTTCATCATAAACCCACCCAAAGATCTGTCTCAGTCTTGGAGATGCAAGCAAAAGCCGTGTGGATTTGTCCTGCATTTTTCGTCGTTTTTCATGATATTCAACAACTCTCAGCACTGAGGCAAAAATCAGATAATCTGATTGTAACTGCCTGGGCAGACTTGGTTCAGGAGGGTAAAGCAGACCCAGGGCTTTGCTTTACTTTGTAGGTCTGTGGTCTGTTTTTCTCTGCATGGAGAGGGGAAAGGTTTCCCTGTTGGCATGTGTTCTGACTTTGTTTCTCCTGTGAAGCCCTGCAGTTGTACCATCTGCTGGGTCCCTGCAAGCCCAGTGGGTGGGTGCCCTGCTGCCTGACTCTGTTGTTGGTGTCAGGGGGAGCACATGTGGAGAGGAAGGCAGACACACTGGCCAGCCATCTTCACCTAGCAGGTGGCCCCAAGGGAGCTCTTGCCAGCTGGCACGGGCTGGCACTGCCAGCACCGGTGTAAAGTGGGGCATGCTGGCTCCTCCCTGGCTTCCTATCTCAGCTCTGGCAGAGCAGCTGCCTCAATGTATTATTTCAGGCTGTGAGATGGATTGGATGCTTGTCTTATTTCTCCAGGCAGGTTAATATGACATATGCCCAATACCATTTGCTTCTTCTGACATTGTTATGAGAGCCTGATGCTTCCTCTTTGTGTGTGTTGGCTTTTACTGTCAACCAGGCACTTGCTGAGATGTGAGCTTTTGGATGACCTGGCAAAGGCAGTGAACACAACCTGACTTCATATTCCTGTGCCGTTGATGGCTCGAGAGGTAGCCTGAAGTTGGCATCTGTAGTAGCAAAAGATGTTCAGAAGTTGGTCTGTTCTGTGCTTTATCACATCACCTGGGTGTAACTCACAGGAGAGGTGCTGTGACTAAAAGGACAAAAATCAAGATGTTTGCCCTTGAGCATGGTGTGATTTCTCATGGGCTGGAGGACCAGAGGGGTCTCTCCAAGAAGAGGCAATGAAACAGGTCATCCCCTCTGCTTTCATGCCAAGTGGTGGCTGTGAGCAGCTCATGCCATTAGAGCAGCATCTCCAACACCTGTGGGATCAAGAGAGTGTCCTTTTAGTGGATAACACTATTTTTTAGTAGAAGAGACTTTGCTGCCAGCCTCCTGCCCCCACGTGCGTGTACATCCTTATCCTCCATGCTCAGATGGGTCCTGCAGGCAGGTTAGACTGGATCCTGCAGGCAGGTTGGACTGCAGCAGCGTCAGTGCTGTGCTGTGTGATAGTTATTTGCATACTGGGTCAGTAAAGGAGCCTAAAGCCCGGCTCCTAAAGCACTGAACACAAAAAGTGTGGGAGAGGGTTGGCTCTGAGCACGATCTCCCCCCACACACCACCTGGCATTCTGGGGAAATGATGGAGTGCTATTTTAGGGGAATCCCTTCTGTGCTATCCTTGTGTGGGTTCCCTTCTCTGATCTCAGTTGTGTACGCAGAGAAGAGATGGGGGCTGGAGAAGCACATTCCTACATAAGTGTTTGGGGGAGCAGAAAGAGGCCAGTAGAAATATCAAGAGAGTTAATACTGTGTCATGTTCAGCTATTACGCACTGAGTCAGTGCTCGAGGGGATGTCTGCTTCCTCTGCAAACACAGAAAATAAAGGTTTTATTGCTTTAAACAGTGCAAGGCTACATGCTCCTGTGTGCTTTGCAGGAAGCTTCCTTGGGGCAGTGCTAGGTCTCCTGATGCTGTAAGGTGAACTGACCTCCTTTGTCTATATAATGTGCTTTGTGTTCCTGTGTTACAGATCTCTCACTGTCCCAACCAAGCAGTATGGCAGAGAGAGCAATAGTCATATTTAAGACTATCCTGACTCGTGTAAGAACTTCAGAACTGCACCCCAAGCTGTGTGTCTGTGTACTCTGACTCTATACTGTGTGGGGAGTCTGTGAAGCCATGGTAGAATAGGGCTTGCTTCTACATACTCTTGTGTTGCTGGCAGGTGTGCCTAACTTCACATCTGGAAATCTCAAGGTGGATGAGAATTGACACAGTTAATTATACATCCAAGCTCAATACAGCATCCAAGATCAATAACCAGCTGGAGATGTACTGCAGCAGTGATGGCAAAATAAACCAGAATGGAGGTTTGGTTTGCAGTAGCTTCTTTACAAAAGTAAATACCTTGGACCAGGTACAACTGAAGTGGCACAAGGAGGTGTTAGTTACCCTACTTGTCCTCAGGACAAAGAGACATGTGTTGTACTGCTTCCTTCCGGAGTAGTTTTCTGCTGGGATTTGGTTTTTTTTGCTTATTTGTTGAAGTGATAATGGACCACTCAGTGAATGGAAATTTTCCTGTGCCTTTTGGCTCTCTCCTTCCCTCCAGCTTCCTATCCAAGCTGCTTTAAAGTCTTGAAGAATGGTCTCCTATTGGCAGGGGGGTTGCATCTAGAGCCCCTTGCAGAAACCAAAAGGTTCTTGGGGTGCAAACAGGCCTTGCTTGTTTCCTGTTTGGGGTGGGGTTTTGTGGGTTTTTTTGTTTCTTTGTTTTTGTTTGTTTGTTTTATTTGCGGGGTTTTTTTTGTTTGGTTTGGGTTTGGGTTTTTTGTTTCATTTTGGTTTTTGTTTGTTTTGTGTTTTATGTGGTTTTTTGTTTCCTTTTTTTTTTAGTTTTTTTTATTGGTTGGTTGGTTGGTTTTTTGGTGGTGGTGTTTTTTGGGGGCTTTTTTTTGGGGTGGGATTTTTTTGGTGGTGTATATTCTTTTAGTGCTAGAAATGTTAACATGCCTCTTCTCTCGTGCTGTGCTGCGATCTTACATTGCTTTTCCATCCGAAAAAGGAAAGATTTAATGTGGAATGTGCCTGGTTTACTGACCAGCCAACCCAAAACTCAAGCCATCTCATCAGACCAATTTGACTGACAACTCCTGTCACTGGTGCTTGTTGCCAGTATTAATGAGTCTGTAATAATTTGTTTTTCTTCCAGGTGTCAGCGCAGTTCCAGTAGAAAAAGACCGTACTGAAGAAATGGTGAGTGGCTGTGTGTCAGAGCAAACTTCAGAAAATTATCAGTGACGTGTTCTCCATGTTCTGTCTCTGAACTCTCAGGGTAATGCTTTTTTTTCCTAAGGGTAAACTCTTAACAGATCGCTGCTGATGTGGAACTGAGAGCCTCTTTAGCTGTCAGAAGATACCTGTGTGCACTTCAATGCACTTGATGGAAAGAGAAGCTGTGCTCGTGTCAGTGTGGTGCTTCTGGAACTGTGCATTGTACAGCTCCCTGAAAAATGAACTGAAATGTTTGACAGTACATGATACTGTACTGGATAAAGTGAGATGGCAGCTTCGAGGAAAGATGAAATATCTACAGTTACCAACTACACAACAGACTTTCTAATATAGTCCTCCCGTCTCCTGCTTTAGAAAGAGATTCTTAACTTGTGTAATTAAATAAATGCCATCACCTCAGACCCTCTGCTCTGGTTGTCAGTGTGATCATTTAGATTAGTAAACACGTGGTAATAACTAAAAATAGTTAAAACATAAACTCCATAAACATTTTATTGTCTCTTCCCAGTCAGCCACCCAGATTGTCGACATGAAGCTCTTGTACCCCCAGTGTTTGCTCACAACCAGCAACTTCAACACTTGAAAATCATTTTATACGGAGGAGCTACGTTGGTAGCACTTAAAATTAGAGGAGGTTGTGTGACTTTCCTAAATCAACTTCCTCTGCTTCCAGAGGACTCTCCAGTTGAATGCTAAGCGCTAAAAACCAGGCAGGGCTTACAGCACACACACATGAAAAGATGTAGAGCATGTCACTCACAGAGGACACCAAGGTGGGTTTGCTTTATTGGCAACCGAAAATACCTTTGCACCTTTGCAGCATCCTCATTTGGACAGATCCTACAGGATGATTCTCCTTCCTTTGCATGTGTGTTGTGTTTGGGGTTTTTTGTAGGGTGCTGTTACCTCATGTTGTTTGACTCTCCTTTGTACTGAGTAGGGTATTTAATATGTAAAAAGGTACAAAAGGAGCCTTTACCCGTGCAAACAAAAGGGGAGATAAAAAGAGCTTGTGACTATTCTCTTCTTACTGATACTGTGAGGAGCAAAGCAGTTGATGGCCAAAGGCACAAGAATTTGTGTTAGAGCTGGGGATTACTCAAAACTCATTAACAATAGCCTGAACTAATCCTAAACTAGCTTCTCTACCAACTGGATCAGTAGTAAGATTTCCATTTTTGCCATGAGAATTTCTTCCCCTATTTTGTCTCTTCTAGGTAACCCAGTGCATAGTGGAAGTTCTGTCCAATGCTCTGTCTAAGCCAAATGCACCACCAATTAATCCTGAGTGCAAGGAAATCCTGAAGAAGAGTAAGTACAACATTACCTGAACTTGTCAAAGGAATTTACATGGTTTCTGTCTTGCATTGGAGCTGGTGAACTGTTATTTCAACCTCCAAATTTTGGCATCAAAATCCTGATTTCCTTCTCTTTAGTCTGTCTCACTCAAAGACCAAACAGCCTGACCTGGTAATTGTCAGGGATTCTTGGCTAACACTTGTGGCTCTCTACTTAAACCACTCTGAGAGTCTGAGAGAATTTGACAGACTCTTTAGGTAGCCTGAAAAGTCAAAAATGTGACCATGTTTGGACCACGTGCTGAATGTATTCCAGAGGGTAGGAACTGTCTTCACATCAAATCAGCATTTAAATCAACAAGGCAACTGAGTCCATGAACACTGTCTCCTCCTTGTTTGAACAGGGAAGAGGGTAGGGTTTACATTTTGGTAAAACATGTATTTTTATCTGACTCAGCCCCAGATTCCTAGGAAATGCTGAATGCCATCAAGCTTAGTTTGTGACATTGTAATTTCAGGAAAAAATCCCCCGCCCTGTATATTTGTCATGTTTTGGAAAATAAAAAAAACAGATACTGGAAAGAGAGGGTAAGCACCATATTTTTGCCCTTAGGCAGATCCAAGAGTAGCAGATGATGAGAAACTTCTCATAAGTAGTGAGCTATTTCTAAATCTGTGCAGATATTGTCTGAAAACTTTGAGGATTTGTGATCTATTTCTGATGTTACTCAGACTCAAGTGAAGCAGAAATATCTTCACAGAAGTATGTTGTTACACATACAGTCAAAGTCAGACTTTCATTTAACATTTCAGAAATAGTGGAAGGAACGTGATTTGATTAAACATAACTATTGCAAAGCAACAGATTTCTTTAATTTTTTTTCAGTCGACTTAAACATTTTAAAATTTGCTAAAACCCCCTAATATTTTCAAGTAGCTTGAAACAGGTGGTTGTCTTTTTTGTGAATAATCATATGTGATGGGTAGGGCCTGACACTCAAACAACTGAACACAACTCTAGATCCAACTGATTTTTAGTGGGAATGAAAGCTAATTTAATTCAATACTTAAAAACATGATGGCAAACAGAGAAAAAAGCCAAAGAGGAAAAATTATTCTGGAAGTTCCAGGGGAGCTTCTAAGATGCTTAATTAAATGAAAGTTAGTTCATCCTCTTCCAGGTAAGCGTACAAAAGATTAGCAAATTACTAATTTTAGAAGCAGAATTAAGAAAATCAATTCTGTCCAAATCTTCTTACTACTTTGTGAAGCCAGTTGTCTATTTGCACTGAAATGACACTTCAGTGGGGAGTTGGATTACTCCATTGTGCTGCTCTTGGTGTTACAGGTGGTAGAAATGACAGAGAGAGAAGTGAAAGCAAACAGCTTGAAGTGAGGCATTCCAAAGACCCAGCAGAGACTGAAAAACATCATACTGGGAGCATGGAGCAAGAACAAAGTCAGGCAGAAGAGGAATCTAAAAACTACATGAAAGAAAGTGATGAGGAGAAACTTGCTCACGAGGAAGGTAAAAGCACGGAAGAGGAGGCTGGACACCACGTGCCTGCTCAGGATGAGAGTCTTTACACAGAAGAAAAAACCCACTATCAGGAAACTGGAAGAGAGGAGGAGAAGAATTACCACAGTGAAGAAGGAAGCAAAGAGAGCAGGTGTTGTGATGAAGGTGTGGAACATGCTGTTCTCAACAAGAAGTCTCACTCTGGAGGCACGAGCACAGATTTCCGTGATGGGAATGATCAGCGCCCCTTGGGCCGCTGGCACTTGGAGGAGGGAATGCAGAGCCCTTACAAACCAATTCATGAAGGTGAAGAGGGAGAGGAAGAAAGAAGTAAAAAGTACCACCATGAGTCTAAGGAACGTGATTTCTCCCATCAGCAAGAGCGTGAAGAATCTGATGAGAGTGAAGAAACAGAAGAGGAAAAGCAACTCTACAAACCCAAACGATACCATGGGAAGCACAGAGTGGGTGACTCCTATGAAGACAAGAGGGGTCATGGTGGTGGGAAAGGGGAAGTAGCTGAGGAATCAGACACAGAGGACACCCATCTCTGGAACCATCAGAAACAGCGTGAAGAGCAGCGTGAGGAGAAGAGTGGTTATCACGGGGGGCGTGGGTCTGAGGAGGTGAAGGAGAAGAGGCTTTCAATCCAGAGAAGTGAGAAGTACAGAGACAGGTGGCAGCAAAGGGAAGAGAGCAGCGAAGAGAGCAGTGAAGAAAGCAGTGAAGAAGAAAACAAGAGGTATCACCACAGTGCAGAAAGTAATGAGAAATGGCACAAGGAGAGGAGACATCACGATGGATCACGTGAGGCCAGGAGGCACCGCTCCGAGAGAAGGACGTATCTTGCAGATGAAAATGAGGAAGAGCCGGGCAGTAACCACAGTTACCTCAGTGGTGGCAGCAAGGAGAAGCAGCATCATGCTGGAGGAAGATACCTCTGGAATAATGAAGAGGAAGGGTCACAGAAAGCATCTGCTTGGGAGCACCGAGGGCAGGCCAGGAGGTACCACAGCACCGAGGACGGGGGGGAGCAGCAGCGCTACCCCAGCTACAGTGAGGAGGAGGAGGAGGAGGTAGAAAAGAAGCATCACAGCAGTGATCAGGTGGAAAATGAAGAGGAGGAAAGATATGCCGAGAGGGAGGAGTACAGAGGCCGTCTCCCTGCAGAGAATGAGAAGAGAACCCCAGCATCCTACAGCCCTTTCTACCCACTGCTGTGGTGGAAAAGCCGGCACTTTGAGAAGAGGGACAGCACAGGAGAGCAGCTTTTGGAGGGCAAAGAGGATAACAAGCCTACTCTGAATGAGAAGAGTCTTTTCCCTGACTATGATGATGATGAGTGGTGGGAGGAAAAGCAAATCCTGAGTGCTCTGAAGCACAAACGCGCTGAGAAGAGGAATCCCAGCAAAATTAACAGAAATGATGTGGAAAGGCAATACAGCAAGATGGATCAACTTGCACAGCTTCTGAATTACAGGAAGAAATCAGCTGAATTCCCAGAGTTGTACAGTTCTGGAGAAGACCTGAAAAAACGTCACGTAACTGGGAATGACAGAAGAAATCTAAGCCAGAGGCCTCTGACGGAAGAGGAGGTATGTGTACAGGTGTTTCTCTGAAAAGCTGGGAAAGCTTCAAATGCACACTTCCAAATCCATTCCCAAGGCAGCTGGTAAACCGTGCATGGAAAAACACAAACAAGATTAAGTCACGTTGAGAGTCAGATGTTCAGTGACCTAAAAATCTGCTGTCTTTGAACGGTGAAACTGTGAATTGGGTGAACTACCCCAGGGCACAGTTTATAAAATAAAGACTTTAGCTTCTGCCTGCTGCAAGACAGGAAGGGAAAGGAGATTTTCTTCCCCCCTGGATCCTACCTCTGCCTGTCAGGTGTTACAGACTAATAAAACAAAGATGCTGGTGGCAGCAGGAGCAGAGAGGTCACTCACAAACACCACTTGGTCTGTCGGGTTATTTAAAGCACATAGTTGGCAAGTAACTTGGTTGTTAGAGTGAAATCAGCTGTCTATAGGCTTCCCAGTCACTGGGAGCAGTGGAGGCTTAATACTGATTTATACAGACGTTGAATGGTGTTAGCAAGTCATAATAAACAAGAATTGGCAGCATAAAGCTTCTCCTACTCTCTGTTATTGTGGAGATGTTCCTCTTGCTGCACACTGTGCTTGCTGTGCGTCAAAAGCCCGAACCCCTGCGATTGTCAGGCTGTGGCTTCCTAAAGGACCTTCACCTGAGCAGAAGGGACTGCAACTGTGAGAGAGCAGGACATCCCCCCCCTAGATAATGGTGCTTTAAATCTAGAATGATTAGGCTGTAATTAGAGCCAGCTCTCAGAATGAGTATTTTGATACTTTCCCCATGCCTAATTCAGATAAAAGCAGGAAATTGCACAAAGTATATGCTGTTAACACCTCTTACCCCAGCAGTCTGCTCAGGGACCATTAAGTAGCAGGAGATCATCTGCCTTAGAAATGGCCTTTTCTGTTGTTTTCATGGAACAAAGTATTTGCCAATGTTATTTGATGAGTAAAATGCTCTTTATGTATTCACAGGAAAAAGAACTGCAAAACCTGGCCGCTATGGATTTGGAGCTGCAGAGTATAGCAGAGAAGTTGAACAGCCTCAGGAGAGGCTGAAGGTGTTTGGGGTTTCAGAGATTGGTGTAGCTGTACTTGCTGTACCCGTGTTCCGTGGTAAATTCACTGCCACTGGATTGTTGTTTGCCCTAAACCCAGGAAATACTGTTTACTGTCCACTATAGTGTAGTGATTTATACAGCTGAAAATGTCTTTAATTTGCTGCTGTGCTACTGAGATCTGAATGGCATGAATTTTAGTATCATAACCTTTCATGTGGGCAGGTATTTTTAATAGGCTTTTGAAAATAATTGTGTTAGTGTTCTTCAGAAATATATTTGTCTGAGTTTGCAATAATAAAAACCATTGATCTTGGACCAAACTTTCTCCTTGCTTACTTGACTGATTGGGTTATTTCAGGATTATCTGTATCACTTACATGAGTGAGGGGGGTGTGGAAGGAGCCTTTTGGTGATCTTAGGACACTACAAAGCAGTAAAATAAATTATCCCATAATTAGTTGGAATTACTCCAAATATCTGGAGTTCAATTTAACCACTTATCCAACTGTGGTTTTTACAGCCCTTGTGCTGTGCTGGTGTCTCATATTCACGTGTTTCAATTGGAATAGGAACAATGGTACCTCAAGACATGCTCTTCAGCTATTACCTACAGAATACCTTCTGTCATTTTGAAATATCACTGATTTATTTCCTTTTCCTTATTGTTTTTTCTTGGAACAAACATTATGGCTCATTTGGAAACTGGGAAACGGGATTCAGGATGGAGGCCACGTTTGTGTTGATGCTGGTGAAATGCAGCCTGTTTGGCTTTGATCTAAACTAGCTTTTCAGGTGTTCCAATAGTGTTTATTTCTCAAACTGATCTTTTAATTATACAAATATTTTTTTTCTCATGCTGTTGTTTTTATTGCCACAGTGTATGTGATATGTAGGATTTAAAACATGCTGGTAGTTTACCTTTTACTGTGTAAGTTTTCACACCTTTGTAGTGCCATAGACACGACACCTGTGTACCTGCCAGCCCAACAGAAGTGGCAGAGAAGAAGTACCTGTGCCTGCTTTACAGGTAAGAGAAATGAAGCACAAGATAGTTTTTCATTATTAGTCTCCTGGCTTACATGGATTTCATCCTTTCCCAAGCTTCCAGGGTCCTGTCCGTTGCTCTAAGCTTTGTGATCTCAGGATTTCATCACATCCTGGATGTTGGCTGCTTTCAAAGGCCCAGTTTCCCTTCACTATGTACGTGTGGACACACATCCAGTGTTTCGCTACGGCTTCCTCAGAGAAGTTGAGAAATCCAGAATTTTAAAAAAAGCTTCCTAAGAGCCACACATCACATTTCTCTTCTCACTTGGCACTGTATGGAAGGGTGAGAGAGGCAAAGCACATTTTTCAGATCCACAGGGCAGGTGGAACAGAGATGGTGAAACCTGCATCCTCTCCACTGATGGGTTTTTCACATAAGTAGGAGAAGAAAAGAGAAAGAGAAGAAACTTTCCATAAAAGGAGAAAAACAACACAGGAAAGTTTGCAGAACCCAGCAGTAGATAAAACCTGAAATACCTCCTACCTGTTTTCCTAAGAGAAATCCTTAACTGCTTCTTTACACTGAATATAACCCATTTTGAGCTAATGGTGCCCAAAAATACAGAATTTTACAGCTTTATGAAGTCTGATTACTTGATCCCAAAGCTCCAGGGTCTGTCCAGTCAGTCCAGAACCTGGCAAGTAAGTTCAGGAGCAGAAGCCAAGTCCTTCTGGCCCTACGAGCTCCCACATGGACCTAAAGCTCTGACCAGGGGTGCAATGGGGTGCAGACAGCCAAGGTGTTCTCCTGAAGCCTATGCTAGACCTTTTTATTTCCAACAAGAGGGAAAAGTAAGAAAAAGAAGATAAATCTCATTAGGAAAAACACCCTGCAGTTTAATTGACATGGCAAATGCAAAGTTAAAAAAAAAAATCAATAAAAAAGCTGACATCCTGAAAGATCAAACAGTAGAATAAATATATATACATATAGCAGTCTTCAAAATAGTAGTATCTTAAAAATAGATAACAACTCTCAGGAAAATGACAGACAATACTAATAGAGACATTCTGTTTAAATACTTAGTATTTTAATTTAAGAACATGCACTTTCTCTTCTGTATCTATTTCAGGAAAACATGGGGTCATGCTGTAAACATGGGGTCATGTCTAACATTAGTTTCTCTTTTTATTGTTCCTTTGAAAAAAGAAGTGTATGATTTTTTTTCCCCTGTTCATTCTACTTTCTTAAATTACTGAAAACAGCTGAGTTCTGTGTCCAAAGGGGGAGCAGATCACACAGAATGCTGATGAGAATTCTCTGATGCTGCTCTGGGAAAACGGAAAGCTAAGTTAGGTGTGTTGATTCGGACTCAACCTTTTAAAAAACTACATCATATTCAACTTTGGCAACAAGCAAACAGCACTGATGCTTTATCTTCCTTGATCTCTTCTTTCTGAAGTTACCATGATTTCAGTGTGCTGTTTGCTTCCAGGGCTTCTTCTTCACATTCAGATCATGTAAACTGCTAAGGAGTGAGACAATCCTCCCACCACACAGTTCTGCTGCTTCCTCTGACAGATGTGTGACAGGTACAATTCCTGTGCTGCCAAGAGTACTGAAAGTATAGGTATTTTACTAACAGTAAGACTCCCGAGATTTAAAAAACCAAATCAATTCTCCAGATGTTAACAATGAAGATCTTGAACTTTGCATCTTTTAGGTGATGGCTCCTCCATCTTCAGTGCTTCTAAACCACTGGAATCAGATTTGCCCTTATCCAAGACAACAGTGATGCCAGACAGAAGGTACCCTCCGCCTCCACTCATTGTCAGTTTTGGATGGCTTCGATCTGGTAAGACCTTTAAAAAAAGCAAACAACAAAACACACCCAAAACCCACACCACAACAAGCACCTGTAAAAGCTCACTCTATATCTGCACATCATGTTGAGTAATTTCAGCTTACAGTATTGGATGTAAATTTTTTTTCCAGCCACAACAACAAACAGCCATTTGGGAAAGTGTATTTATCTATAAAGGGCAAAGTATCTGCAGGTGAGAATCCAGTTATAGAAATATGTAAGCATACAGGCTACTGCCTTACTGATTAATCCTTTGTGGCACTTCCACCAAAAATTGTAAAGTCAAGCTTTGGGTTGCATGGAAGTCCCCATTATGTGACCAGAAGTGGTGTATTTGGAACCACAGCTGATCTTACAAAACAGCAGGAAGGAATACAGGAATTTCCAGTTCTGTCACTACCACCTTTATGTAGCTTAAGGTAAGACATGAAATGAACCATCATTTTCAGATGCATTACACTCTTTGCAAAGGACTTCTGTTCAGATATTTCCTCCTTGCTCTGACTGCCCCTGCAGGTCTGAACTGACTGACCTGTGTCCAGGATACAGTAACCCTTGCCAAGCCTACCTCGTGTAACATCTATGGATCTCCTGGTCATTCCCAATTTCATTGCCCAATAAGTAAGTCGGTAATCGTGGCCACCCTTGAATTAAGTCATCCCCTAAATAACAATTGCTTATGGACTCCAGAAGCCCTTGGGCAAGGAGAAAGCCAGTGAATGCACCTCCTTCAGAGGTGGTCAGCTGCTCCTCAGATAGGGTTCTGCTTCTTCAGAGATGAAGCAGCAACTCATTTTCCCACAAACATCTTGTTCAAACAAAGTCAGTCACGCTGACATTTCTCACTGTGGTGATATTTTCCCCTCTCATCGTGTTTTTATTTTTCAGTTCCCAGACCAGAAACTTGTTACTTGGGTTCCAGGAAATGTGCTATTTGAAGATGATCATTTTATAAGTCACGACCACTCTCAACATTACACATCTTTTTCAGCTGTCAAACCAGCTGGAAACGAATAAACACTTGTAATATTTTGCTGCATCTCTCTCACATGACAATGCTTTAGGTTAGCCACTTAAGCACAACACTTTGCTACAAATATCAGCAAGTGCTTAAGTGAAATGCTTTGTAAGAAGAAAATAAAGTATTTCCATTTGAAATGGTTACAATGAAGCATTAAAACTCTTCAGAATACCCACTACTCATGGGTAAAACAAATGCATGAGCTTATACATTGTTTCAGTCAGTCCAAAATTTTCAGAGAGTGTTTTGCTCCCCAGTATTTGAGTACTTGCAGTTTTGACAGCCACTTACTGTGATCCTTACCTGGTAGTTCCGTAGCCAGGTTTCAGACAGCTTTAGGTTTATAACTCCACCTCTTTCTCTCAGCTTTGTGTAACATTCTAATAATGGCTTAAAAAAAAAAAACCCCAAATAGTAGGTTACATAGCAGAATAGTATCAAATTTGAACAGTAAATAGCTAAAGTAACATACTTGATTTACCTCTTTATACTGGCAGTAGACAACAAAAGGCCTTGAAGGAGCAACAAATTCCAATAAAGACAGTAATAAGGGTGTGGGATGAAACTTGCTGGCTACAATTAAGCTGCAAAACAAGTGTCATGCACATTAGTTTTCTACTCATCAAGTGACATTTCCTCCTACTTAGTACAGCAATCAATTATAGCTTAAAAGTTGCTCATCAGCATGTTTTCATGTCTCTAACAACTCCCCGAATATAAAAACGAATCATGATTTTCTACTTGCATAATTAAGAGCCTAAAACTCTCATTCCCTAAGGTGCAGAATATTAAATGAATTGCAGAAGCACTCATTCCAGCTGTGCTGAGCTCCACAATAATTCTTACAACCCACTTTGCATGCTGCTTTCTCTGCCCCAAGACCATTTTCCAAATACAATTTAAATGATGTGACTGCTAATTGTTGCTTAGAATGTCACCTCAGCCGTGATTTTTAGACTGGGTAGTCTTCATTAAATACAGTTTTACATAAGAAGAATATTTAAAGAGAAAACAATCCCCTAAGAGACATGACTAAAAATCTTTAAAATTATGTCCTTTCAAACTTAAAGGTTTCTTATTTAATTCTCCATCCCTGTTTTAGTATCATAGTACAACCTGGAGATACAGATGGTTGAGATTCTCTACAGCTATCTCCAGCTGAAATCCAAAAAAATCACTGCCAAACTAGATTGCAAGAAATGGCTGAGTAAATTAGTAATAACTTGTGCAGAAAGAGAGGGATAATTAAACTACTTTGCTAGTTTACAGAGGCTATGTGAGATGACCCATTAATTAACATTTGTTCTCCGGGGGAATGTGCAGCACTGGAGACACAGTTAAACTTGTCTATCAAAAGGGAGGTGAAAATGGTTGTTCAATTTTCTCAATACAATAGAGAGGTGAGACAATTCTCTTACAGTTGTTCCTGGTTTGGTTTTTTTGCCAGCCATGGCCTTGTGAGCCATTTGCTTCAAATCCAAACCTCAGAAAAATTGTGCTCAGTAATTTATCAAGCAGGTCATAAAGCAAAGACTCCATCCTGTGCCTCGGAAGGCTTGGAGTGCTGCACTGACACTGCCAGGAGCTCTGCCAGAAAACAGGAAGATAAGTGAGAGATGAGAGACCGTGGAAAACCAAACTCTGTTCTTTCATATGGCAGCACATATTGCTGCCAGCAGGTAGCCTGGCCAGCCACAAAATCAATGTACTGGGTGAGGGGGGAGCAGGAAGGGGTAGAGGAAGTGCAGGGAAGGGTAGAGGGAGGGAGGTGGTCTAATTCTGAACACATGGAGTGTCCATAAACCAATTTCTGCTTTCATAATATCAGAAAAAGTCTATCTTTAAAAAGTCTTCTTTAAAAGAATACCAAATAGCCAATGAATATCTTCCTTTTGCCCCTCAATGACCTACATCAGACTTCAGCTCTCATAAACGGAATTGAACAAATAGATCTAGTACAAGCAATGTTTTACCACATAACAGCATAGAAGATAGAAATCCTATTGAAATGGTATCTTCTACATTAAGTAGTAAACCCTGTTAAATTCAGGGCCTCAAGAATTAATTTTCATAAAGTTGGTTGCCCATCTTTATCTAACAACCAGTTTTTCCTTACTCTGCCAGTAAGTCCTTATGTTTCTCCCCACCAACATTAATCAGTTTTTTACCTATCCTTTCCCTGTTTCTCTCCTGCAAAGCAAAAACCAAACCCTTACTTTCCCTGCCAGCTTCTACTCAGGTACAGGGTTGTTAATTTGAAGCACTTGTTTATTCCATGCCAGTTTTTTGTGTTACCCTGTGGTTCTTGATCTCAATGAACAGTGGGCTATAAAAGGCAGATGACTGAAGAAAGGTGATCATGACTGAGCCATCTGGGATAGTGCCCTCAGGCACCATAAACTTCTCTCTCCCCCCATCACACCGAAGAATTCCTAAAGCAAGAAATCACTCATCCCTTCAGGTGTGTAATTTGTTACAGCTTTCATGCCTTACAAAGGACAAAAGAAGTATAAAAGTGATTGAAAACAAATAAAGAAGAGACAAATGCTAAACAGGCTTCCTTGAACTCAATCAACAACTAAATACACTGTTTCAGTCAGATATTAATTTTCACTTTGCCAGATAATGCACAGACATTAATTATAAAACCAGTCCAAAACAGTACCATTGTTTAGGCAGCTTAATGGTCACATGCACAGGCATTGCCAGTGGTGCTGTTCTGTTGCCAAACAAATGTGCAGTGCTTTTTACAAACCTCCTCTACCATTTTGTTGCTTTAGAGAACACACAATGACCTGTTTCTGCATCTTTATAAAAAAGGCTAATTCTACCACTTAAATATGCTACATGAGGTACATGAGTGAACGTATGAGTTAAAACATTTCATAATAATAAAACCAAAAACTATACACAAGCATTTAAACACAACCAACAAATGCGCATTAAAATTTATGGGAGCAGAAAAGCTTTATTCCCAGTGAACCAATAGTCTTTGGAGAGAAAGTCAGTGTTAATGTTATTACTTGATTAACTCAAATCACTTCAGCATTTGCTAAGAACATAAGAAAAAGTCACCAAATCACTAAATGCTCCTATACTACTATATTTGTAGGAATATATTTATAGTATTTGTTTTAAATTTATGATATTGAATATTTGTGTTAAGTTCTTCACTGGGAGTAACAGCAGGTAAAATGAAGTTATATGGGAGTTTTTTCCTGTGTAAAAAAAGAAATGAGTGTCTCAAAACAAACCAACCAATCAAAACCCCAAACCAACAAATTTAGTTCCACCTTAATAAACTTAAAACCTCAGGTTCTACTTTGGCAATTAGAATCCTGTGATTTTTTTTGGCAGCCATTTTGTATTGAATTCTACCTGGATTCTGGGTTTTTATTGATAGACTTAAATTTTTATTTTAATATTTACTTATACTTAGTTGATTTTTAGATCATGAAATTTCAAGGCATTTAAATAACAGGAAAAAATCTTAACCAGGTAAGAACTAAACAAGACACAAGACCCACTTGGTTTCTTATCTCATTGGTATTTCCAGTAAATTGTTCTTATCTCAACCCATGGTCTTTACCTTTTGTGCCTCCAATTCTCCTCTCCATCCCATGGAAGGTGGAGCAGGGCAGGTGTGTAGTCTGGGGTGCTTCAGTGGGAACACTAAATTGGGGAATAACATTCCTAAACCAGGAAACAAGTACAAACAAACTCACCCATCAGCATTCTTTTCCCTCAACAAAGCAGCGGTTTCTGTGAGCTTTTTTCTTCTCTCCCATTGTTTCATTTGCTTTTCCCGAACCTTTGAACAACAAAACAAATAGTTTGTACTTCAACTGGTAATTATATGTCAGATGGCTATTGCATGGACTGAGTTTTCGTTTTTTTGCATCTTATGTCTTAATGTAAGACAAAGAAACAACTTGCAGAATTCTATTTTAACACCTGAACAAGCTGTATTTCAGCACATCTGATTCATACAGCAGAATCTTATGTATATAGAAATTGTAAAACTTGAATAGCCACAATAAATATTCTCACATTTTCTTTATTTTCTTTTTCTTTGTTCTCTTTAAATTCTACATCTTCAGCATTAATGTCCATTGTTTCTTGCTCTTCTGACTGGTTGATCTCCATAGGTGCTTCAGTAGTAGGTTCCTCTTCTGTTTCCTGCAGGGAAGTCTGTTTCTCCTCAGTCAATCCATTGCTTTCTTCTTCCACTAGTGCATTATCTTCAGGGTCTGAAGGCAGAGTCTCTGTAGAAAATGTCCCAGAGAGGAGACTCTGCACTTTGCTGAGAGGAAATTCATGAAGATTATCAAAATAAGGTTTTGGAAATCCAAAACAACTGGTAGCAGCTCTCACAGGTCCTCCTCCTGGGTACATCTGAATGATGGATCCGTAGCCTATGAGAGCAAAAGAATCAAAACACATTGGAAAGCCAGAATTCTTAAACTGCCATATTTTCAAAATTTCCAAAATGCTTGAATGAAGTGTTCATTTAAGAATAGGAAAGTAAATTTCTTGCTCCTAACCCAACCATCAAATTTAACAAGCTGTGGAACTGTGCCTCGAGGTAAAAGATCTTTATTGAAAGGATAACACCTTGCAGCTCCAAAGGATAAGGTGACTCATAGAATATTTGAGTATCAAACACGTATTTAGGATTAGCTCAGAACATCTAAGCAGTGGCAAACTGTTAGAAAAGATAATTTAATTAATAATTAACAGACAAAATTTCTGCAGTTTTTGTTACTTATTTATGGAGTTGTTTTGATAAAAAACAAAAGCTAATTTTAACAGTATTAACAGGCAAAGAATTTCTTCAACATCCAGGCTCTAAAGGAAGAGCTGTTTAGACTTACTAAAAATACCCTTTCAGTAGTTATGCTGAAGTTGTATAATTTACTTCAAAAAGTAGCTCTATGGCCA
This sequence comes from Manacus vitellinus, assembly GCF_001715985.3. NCBI lineage: Eukaryota > Metazoa > Chordata > Aves > Passeriformes > Pipridae > Manacus > Manacus vitellinus. Next base: position 2,759,784 of record NW_021940754.1, on the reverse strand, counting down.
AAAGTTGCTGCAACAAACCCAATTTCCACTGCCTGTGTCCTTCTCAGCCAACAGACAGCATGTCTGTGTGCACAACATCACATCACATCACACATCCCACCTTTCCAGACTTCTGGAATATAACTGTCCCCTCTGTCTAGTGCCTTTGAATGATGAAACTAATTAACTGAGTTTGAAAAACAGGTCAAATTTCTCCTAGAATATCCTCGAGAAAATGTCACATAATTTTAAAACCCACATTTTGCAGAATACACATTAAATCTGGTGCAGTGAACAAGAGGAATGGCAGCATTTTCAGTGCTGTAGGCTGTCTGAATTCCAGTGCTACTATTCCTGTTTTCTGCCATTCACTTTCTTGGACTTCCAGGTGTCTGGGAAGAATCTACATACAAGCTCCTTACAGCTTTTCCTAAACACAGGAACTAAGACAGGAACTAAAACAGATCTACCTACAGAGATATCAATTTAATCAAATTTCATTATACAAACAATTATATCAAATTTAGTTGTCAATTACTTTTTTTAGGTTTTTTTAAATATTGAAAAACAAATCCAACTGAAAGATGCAATAGAAAAACAAGTATCTCTTTGAATACCAGAGACAGTAAAATTAGATTTAAAAAAAACTGAGAAAACTATTTTGAATGGCTGCCTTTTAAAAGTATCGCAGCGATGTGTATTTAAGTGTGAGCTTAAGTCTGTGCATTACTAAAGCTACTGTGTAACTCACCCCCCATCCGCTCCATCACCGCTCCCAGCAGGAGGCCGGCACATGTTTCCATAACAATCACCTTGTTGCCAGCGTGGATGTTTCCCAGGGTAAGCATCTGAGCCAGGGTGTCATATCTCAAGTGGCTGGAAGGCAGAGGGTTTAACAAACATCAGAGTAGTCAGAAATACTGCCCATTGGCTCAGGAGCCTGCCAAAAAAGTCGGATTGCAGGTAGATTTTCAGAGCATGTCGGTGATCCTCAGTCATCATGTGGAAACTCATAATTAACCGTCTGGTAATAAAGAAGAACCAGACCCAGAGCCAACAAGAAATTAGAAAGGAATAAATAGCAAAAGTAGGATGTGAAGTAGGGTGCACATATCAAAGTGGACATCTCGTGCTGTGTCAGGTTTTTAAATTTTTCCCTTTTTTCTCTGACATGTCAGTTTTGTAAAGAACAAATGGTATAAATGCATTTCCTGATCCAATAATGTGATTCCTTGTGATTTTCACCTGTTTTGCAGTAGCACACACCACTGCAGTCCAGGACCAAGACCTAACACTGCTGCCTGCAGTGCACAAACTGAAGAGACTCAGTCATAGCTACAGAAATTACAACTCATCTTCATAGTAAAATAAAGCCAAGTGACAGAGACGGTGGAAGGAGAAGGAAAAAATGTTTGAGAAGCCTTAAATAACATACATTTGAGGATTTTAAATCTCAGCATATTAGCTCTACTATTACTACATTAAAAAGCACGTGTCAGTCCATATTTATGAATGTGTGTAACAACGTGTTAGTGTAGAGAAGTGACAATCCAGCAGGGCTGGATCTCTGTAGTCGATCTCTGTAGCCATCACCTCCTCTGACTCCTGACCCCAGGGTTAACCACAAGTTTCTGGAGACTTCTGATTGAAGACTTTGAACCCCTGACACATCAAAGGCAAAAATTCCTGCTTCTGGTAAGTGGCTTGTTACTTTGATTACTGAGCCAGAAAACAGAGATGATACACCAGCAAACAAAACCAGGTAAGAGATACCTGTGAAAATGTCTGTCTGCAAAGGTAATTTGCCACATGGTGGTGACAGGGACGTGGTAAAAGCTGTTGCTGCAATAGCATAGTGATTCATTTTCTATATCACATTATTTTTCATTGACCTGCAATCTTCCCACTCACAGAAAAAAGAAAGGTATTATATACTCTGGTATAGTATTTTAAAAAAAATTAAATTACAGTATATGATAAAGTTATAATTAGAAAAAAGAAAAAGAATGAAGACTTACTTAATTTTTCCAGGTTCCCTTGCATAATACATTGTTGAAAGAATGCGAGTGGATGGTTTCACAATTGTAATAACTGCCTCATATCTGTAAGAAACACATAGGAATAGTCTTACTTTAATCTCAACAGCTTAGAGGATTACTAAATATTTTCCACATTTTAAAATTCACTTACTTTTTTTTCTTCTTCTTTATGTATTTATCTTGAGCAAATTCTGTTTTGTCTCTGAACGTTGTACTGTTCTCTATTAACTGTTGAACTATTTCCTTGGAAGAGACAATTTATTTTTATTACAGCTAGCATTTATTTCTCATTCATTTCATATATAGTATTTTTTTAAACAAACACTGAACATATTTTCTTCCAGTAGAGGCATTTATACCATTAACTTTACTGACATTAATGGCAAAGTAAATTTCTACTAACCAACATGACAAGTGAGACACTACACTGACTATGTGTAGGAATTTAATAGTATTGTTTTAAGTGTTCTTTAACTACAGAATACCATAATAAAAATGATAAAACAGAAAATGCTTATCCTGGAAAACTCCTCTCTACTTTGTGGAGAAGGAGTCTGGTAGGTGCCAGAACTAACTCATGAGAGAGGGCAGACTTGTGTGGCCAGAAATGAGGAAAAAGCAGGAGTGTTCCTTTCAGAATCAGCAAGTCATTACTTCAGCACTTACTGTGAAGTCTCGGTACCTAAATATTTACCCCATTCTGAATGTGAACAAGACTACACTGCTTTCTCTAAGTGATTAGCTACCTTAAATTATCCTGTATTTAGAATGAGGCAGTTATGTTGTCAATTATTATGAACAACTGACATATTTTGTCAGTCTAACATTCCCCTTGTAAAGGGACTGCAGTACACTAAACCCTGTGTGAAGCTACACAGGCAAAAATATTTTACAGAAATAAAACAAGGAACCAGATATCAGACATAATATTTAGTTTAATCCAATTCCCTCCTTGGGTGCCTCTGTCTGATTTCAGCATCTGAGGGTATCTTTTTTCCCCATTTTGTGTTAGTTCTTCCCCTCTACTCTGGCTAATGGTCAGACACCTCCCTCACCCCAGTTAATTTTGTCAGCCTCACAAATTGTGGTATTACCAACTCCTTGCACAATGTCAAACTGCTTAGCATTTATTATTTCCTACAACACTCCCCCTGACTTTTTCCTTCTCTAGCTTCTAGGTTTTCCCAGGCTTCCAGTTTTGGTTTCCTGGTCTCTTTATTCCAGTCTCCACCCTTTGCCAATCCAACTCTTCCTCATACTTTCAGATTCCAGCTGAAGGGATCACTAATATTTCCAAGAAAACCAAACCAAACCAATGGAGCTTTCATTGCTCAGAGTTTAAAAACACAGTGCTGCAAGTACTTCTCACTTCCTGTAGCTGCCTGAAAAGCACTTGCTGAGCAAGCAAGTGGATGTGTAGGAGCTTGGTTGATGGCTGGGGGTTAAGCCACAACAACACTGAAGTTTTATTTCAAATAACAGTCATCTCTAAACTGAGCCTGCATCACAAAGACAAGCCATTCCTAAACAGGAGTTCAGATTTTTCTAGACATTTATGGAGGAATAATGTCTGGTTTTGCTAATATAACTTAAACTGAATATTCAGCCATGGTTCAGAAACCAGAGTAATGAAACAGGATATTTTAATAACCTAAAATAAAAGCACGGTAGATGTATTGCACAGACACACTGAGGACATACAGAAAAGTCAGAATGATCTTCTGCCATGGATAATGAGAACAAATAGAAAACATCAAAGCTGTCAGACTGATTAGTACATTCTTCTCAAAGAGATAACACAACTAGCAGCACAACCGTGGAAACAGAAGAAATACCATTCTAAACTCCTTGGGTCCATCCATTATTAAGCAGGCAGAAGCAGAAAAACTGCTCCAAAGAGCAGCAGCAAACAGCAAGATGCAAATAGGAGATGAGATGGACTTGATGTAAGCATGAGCAATTTCTTATTTTTATTAGAAAGGGTAAACCAAAGAGAGACAATTTTGCCTGACTGCACGTGCAGAACAGCAGTGGCTGCAGTGCTTCACTGACATTTAAGATGGCCTCACTCACTTTATGACAAGGTGCAGGGTCAATACCAACCCCTTTTCTAACAGAACAGAACTGATCTCTTGTCAACATTCTTGGCTTTTGAGGTACAGGTAGAGCACAGGCATCACATGTGTTTGGTAGGTACCTACAGGCTCACTGATGGTACATTTGTTACAGTGTTATTTCTTCATACTTGGTTACTTGTCCATAATCCTTCCCTATACCTTTGAGAGTTTAATTATGGCATGCTTTTAAAACATCTGTAACACAGAAAGAGCATTTTGAATCTTATACAGAAACAAAACTAAATGGGGATTATATGACCTGTACTTTTTTATCTGTTATGACTTCTGATGCCATAAAAATCTATACTTTACTCTCCATTGACAAAGTTGCACACCTCACATGAATTTTTCTCTGAAAATAGCCTTAGCATTTTTGTAAAACCAAAAAATGTGACTTAACCAGAAGAACAAAGTAGTACTGAAATCTATACACGGATAAAAAGAATAGCCTATTTCATAAACTAAAATATAACCATCAAGGTAGCAAAAAAAATGACAGCAAAACCTTATTTTTACCTGTCCTTTAATACCCTTGTCCTTCAAAGCCTTTATGTCATCATGAGTCAGTTTTTGAGACTTCCCATCGTCAACTATGTTACGATTATCTGTACCTGCTTCCTTTGTTTCTAAAGGAAAAGGATATAGACTTGTAAAATCTAGCACTACATAAATTGGAGAAACACATGATTTCAGTTTCACAGCAAGCAGATTTCTCATAATCAAACCCACACGTTTTACGGCCTTGCAAAGCACAGCCTGAGCAATGAAACATAATATGTAAAATAAACCCTAATGTATATATATTCACCCAAACTAAGGCTCAGATTTTCTCCCATATTAAAAAAGCTTATTTGTTACAAGACTAGTGAAACAACAGATCAAGACAAAACCGTGCACTTTTTATGACAGAAAGAATATAAGTAACATTAATTTAACAAATGATTAATAGAAAGCTTTTCCATTATCAAAGAAAAATTAATTTGAACTAGTTTTTCCAAATAGCAGTCAGTGCTCTGTGATACCTGTGGTAGTCTCTTCCACATCTTGCTTTGGCTGGAGGTTTCCACCATTGGTTACTTCAAATGTAGTTCCATAAATATGTCCAATGGCATTGTCCAGGTAGAACCACTGCTTCTCAAAGATAATTTTTCTGAAATAAGAGAAAAGTTAATGACGCTAAAAGCGTTATTTTTGCTATGTTGAAACCCACAAGAGTTGAGCTTAAACTATAGCTTTATACATGACATTTTTATCTCTATCCTTTAAGAAAACCAGGACAAACATAAAAAGTGAAATTAACCACAAAACCCACATTGAACTGAAACTGGTTAAGAAAAGAACAAAGAACTTAAATGGAGCATATAGTAAGAAAAAATTTTTTCAGTTCAAAAGACATTTAAAGTGGGAGATAAAACAAGGCTATGGCACTCAAATCATACAGTACCATTTTTGATAGGGAAAGTCAGAACAAGGCAAGGAATTAAATTAATCATATGAAATCTAGGCTGGGTCATGCAGATCACTGCAAAAAGATGAGCATGAACCTGTATGTTGCAGAGCTCCTTTGAAATAACATTTGCCAAAAGACTATGAAGAACACAGACAACAGGGAGTGCCTTGTAATCCTAGAAATGTTTTTAAAAAAAAAAAACCAAACTGTATCATCCCTTTTGCATTAAGGCAGGTTTGCATTTTTCCTTCTTGACATAAAACAGGATCCACAAAGCCTTCAACTTTCAGGCTGGCCTACAAAGGCTGCCTTGCTAACCAGAGAAATGCCAATCTTGCCAAATGGAACAAGTAGCACTATATTATGCCACACTCACATTCAAACCAAAACTTGTCAATAGGAGCTATTATGCAAATTATACTCATCACTAATTCTGAAAGTAAAGAAAAAGGTTGTTATTTCCAGTTTTCTACTGACTGAAGTATGAGATTTCTACATATATTTTACATATTATATTATTTGTATCCCCAAATAAAATCTACAATTTAAAGGAAGTGTAATAATAAAGTCTTATCAGAGACATTACCAAATCCTCTTCATAAAAAAGGACATTATAAATTAAAATCCCTTAACCCCTGCCAACCCAGATTTTAAAAGACTAATAAATTACTACAAAAGACTTGAAATTACTCAAAATATTAAATAGATAAATTAAATAAAATATTAAATAGATAAAAAATGTATGCACATAATCAAATTTCATTTTGATGACCATTCTAAACAGAATATCCAACCATAGCTATTGTCACATGTTCCTGGAGTGTCCTTAAACTCATGAGATTACAGAAAGGAAATTAAAGGCAAAACTAATTTAATTGCTTATGGCTAAGTTTACTCTTTAGCTTTTGTATTCTTTGTTTTATGATAGAGATTTTAAATAAAAACTGAAGAGGGACTTAATGACCAAGATCTTGTCGGTGACAGGCTGACAGGGGCTACCTGATTTTGGTGCCAGATGCTACAGGTGAACATTAAGCCTGACAATAACCAGTGCTCCCAAATTCCTAGGTCTGAGCTACAGCGTTTTTAAACCAGTCTCATTCAAGCGTAGTACCTTCAGATCTCCATCCTACTGAATCAGATGTCTGGCCACATTACCCAACACTGACTTCTACACCTCGGTCTATAAATTTTTCTGCTGCAATGGGGAGAAGCCCAGGGCTGTGTCCATTGATTTTAGCAATTCCTGCTGGGGTACAGGCGCTTCCCGCTATGCCAGATGGCCTAGGAAAGAGAAATAGGAGACCTTTCATAGTAACTATCCAGAGCTGAGCGCCAGCATCTTCCTGCACACTGAGCACACCGAGGCCAATTAACAAGCCCTAATTAACGAGGCGATGCTGCATTTCGCAGAAATCCCGTGCCGCGGCGAGGTGTGATGACGATTCCCTTCCCAGGCCGCCGCCACCTCTCCTCCTCTTCGACTGGCACCCGTTTGACAACGACAACACAAAACCACCTCAAATTCCTTTAGAATTCTCAGGAGAAACGCAGCCAGGAGATCTTCCGGGTTGTTTTCTGTCACAGGAACCGAGGCAGCACTAAAACCTTTCCCGCCGCCTGTCACAGCACCTGGGGCGAGGCCGCTGTTTGTGCCCGGAGCGGCGGGACCGGGAATCGGGATCGCGACCTGCGACCGGGACCACGGGACTGGGACCCCTTCCTCCGGCAGGGCCCGCGACTGCGCTGGCAGCGCCTCACGGGGGAGGAAGAGGCGCCAAACCGAGCACGGAGAGCCGCGGTCCGGGCGCTCACCTCCGGCGCAGGACGGGCACGGCTTTGAAGACCTCGCCGCGCTTGAGGACGGCGCAGTCCCCCTCACGGATGCGCGCGCCCGGGGACGCCTCCATGGCCGCCAGCCGCCGCCACTCGGGCCCGCTCTGGGCTTGGCGCCTGGCGCAGTCCATGAGCGCGGGCTGAGGCCGGGGAGGGGAGGGGCCCGCTGAGGGCTCCGCTTTCGCCGCTCCTGTCCGCCGCCCTGTGTATCGTATCTCTATCCTATTCCTATCCTCCCTGTCCTGTCCTGTCCTGTCCTGTCCTGAGAGCGGGAAGTGCCCGCAGAGCCCCGAGCTCGTGCTGAGCGGTGGCCGCTGCTGCGGGAGGTCGTGTTGTTGTTTCGTCCCCTCAGCCGTGGCTCCTCTGTGCCTTCCCGTGGTAGGGAGAGGGAGGCCGAGCCCTCCGCGCGCGCCGTCCCCCCCCCTGGCAAATAGCCCTAATTTAAATTGAGTATCTTCTGGTAAAATTTCTGTTTCTTTACCGCAGTTTGTTGGCGCCGGCGGAGGGAGATGAGCAGGGATCCCCGGGGCCGGGGGTGCGCCCGGGGCAGAGGCTTTCAGGGGTGGCGAGGAGGATGGCGAGAAGGATGGCGAGGCAGGGGACAGAAGGCAGAGAGCAAAAGGATTCCCGAACCTGGTGAGCCAAATCCTGTGCTTCTACTTGCTTTCTGAAGCCAAAGCGCTTTTCTTTTGACTTACTTCCGTGCTAGGCAATTACAGCTGTTTGTCTCTCGAGGTCAAATGAATCACTGAGAGTAAATGCAAAGTTTTACTATCACTTTTTTTTAGTCCCCATGTTAATCTTTTTTTTTTCCCTCCCCCAGCAAAATCTCGACTAGTCCAGTCAACGCTGGACCAGTTTATTCCCTACAAGGGCTGGAAACTTTATTTCTCTGAAGGTATTTTTAGACCAAAATTATATATAGCAAGTATTTTAATTTTTTTTTCCTAGAATTGGTATATGTTGTGTTTGTAGAGTTATAGGTTCAACAGAAAAACACCAAAATACATATCTGTTATATAAAACCATGAATACAATACAGACTTCTGTCTTGTGGCGTACCGTAATCTCTGTGGGCTGCAAACCTCAGAAAAGAATCCTTAATAGTGTAAAATGTGATTTATTTTTTTTAAAGCCTGTTCAATTAGGCACACCAAACCTGCAGTGTATCAAAGACTGGAATATGCATTCTCTACTGGACTTTTCATATGTGCTTGTCCTATACCATCTTCAACAAAGTTCTGTTTTGTAACAGGTCTTACAATAGAACATTACTGTGATACTGTAGAGATCTATCATCCTCCTTAGCTTTGGAGTGCAGAAAAATAAGGGAAGAGAAATTACCTGTGTAGGTATTCTGTGAAACTGAAGCAATTATTTCCTCTTAGTTACTAATGTGTTATGTTTCTAATTAGCTTTTAGTGACAAATCTCCTTTTGTCCAGAAGACTCAAGCCTTTGAAAAGTTTTTCATGCAACGCATTGAGCTTTATGACAAGGTAAAAAAACAACCCAAAACATGTCCCACCCCAACAACCTGTTGTTGATACAAGAACATTACAAATCTTGAGTGGTTTTTCCATCAAAAATAACCTCCATCGTAGACATGAAACGTTTATGACATAATTTGGATGTGTTGTGCTTCTAATTTGAGGGGTATTTTGTAACTTACAATGTTTCACAGGATGAAATAGAAAGAAAAGGAAGTATTCTTGTGGATTATAAGGAACTAATACAAGACAGAGAATTGACTAAATCGATACCAAATATATCTACGGAATTAAGGGACATGCCTGAGAAAATACTGCAGTGTATGGGTTTGGCAATTCACCAGGTAAATATGATGTTCTAATACATAGAAGCATAACCCTCACAACAAAGAAGTTATAAATGTTATAAACCCCAAATCTCTGTTTTCCTGTCTTATGAGAAATTACTGTTTATTTAAAACTCAGATCCTTGAACCTTTCCCATTTCTGTAGGGCCCACGAAATCACATTTTGAAAGTGCTTTGGTGCATTTTGTTTATTCATTGTTACAGCAGTTAAATGTAGTTCTAGCACCTGTGTTACTCCCTAGTGGAAATTCTAATTCCTGGGGGTGTTTTTTAATATACTGCAAGTTATTTGTGCTGCCTATCCCACCTCACACAGCAAAACCATGGCTGGTGGATGAACGGTGAGCAGATTCAAGAATTCCTGGCACTGCTCCATGTCTCTTAAAGCAGCATTTCAGTGCCTGTTGACAGGCAAGTTCAGATGTTGGTGCTTTAGTCAAATGAAACTTCACTTTTTGACCACAGCATTAAAGGTTGCTGTATACTTTTTTTTTTAAATTAAAAAACCCAAACCCAATGAATAGGTTGATTTTTAAATTCCATTTAAAATAAAGCTTAAAACTGCTCAGAAGCAGAAAAACATTATTTAGTGGGGTGTCACTGGACAGTCATTAGACTTCAGCAGGAGGATGTGATTGTAAGGGATGCTAATTGAACTTACCAGCGAATCCATGAATCCGTGCTGAGCATGGCACACTGCAGCTATGTCCTCCTTTCTGTTCCATGTAGGTGCTGACCAAGGACCTGGAAAGGCATGCTGCAGAGCTGCAGGTGCAGGAAGGATTGCCACTTGAGGGAGAACCTATAATAAATGTGCCTCTCATTCATGCCAGGTAATGGGTGTTGAGTGTTTGAGTTTTTCCAAGTAAGACCTCTTTGCTTCTTGTCTAATGGTTGTCAGTGTCCATTCGTGTTGCTGAAGGCTTACATATTTATTGAAGGACTTGACTCTGTGAAGCTATTTCCAGAAGAACAGTCTACATTTTGCTTTTTTCTTCACCATGACAAAAGCTAAACTGTCCTTGTGAAGAAAAAAGTGAAATGAAACATGCTTATAAGATGAGCAAACAGCGAGTGACTAGAAAAACTTGTAAGTAGAAAAGTGACTTATAAGTAGTACAACTATTCTATAAAGCATGTATTGATTAAAAGCAGAACTACTTAAATTTTTGTTTACTGGAGAAGTTAGGATGTAATTATGATCAAGCTTTTTGTTAGCAAAAGGCACATCTTTGTAATAAGGAGGTTGATTTGGAGGGTGTGGACATAAGCTGAAGCTGGTAATATTTATTATTCCTCATATGGATGTTTTGGCAGTGGCATATGAGGATGTGTTATTTCTTATTAGCTTAAATCTATTGAGTGATTACTGGTAGACAGTCAAGAATATTAATTCTAACTAAACTTCAATTTGAAATTAAGAAGGCTGATGTTACAATAATTTGGAATAAACTGAGGTTGCATTAATTCTGAATGTTTCTTACAAAAACAGAATTGCTGTTATGATTTTTAAAATGTGATTTCCTTTGAGTTTTTGATGAAACGAGTCCTTAGAATTTTTTCTTTACTTCCTTAAGTAATGGCATCTCAGACTTCAAGGGTCTGAGGGGAACTGGGAGTATAAGCTCTGTTTGAGTTTAAATTACTTTTTAAAAAAAATTATTTTCTTTTTTATTATGGTTTTTAATTCCCTGCTGGTGGTGAGTTGGTATGGGAAAGCAGCATGTTTTGGCATGTGGATGGCAAGTGGATTTATTTTGGGGGTTTATTGCCCTATGATGTATTTTTAAGTTCTGCACTTTTATAATTATAACAGCGTGCTTTTAACTACACAGTAGGATGTGTTTAAGAGAAACCTGTGTCCAAATAAAGGTATGTACAAACTCTCAGATTCCAAGAGACAGTTACAGACCATTATCCTGTAGACAAAAGCATTCCATAAATCAGTAATAGATCATGATTCTAAAACAGTTTTGCAGCTCCATGTGATGGTGATGTTCGGGGTCCTAAGTTGAGGGAGCAGGGAAAAACCTGGATTTCGAGAGCCTTACTCTTATTGGGGCCTAGTGACAGGACAAGGGACAAAGGGTACAAATTAAAACTCTTAAAAGTCCATGTGAACACTGTTTTACTGTGAGAGAGGTTGTGTAGTCTCCCTCCATGAAGATATTCAAAACTCAACTGGACTTGTATCTGGGCAACCTGCTCTGGCTGACCCTGCTTGGGCAGGAGGGTTGGACTGGAAAACCTTATGGGATCCACTCCATGATAAACAACTCTGTCTTGAGTTTCATTCTGATTTATTTGTCTAGGTACTTTGTTGCCCTTAAAAAGGGTCAATGTGTTGTACCTGATGTCCTTATGTCCTTGAAACACAAAAACTCACCCTTTGTTTTGGAGCCCAGGCATGATAAAACTTTGACCCTTTTGCGTTACAACTGCAGTGTTTATCTGAAATAATGGAAAGAGACAATTAGACATGATTATAAAGTAGTTTCTGTTGTATTGCTAACCTCAGTTGTTTACAGGAGGGAGGTGTCACTACATAAACAAACTGTACAGCTGTTGAGATGTATACCTTTGGAGATTATTAAATGTTTTCTAGAACAAGAATCAAAGACTATGCCGTGGGTCTGCCGACAAAATATTTCCAACCATTTTTTTCTGGATTACCGTTTTTTTTCCACCGGGGGGAGTACTTTTTTGTTTGTTTGTTTGGGTGGGTTTTGTGGGTTTTTAGATTTCTTTTTGTCCTGCATTTATGTGTGCTAAGCTTTCAAAATGTTAATGCTTAATTTTTGTGCAGGGTGTACAACTATGACCCGCTGACTCAGCTGAAGAACGTCCGGGCCAACTGCTACGGCAAATACATCGCCCTGCGTGGCACCGTCGTGCGTGTCAGCAACATAAAGCCTCTGTGCACCAAGCTGGCTTTTGTGTGTGCCACGTGTGGGGATGTTCAGAGTGTTCCTCTCCCTGATGGAAAGTACACCCTTCCAACTAAGGTAAGTTAAAACCGTTGCACTTCATACTTTTTCCCTTATCGGTTGTGATTTGCGCAAAAAAAGACACAAACGGTAGTAAAAAAGAGAAAAAAAAAAATTAAAAATGTAGTCTATAAAGCTGGGTTAGACAACTGACACACTGGAAAAAATTAATCATACCATGCAACTCCTGTTACTTCAGGCCCTTTTTACTTGAAAAAAAGCATATCCTGCTGAAACAGCGTACGTGACAAAGCAATACATAAAAACTCCCTGAAATCTAGAAAAAATATTAACCCCTAATTTCCATTTCACTGCTTATGTTTAAAAAGATTCTTCCACCTGGCTGTGGTGGTTTTCTGCGCCTGCACTGGGGGGGGGTTGTGAGTTTTGTTTAGAACTTTCTATTTTCATTTCGCTGTTTGTTATCTGGACTTAAAAAGCTGTTAGAAATAGGACAGTGCTTGTTTATTTTATGTCACTTGATGTCCTCAAGTGAAAAAAATTATCTAGAGCCTCTGTGGGTATTAAAACAAACCCACCAAAACAAAGCAGCCAACCAAAACACTGCACTAAATAAAAAAAAAACCAGGAAAACCCACCCACCACCTCCTCTTCCCCCCCACTGCCCTTCCCCAACTCAAACCAGTTCAGGAAGGGGATCATACAATTCAGCTGTGTTTCTGTGTTTGCTCCAGCAACTGTGAGTCAGAGTTCAGGTGTCTGTGCTTGATAACTCTTCATTAATTATGTACATGCTAATTTATAGCCCTAACTTAACTAGCTTTTTTCCTGGAACGATAATGAATCCTATTGCTTTGCTTTTTTTTTCTGAATCAAATAAAGCAGTTTCAACTTATGATTTTAAAAAAGGCTGAGAATGAATGAGAATTCCTGTTGTTACAGTGCCTTGTTCCTGAGTGCCGTGGCCGATCCTTCACAGCTGACAGGAGCTCTCCTTTAACCACTACAGTGGACTGGCAGTCTGTTAAGTAAGCACATCCTCCCTTCTGCACAAAAATGTAATGCCACGGGATACTCAAAAAGTGACAGGGTGGCTCAACCCCTGTTACACTGTGTAATTTTAATAATCTTATTCTTTTGCAGAAAGCACTCTTCAACATTTGTATCACAAAGCAGTTGTTTTATCCAAGCACTGGTATACTTTGTAACCTACCCTATGGAATAGCTTCCTGGAAATTTGTCCTGCCGTTACAGAGTTCTTTGAGAAATGTTCAGTTTGTGCTCTTTGCAGCTTCTCTTGATCACTTCTTATTGCATCTATGATTTAATGATTTCCTTTAATGAGATATAAGTCAGCTAGAAAAGACCTATTAAGTTATATCAGTCAGCTGTGTCAGTTGACATGAATGAACTGAAAGTAAACTGGAGGGTTAAAAATCTTAGTTTGAAGTGATCTTGTGCCCCCCAGTCCTTAAGGTACAGTCAGTAGAAGGAAATAGTGCTACACCTGCCTGTTCATCTACTTTCTTTGTCTAATCAGCAAGTAAAATCTGCGAGACCTTTGCTATGGGGGAGCATAGCAATATTTACAGAAATTAACAGTGTTAAATTAGCAGTAGGAAGGTAGAATACTGTTGCCCCATAATACCTGTTCAGAAGACTGTGATGTGTTTCATCCCGCTGGCTCACAGCAGGAATGGTGTCAGCTTGTTAAAAACGGGACTCTGCTTACTTTTTCCCACTTCTAACATGCAGATTCTGTAAGTTCACATGCTCTGTGTCAAAAGTCTTGGTGTGACAAGTGACATCTAAGTAAGTTTTTCTTTAGTAATGTTCTGTAATGTAAGCAATTTAAAAATTCCTTTAAAAAGTCGTGCTGATGTAGCAGCTCTAGAGGGCGATGTTTATCACAGCTTCTTCAGTAAAGCTTGACTCGGCTTCAAGAAAAACTATCAGAGCTCCAAGTGCAGAGCCAGAACTGAAACTTTGCTAGCCTTTCACAACTGTAGAGTGAACTACTGTTCTTGTTATGGTCTGAGAAATCTCTTGGGCTTTTCTAGGGTTAAAATACCAATTAAGCATTTATGAGGGTTTATAATGTCTGACCTCATATTTTTTGTATATGGGATCCATCTTATTTCATGTACTGTGCTTATTTCTACATTAACATGCTCAGCAGTGCTAGAAAATCTGAGTTTCAACTTGGAGTTCATAGGAGTCTTTCTAAGTTTTATGCATAATTTACACCCATTTGTTGAAATCTGAATTGAAAAAGCCTGTTTCTCCAGCGCTGTTGTTTCTAGAATTTACCAGGGCATTTCTGCTGTATCCCTTTTCAATTTGGAAAGGATTGGCTGGATGCTTAACGGCTGCAGCTCTTGGCTGCTGCAGCTGAACTGGTGTGTAACTCACCTCGTGTTTGGCAGGGTGCAGGAGCTCATGGCAGATGACCAGCGGGAAGCGGGACGGATCCCTCGCACAATCGAGTGTGAACTGGTTCAGGATCTTGTGGACAGCTGTGTCCCGGGAGATATGGTCACCATCACAGGGATAGTCAAGGTGTCAAGCACTGAGGAAGGTGAAATACAGCATCTGAGAACACTTTCTCCTGAGGGTGGGGTTTTTTTAGGGATTACGCAAGAACAGCCACCCCCCCTAATCTGAGCTCTCCAAGTCGTAAGTGCATTAAGGGTACATTTCTTCAGAAGTTACCAGAGTTTTACAGTGAAGAGTTCTTTTGACAGGAGGGCTGCCCAAAAGGTGCACTGCCTCTCGTCACTGATAGAGGGTGGGGTTTGCAGCACAACTGCAGGCCTGAATGTGAAGTGCCAGTCTGACATCTGATGTCAGCTGACAGAAAAGCCATCTTGGGACCACTAATGTAGGGGGGACATCCCTATTTCCTGAAGTCTCACTATGACTCATCAGTTCCTTTAATATCTCCTTCAAACATTAGGAGAACTTTCACATTGTTGTGAAGGACTGTTATCTTTCTTAGTTTAGTCCTCCCTAGTCAAATCTTACAACTTTTTTTTTTTAATATATTGTGCAAAGCTGTAACAGAATACATTGCAGATAACTGCAGTACTGTTTTACCCTGAGACTTCATTCTCTGCTTAATGATCACTGGAGAAAATGATTAATTATTAAGCTATATGTTTAATGCTTCTGCACTGTGCATCTTTTTCTCCTCTAAATATTGAGTGGAAACATTTTATATTCAACTTTTACTTGACTGCAATAATGTAATAATTTAAAATTCCTGGAAAACTTATTTTATTCTGGGAGAAAATTCTCTGTCTCAACATAGACCCTCCATTTCAGCAACATATTTTCTTGTGTACGTGAATGGAGAAACCTTAAAAGAACAAATGTAATTAGAAACTTATTTTGCATCAATTTTAGAAAATGAAGATGTTCAGTACTTAAATATGAACATTTTGCACGTATGTATGATATTTCTGAATTATTCTATGCCATTTGTAGATGATATGAATACTTAACGATAGAAGAAAAATGCTCCATCATCCTTTCTCAATTTTTCTAACAGGAGCTTCTAAAAATAAGAATGACAAGTGTATGTTCTTGTTGTACATTGAGGCAAATTCTGTCAGCAACAGTAAAGGACAAAAACTAAAGAATTTTGATGACGAGACTTTCCAAAGATCGTTCATGGAGTTTTCACTTAAAGACCTCTATGCTGTCCAAGAAATTCAAGCTGAGGAAAATCTCTTCAGGCTCATCGTAAAGTAAGTTGTGTTAGACCTAGACTAGGTCTAGGACTGGACTTGTGAATCAGCACGACCACCCTCAGACAAATGTGACAGCTCATCTTAAAGCTATGCAATGTCCAAGGCTTGTGCAACAGAAACCACAGAGATATAACAAACTTTAGTGGGTAAGGAACTTGGGAGGAAGTGAAACTATTGCAGTGGGGGTGTTAGGACTTTGGGAGGGGTTTAAGGATACAATGAGTTAACTGTGTTTTGTTTCAACCCTGAGACAGAAAGCTATGAATAAAAAAACAATTAATTAATTTTGCTCCTCACTGAGCAAATTCAAGTTAGAAGTACCATTTTGTTCTCTGCTTTACAGTGGAGTAAAGAGCTGCAAGAACTGAGCCTAGGGTGTGAAAAACCCTCATTTCAGACTGAGAAATACTCTTCTAGGTGTCCCTCAGGCCCTCCCAGTGGAGTCAAAGAATGCAAAACTAGCACTTTAAAAGTAGGGTTACAGTTAGTTACTTGATTAAGATAAGAAGAGGTGCAGAAACCACTGGGAAGCTGGTTCTTCTCTGTCTTGGTGGGAATTCGAGTGAAAGTCTTTTCTTATTATCAAGCATTTCTTGTACAAATATTTCAAGAAATTTGATGCTGCTGGTCCAAACTGATTCTGCTGGAAATTCAGTAGCAGCCAACTAAAAGTTTTATATGTTTATAAAGGTGTTCTGTGACAAGAGACAGAATAAGGGATTATTTAATACTGATGCGTTGATTTATACTCCCCTCATGTTGAATTGTTCTTTGTTTTTCAGCTCTCTTTGTCCTGCAATCTATGGCCACGAGGTAAGTAATTTAACAACTCTGCTTGCAATTTCTGATTGAAATGTTTATGCCACAGTAAACTCCTAAAGGATTTATAAAACTTTTCTGGGGTGTGGGTAAGGGACTGTTACTGGTGACTGTGACTCCCAGTCACTTTTGGTACCAAGGAAGTGGCAGCCTTGTACCTTTAAGTTCAGTCATCCAAAATGAAAAGAGTTATTACAGCCAATGCTGGGGAGCTTGTCAGTATTGGTCACCATGATCAAATACTTATCAGTGTTGGTATGTTCCACAACAGATTGTAAAGGCAGGTTTGGCCCTGGCGTTATTTGGAGGATGTCAGAAGTTTGTGGATGACAAGAACAGAATCCCAGTGCGAGGAGATCCACATGTTCTGGTTGTTGGAGATCCAGGATTAGGAAAAAGTCAAATGTTGCAAGTATGGATTGATGTAGCACTGTCCTCTGTCTGTCTCTAATTCCTTGTTATCTTGACTTCTTGTAATCATGGTAGGATAGGTGTGCTAAGACCAAGGGGTTGCTTGAGCCTGGCTGGAGTTATGTTTTCATGTAGGATACCTCAAATATAGGATAGTACCCAAAGGGGTACTTGCAAGGAGCCTTGCAGAAGGGCCTGTTAAAACACTTTCCAAAGCAGGTGCACTTGGTCAGTACATATCTACCTGTGGACTTTCAGGTATAGGTTTATAGGCTTGTTGTCTTGCCCTTCCATATACACCCTTTTCCCCAGTGAGGAGGTTCACTCCTTCCTATCTTCACTTAGCTGGTCCACTGTCAGAATAAGTACACTCTTGGAACAAATGCAACTTTTTGCCATGTAACTCACCTCCAGTGAGGTTTACTTCCATTCTCTTGCCCTGTTTTTATGTTGCTAGAACAGATCTTGGCTTTCTGGGAGAGGGACCAGCTGCTGCATTTGGGTTTTAATCTTGGTGGGCATTTCTGCATGACCGTGACAAAATCAGTTAGTAATAGGGTTGGGGTTTTTTTGTCTTAAAAGGAATGGTTTTAAAATTCCGTTTCTTTTCCCATAGTTACTGTGAAGTGAAAGAGGGACAGAGTTCACTTAGACCTGCAGCATTGCATACCTTGTTTAAAAAGTCTGAGTCTTTCTAATGTGGACCTGTTATGTTAGGATGTGATTTGCAATAGTTTAACCACAGTGATGGATTTGTTTGCAAGCATCTTAACAAACACATTTTTAAATTATTTTTTCGTTGAATGGGGACTCTCTGGCACAGAGTAGCTGATTTGTTTTCTTCACATTGGCATTCTGTTTTTTAGTAACATTTAAGAAAAGCTAGTACTCTGTTCCTCAGATACAACCCTGAGACAAGATTCCTCTCAGTCATCACTGTTAAAGAAAAGGAGAAAAGCCAAGGAGCCTGTGTAGGAGCCAGGGTTTTTGGTTTGGGTTTTTTTTTTGGTTGGTTGGGGGTTTTTTTCCCTACTTGGTGCCTGTCACATATTTGATACTAAACAAGTATTTGAGTGTTATCTTTTAAATAAAACAGAGGTACCAGTTGCAGAGTAATTATAGGTATTATCCGAGAAAATCCAGTTATAACTGTGGTCTAGGCAAATTTAACTGCAACCTGTCTGTGTTCAAGCTTACCATGCTTTGCTTTTCTAGTTCATATTTCAAATTGCAGGCTGCTTTCTGGATACAAGAGGCATGG
Organism: Manacus vitellinus; assembly: GCF_001715985.3. Taxonomy (NCBI): domain Eukaryota; kingdom Metazoa; phylum Chordata; class Aves; order Passeriformes; family Pipridae; genus Manacus; species Manacus vitellinus. The sequence goes on along the minus strand of NW_021940754.1, from coordinate 2,741,336 downwards.
AGAAAACTAGGACTGTCCTTTATCCCTGAGCTGTGGGGAGAACTACGTGTGCTTTCTGTGAAGCAGCATGTGTTGGGCACTAGGGCAAGACTCTAGTCTAAACAGACCTTGGGGTCTGAAGATACAGAAACTATTTATCTGCAATTCCATGACAGACAGTACGTCCCTGAGCATTTCAACATACTTCTATAATGTGCTTTAAGTGCTGTGCCCAAGGTCCCAGTAATTTTGATAACACAGTAGGGTACGGCTGTACTGCAGGTGACCAAAGTTTCTCCTACTGCATTGCACAAGTATGTCTCTTGGGGTTGCCAGGAGTTATAGCTTTACAGTTGGGCCATGTAAAATAGAAATAAGTTTGGGTTTACTTTGAATTGTTTCTCTAGGATAAGCTTTATGAAATTCTTCACTTTGGGGAGGGAAAAAGTATTTCTTTCTCTTCTAGGCAGTATGTAACGTTGCTCCTCGAGGTGTGTATGTTTGTGGTAATACTTCCACCAGCTCTGGCCTGACTGTTACACTGTCTAGAGATGGCACTTCTGGAGATTTTGCCTTGGAAGCTGGTGCTTTAGTGCTTGGAGATCAAGGTAATACATGTAAATACCACAGGTTTTGTATGATGATATGTGAGGGGCAGGAGTGTGTGCACTGCTGACTCTAAGATTAACCACAGTGCTCGTTTAACGGTGGACTAAAAATGTATACTTGAAGTATGATATTGGCTTTCCACACCATGGGAAATTCTGAGCTTCACCAGTGAGTTCTCTTGAGGGGATCCCTGCTTTCCTTGGGTGTAGGAAAACTTGATTTCTGCAATTCACATACTAGACTTACTGTCAAAGAACTAGTATTTTTTTTTTTGTTCAGAAATGTGACTCGATGGCATCTGCTGGACTCTTAAAATTTTTGAAAAAGAGATAGCTTGTGAGATTTGTTGTCCATTTATAAAAAGCTTGTTTGGTCATTTTAATGTGTAATCAAGATCTACAAGTCAGGCTGACTTCATAATGGTTTGGCTGCATTACCATGAGGTGAAAACAAACCTTGCTGAAATGGAGACTTTGTCCAGTGTCTCCTGCAGTCCCTGGGATTCTAGGTTGGACTTCTGATGTAGTGACTACTGGATTGTAGCACACACTTGCCCATCAGTTAATGTGTTTTCTAGTAAGTCTTTGTCTTGTTTTGATTGCTTCCAGGAATTTGTGGAATAGATGAATTTGACAAGATGGGAAACCAGCATCAGGCTTTGTTGGAAGCCATGGAACAGCAAAGCATCAGCCTTGCCAAGGCCGGCATCGTTTGCAGTTTGCCAGCTCGGACATCCATTGTTGCTGCAGCAAACCCAGTGGGAGGACATTATAACAAAGCCAAAACAGTGTCTGAGAACTTAAAGTGAGCACTTTCTGAAATGCTGCTTTTATAGTTCACATTCAGGAGTAGATGTTTCTGGTAGTCCGGTGTCTTGTGTATAATTGCTTTCTAGTTTTCTGGAGCTTGAACACAAACTTTAATAATTTTTGGTGGCTCTTGAGAGAGAAATTGCTTTTCTACTTTATTCTGAATGAACAGGACAGGACTTTTTTATATGTACTTGAAGTGGAACAGGGTTGCTATAATTTTTCGTCTTCTCTGAGCACCGTGTGGTTCCTTGCCTTTACTCTAGAATGGGGAGTGCTTTACTGTCAAGATTCGATCTGGTTTTCATCCTGCTGGACACCCCCAATGAAGACCACGACCACCTGCTGTCCGAGCACGTGATGGCGATCCGGGCAGGGAAGCAGGCAGGGAGCAGCAGCGCCGCTGGGACCCGGAGCAGCTCCCAGGACCGCTCTGTCCTTCAGGCTGTGTCTGACAGACCACTGCTTGAAAGGCTAAAGGTAGGACTTGTCCTGGGATTGTTGCTCTGCCCCTGCACTGGGACCTGGTGACGCTGACCTGCTGGATGTCCTCAGTCTGCCACTCCCATTCTTCTCATGATCGCTTCTGAATTAGAGGAAGCATTTACCTGTTTCTACCAATTGCCTCTTATAGCTAACATGACCTGTCCTGCTGGAAGATGTGGCTCAAAACATCTTCATCACATGGAAGAGAATTTATTAGCTGAGCTGGTGGGTTTTTGGTTGTGAGAAGACACTTTGCATGAGATGCTCTAAAGCAAATTTGCTGTGTTAGGTTTCAATAAAGAGCTACAAAATTAGACTGGATATAATAATTTGATATAACGTGATATGCAATGAAGTATTGAATCCAAATAAAGCCATGTGTAAACAAATCCTTGGGCATCTGCAATTAGACAGATTCATGGATTACAGGAGAGGAAGTATATTTCTTTTTAGACTTCAGTGATCAGTTTGGGAACTGATATTGTCCAATGACAGGTCTTGGGAGAAATATTCCTGCTGAAGCTAAACCCATGCACTTCTGGAAATGGGATATCAGCAGTGATGGGTTAGTCTTCTGCAGAGCTGTAACAACTAGGAATTTGGATTTTCTCTTTTTGAGAAAGAATTCATTATATAGTTAAATCCCATTTGGCACTTCTTATCAAGGCAAACGAGAAGCCTTGGCTGCTTCTTCTGAAATGGCCAAGCATGTGTGTTTACATGTCTAAGCACAGTGTATGGACTTCAAGTACACTGTTCATATATTAAGCACTAAAGCCCTTACAGCGATGACTCCACCAGATAAAGCATAGACGATGATGATTTTATATTAAAACTTTTATTGTCTAGGGTTCTGACAGAAATCTAAGTTTCTTGTAATTGGGTTAGATCTCAACAGGAGAAAACTTTGATGCCATTCCACATCAGCTGCTGAGGAAGTACGTGGGATATGCCCGGCAGTACGTTCACCCAAATTTATCTCCAGAGGCTGCCCAGGTCCTCCAGGAATTCTACCTTGAGCTCCGGAAGCAGAACCAGGGAGCAGACAGTACCCCAATCACCACGAGGCAGCTGGAGTCGCTGATTCGACTCACAGAGGTACATTCAAGCTGTAATACTCCAGGGACTGAAAGCAAAGAGATTGTTCCTAAGATACTTCTGATGTCCTATAGTTTTTGACAGCTTATTCACCACTCTGCTTTTTTTGTTTTGTTTAAAAAAAAAGTGAGAATGGAAGAGGCCTAGAAGTGTTTAAGAGCTACTGTTCCTTAAAGCCTCTTATAAAGTAAAACACTCTTGAGGGGGTGGAAAGGGAATCTGTCGCATTCCCCAAAAGGAGAAAAAGTAGGTACAGGCAGGAACAACCTGCTGCCAATCTTGAACTTAGAATGCTGCTGTTGTCCCTAACATTCTGCCTTGATAACACTATTTGTGATCTGCTGCTTCACAAGAATACAAAGCAAACAAACTCCAAGCTACAGGCTAATAATGCAAGTATGCAGGAGGTGACATTGTAACACTAACAAAAAAAAAATTTCCTCTCCATCTCTGCTCCTAAAATTTGTGCTTGTTGTAGAGTGATTGTAGCTTTTTTCACGTCAGCTATAATATATCTTTAATAAGCCTTTGTGTGTTTTTTTTTTGTTGTTTTGTTTTAAGGCACGATCAAGGCTGGAATTAAGAGAGAAATGTACCAAGGAAGATGCTGAGGATGTAATAGAAATAATGAAATACAGGTAACACACACTGCTTTAAAAATTAAATAAATCAAGGTGTTATTCATTCAAAACTTTTTTTAATCTGTTTTTAGCATGCTGGGAACCTACTCCGACGAGTTTGGAAAGCTGGACTTTGAGCGTTCCCAGCACGGGTCTGGGATGAGCAACCGGTCTCAGGCAAAAAGATTTATTTCTGCCCTGAACAGCATCGCAGAAAGAACCTACAACAACCTCTTTGACCTGCAGCAGCTTCGGCAGATTGCAAAGGAGCTACAGATACGGGTGAGTCTGGAAATCAGGCGTTCCTTCAACAGCAAACTGCAAGAGCAGTCAAAATTATTTATTGCAAAATGGGAAGTAGAAAAGGCACATCTGTTGTGCCTCCTTGTGCCTCTTTGCAGTGAACAGAAATAACCAATTTAATGCTGCTTTTAGGCTGAACAGTCTTCTTGAAGTGCCTCTGTAAGCTTTACTAACCTCACCAGCTGTTTGGCAGCAGCAACTCCTCGCACTAGTAAGGGCTGATTCTGTTTCTGAAGCTGGTCCTTGACAAGACCCTGCTTTGTTCTGTGAAAAGCAATATGGGTTTCAGTATAGTTTAGTCCCTCTGGCTCCCCAGAGGGCACACTTACTTTTGTTCCAAAATTTATCCTTGTGGTGTCCCTGCTCTATTTCAGCAGTGCAATGGTGTTTCTGCTTGACCTCCTCTGGATGAAATATTGTGGTTTGGGTTTTCATTCCTGCTTCAAGCATCCTAATGTTGTAACTTGATAGGAACATCATGTAGGACACATGGCCACAAATGTATTTTACCCTGTAATTGACCTGCATTCTGTATTTGTGTAGGGCTTCAGCCTAACAAAAATATTGGTGGCTAATTCTACTTTTTGCTTTATGTTAAAGAGTTTTAAATGCCAATTTAAAATGGGATTTCAGATGTAATGAGTGAAAAGTAGTGATAATAAGTTTCATAAAGATAAATTATGGGAAGTGGTGCTGTTCTTTCTGTTACCTGGTGACCCTACTTGGGCCTGCTGGGGCAAGATGGCTTCAGTTTCCCAACTTGTTGAACTGTTGACTGTACACAAGTCTAGATTTGTTTTGAATCCTGTCTGACAGAACATGGTACATCCAGCTCTCTTCTCCCACAACCGTCAGTAATTCAGTAACTACTTAAAGTTAATTCAATTAACTCTCATTCTCCCTTCACATAGAGAATATTTTTTGCCCATTCAGAGTTCTACACCTGGAAATCAGTGAGAGTTGTAGAAATCAGGCTTTTCTTTGGTAGGTACTTGTGTTACAGAACTTGAATTTATACATATGGAACTGCATACTTTGTGCATGTCATAAAGTAGAGAACACAAGTTCTGTGTAACACTACAGTAAAAACAGTGTGTAAGTAGAGCACAGAAGGGTGGGACTGATGGTGTGCCACCTCCTAAGTAGGTCAACAGTTCGCTGAGGAAACCAACCTATTGTTAGCTCACTTTATTTCACTGAGTTCTTTGAAATGGTTTATGGTGCTTTACATCAGATAAGGTGTCATTCTCCAGTTTGATATTTTTGTCTTTATTTTCTCCAGGTATCTGATTTTGAAAGCTTTATTGGATCCCTGAATGACCAGGGTTATCTTTTGAAAAAAGGTTCAAGGGTTTATCAGCTTCAGACAATGTGAAAAGAGTCACTGTGATAAACTTCCCTGGGACATGATGGATACACTGATGGACCTGCAGCAGTGAGACACTGAGCTGCAGCCTGGCACTGCTGGCACTGAGGCTGAGATTTCCCTTCAGAAACTGAAGTGCCCCCAGGCTTGTTTTAAAGGTGCTCAGGACAAACTGACACATGGTATTGCTGCCTGACTCATCCTGTAGGGTCTGCTTACCCAAAAGGGACTGCGTAGGACTAGAATGCACCTCATCATCCTTGAGGAGTGGGAAGTGTGGGTTTACATTGACATTATTACAGTGCCAGGACAGATTTTACTTCTAAACCCAGAAATCTTTCATGAGAAGATGGTGTGAGCTGTATTTTCAGCACTGTAGTTCATTAGGGGAATTTAAAGTGTTGAAATGTTTCAAAAAAGTTGGGAACCTTCATGTTGAGGCAACACTGTTTTTACAGCTATTACCAAATGGCACCTTTTTGAGACTGACTTGATTTGCTGCTTTGAAGTTTGATATTTATTGGTCTTTGAAGCTGAGATTTAATTTGAAATGCAAGTCTGATTTAAGAAAATATCCTTATTACAGTATTTATTATGTAAAACAAGAACTGGATTTTGACTTTCATTAAACTTTATATGTGAGAAATATTATTTGTTCAAAACTGTTGTACGGTGTTCGTGGCCACTGCAAGATCTGTAACAACAAACAAGTAATGGATGTCTTTGTTCCTGACACAGAAGAATGTGTGTTCAGCAAGAGCTAAGTGCTGAGTTTGATGAAATCAGAATCGTGGTCTGGTGCAATAAAATAGCAGATGGGAAGATTTTTAGTGTAAGTATTAAAAAACCAACACAAACAAAATGACCCAAAGACTAATATATTTTTAAAAAATCAAGAATGCATTGCTGATCCTTCTGCTTTCCTTCTTTTATTTCTAGGGTAAGATATGATAGATTTAAGAAAGCAGAAATACTGAAGCTTTATTGTCGTATCTTCTAGTTTAAGTGCCAGAAGGGTCTGATCTGCACCATCCTTCCACAGCCATTTGGTACCAAAATCCAAGCGCTGAAAGAACATGTTAAACTGCTCAAGGCTGCCTTAGTGTGAATCTACTCCAACATACCTGAATCTGAAAACTAGTTTGGCAGATGAGATGCTTTTAAGAGAGCCAAGAAATTATAGTTCCACACCCGAACTCTCCAGGGCCAAGCACTCACCTCTGTCCAGGTTGTGGTTAATGGCTCTTTTGAAAAAAAAAATACAGCAGCTGTCAGTCTGTCTGCGTGTGGGGGCATGGGGGCAGCAGAGGAGACACCTTCTTGCAAATTGGGACTTAATCCTGCAGTAGAAGCAGCCTGCTGGATTAACTAATCGAAAGCAGGTGTTAGATACCGATTTTAACCTTTGCCAGCGCTGGGAGGGACAGGAAAGAGCCTCAGCAGCGAAGAAAGGGCTGCGCCTGGAAAAGTAAACTCTTGTTGTAATTCTCAAGCTAAAGTAAACGCGGGCAAGGGAGGGCAGAAAGCGAGTGCCGAGAACAACACCCCACTCACGCTCCCTGAGAGGTCTCTCGAGGCAAAGCAAACCTTCAGCTGCCTCCGCCCGGCGCTTGTGCGGGAACGGCTCCGCACCGGGGCAGGCGGAGCGGGATGAACCCGGGCAGCCGCCCGCCCTGCCACCACGGACAGCGCCAGGGGCGAGCCCGGGCCGGGAGGTAGCGGGGGGAAGAACGGGAGAAGGGCGGGAAAAGCGGCGGGTAAAAGGATTTTTCCGCGGTACGGGATTTCTCACTCCTCCGCCGCGGGTGGTGCCCGCCTGCCCGTTAAAGCGCGCGCCCCGAGAGGCGAGAGGGGCTGACTAAAGCGCCGCAAAAGAAGAAGGCCGCGCGTTGCCCCGCCGCGGCTCAGCGGCACACGCGCCGCGCGCGCGCGGATGGCGCGAGGCCGCGGCCTCCCTGGGGCGGCGCCGGGGCGCGCGTAGGGCCGGCGCGGGCAGCGCCTCTCGCTCCCGCACCTCGCTCCCGCACCGCCTCCCTCCCGCGCCATGCTGGCCGCCGCCTGGCTGGGCAGGGCCCCTCCTGGCGCTCCCTCGCGGCGCGGCCGAGGCGGCCGCCGGCGGCGGGGGGTGCGTGCGCCTTCCGCCTCCCGGCGTGCGCGGGGCCCCCGCGGCGGCCCCCGCGGCTGCTGCGCGCGCCCGCGGCCGCCGCCTGGCGCCTCTCAGCGGCGGGGCCGCCCCGCCGGGGCCAACCGCCGGAGCGGAGGGTGGCGGGGCCGTACGCGGAGCTGGTGCGTGACCGGGACAAGGGGGTGCGCGGCGGGCACACCGGGGCCGGGGGGCGTTTACTCGCCCGCGTCCTCGCCCGCGTCCGTGCGCGGAGCTGCCCCAGGGGGTGCGATTGTTCTCGCAGAAACGCAGCGAGAGCCCCGATCTCCTCCCCGCCCCGCGGGACACAGGTGTCAGACTGGCGGCCAAACTTCTGGGGGGGCTTGGGTCTGTCCTGGCGGAGCGTTCTCCTGTTAATGTTTGGCAGGTAGAGGCTGTGTCCCTGTGCCTTGCGCAAGCAGCTCCCGGGAACTTTCCAGGCTTTCTCTCCAGTTCTGCTCAGAGCGTTTGTAGTGATTGACTCTGTTACGTGCCAGACTGGGGGGGTCTGCCTGCCTGCCTGCGTGCCCTGAAGTTTCTGAGCCAAATTGGGGTTTGCCTTCCTGCCTTGAAGTTTATGTGCCAAGTTGGAGTGTTTGCCTTCCTGCCCTGAAAGTTCTTTGCTTTCTTGCTCTGCAGTATGAAAACCCCTGGACCATCCCGAATATCCTGTCCATGGCACGGATGGGTCTGGCGCCGGTTTTGGGCTATTTGATTGTTGAGGAGAATTTCGATGTTGCACTCGGTGTCTTTGTTCTGGCTGGTGTGACTGATCTGGTACGTTCGCCTCGGTTTGGAAGTGCTTTGGGGGCAATCAGAGCTTATGGTGATCCCACTGGAACTTAAGACTCCAATGTGGAATGGAAAGAGATAAAATACATGGGGTTTTATATTTGTTGTTCTTTAGGAATGCTATATTTGTCCTTTGTGACAGCGCAGAGGGAAGTTGCAGGTGTCCAAAGGGGACTTAATGCTGGTGGAGCAAAGGGGAGATGTCAGGGTTCCCTGACCAGCTCCAGGTGGGCATTGTCCAGTCAGAGCATCTGGGGGTCTGTTACTATGTGCGAGTGTACCTGGTGCATCCATCGTGACAATAATTTTGTGAATTTTATAATACCAGTTCCACACACACGCACACCCCCGTTTGTGGTTTGGGTTTTTTTGTTTGGTTGGTTTTGGGGTTTTTGTGTTTGTTTTTGTTTGGTTTGGTTTGTTTGTTTCTTTTTCTAATGAGAACTGAGTATGTTGAGAGGCTTCCAGTATCTAGAATGCAGTGAGGGAAAGAAAGCATGATGCAAATGTCAGCTAACAGGTACCATATTTCATCATAGTTAAACTAGTTGTTTTATGTGATGCTGTTCATTAAATACCTCTCTAACAGTAGCACGTACAAGCTGGTTTTGTTCTTGGTTTTCTAACAGAGAGATGTTAAATTTTGTTTTTCCCAGTTGGACGGATTTATTGCGCGAAACTGGGCGAATCAGAAGTCAGCGCTGGGGAGTGCTCTTGATCCTCTGGCTGATAAAATTCTCATCAGTGTGCTCTATGTGAGCCTAACTTGTGCAAATCTAATCCCAGGTGAGAAAATACCGATTGCATGTACTACGTAAGGTAAAGGTAATTTTATGTGTTGTAATATTTCTATTAAATGTTTAACATCCCCCTAACAGACCCCACAGAAAGCATATGCTGGTCCCATATAAAAAACAACAGCCATTTTCAAATGCACTTTCTTTAAAGCAGCAATAGTTAGTAGCTATGTTAATTTTTTTTTTTAAATAGACTGGATCGTTTTAAGACTTAAACCCCTTCAGAAGTCACGTTAAAAATCTTCAGGCGTGCATAAAACCTGTTCAGAAGAATTTGGGAGTGGTTATTTTTTTCCTCTCTTCGTATTGTATGCCCCTTTGGTTGTGTTTTGTTTTTAATCATGGACATGGTTTTTCACTAGATCCTGTTGGCTTGATTTTTCAGTTTCACTTACCTCCATGATTATTCTGCGGGATGTAGCTCTGATTGCTGCTGTTTTTTACGTGCGATACAAAACTCTCTCTCCACCGGTAAGTGCGTTAAATGAAACCGTTTGGACGTGTAATCATGATAAAAAGTAAATTAATAAGCCTTTAACAAAGTTGTGACCAAGAGATTTTCATCTTGAGACCCGATGGTTGCTCAGAACTTGGGTGTATACCCTAAGACATAATGCTTGTTCTTCTGTCAGATAGATTTCCAAACAGAACAGGGTTTCATAAAATATGTTTCACTAAGATGAGTCAGAGACACTGATAATTTTTTTTTTCTGTTCATGATGTGTAATAAATCATATAAAAGAGCAGTGTAATTCTCTAGTGCTACAGTTAACTTTTCTGTATCATGTGAACAGGGGTATCAAATTGAATGTACTAAGACTGCATCTTTTTCCTCTTCTCTCCCCCAACAGAGAACACTCAGTAGGTACTTTAACCCCTGTTATGCTACTGCCCAGTTAAAACCAACATTCATTAGCAAGGTAAGAGTAGTAACTCATTACAAAAGATAACTCCTCAGTACTTGGGGTGTTGTGTAGTTTGGAGGGAGGGGACAGTTTACTACTACTGCTGAGTACAGTTTCAAAATAGGGCATGTCTTAATTTGGTCACAATTCCCATTTTGCTTTTTTTTCAGACGAATACAGTGGTTCAGCTAATTTTGGTGGCAGCTTCTTTAGCAGCTCCTGTTTTCAATTATGTGGACAGCATATATCTGCAGACGTTATGGTAACTTAGCTTTCTTTGGTTTTTTTCCAGATGATTTAATGGGCTTCTAAAGAAACTGGTAATTGAGATCATTCTGATTGTGGGGAACACAAAAAAACTGTGCCCAGATGATGTAATATGCCTGAATTTTTACACCTTTATTCTTAAATGATGCTGGAGATAGATATTTATTGGCGCCTTATTTACTGTGCAAGTAAAAAGTAGTCAAATGAAACTAGTTAAGATCTGGGAATAATAGCTTAGAAACCAGTCTTCAGGTGTACAGAGGCAAAGCATAAATTCAGATCAATAAAAAAGAAAGGAATGGAAAGAAAGGCTGTATGGATTCTTCTCTTATTCATGCCCTAAGTGTCCTTGAAAAAGCAACCTTGATATCAGTAAAAATAGAGGTGAAGTGTATTCTTATTTTTGCTTTACTCTGTACCTGCTATCCCGAAATCCAGGTTTCTGAAGCCTCTTGGAAAAGCACATGAAGAAATGGTGGTTCCTGCTAGATTGTAGGAAGGAAGGGGAGAGATTGAATGAAAACAGGCATACAGGAGTGTCCCTCCTTAGTTAGTGCTGTTCCTTTACTACTGTCCTTGGAGATCAGAACTGACCTGAGTCTGAGTTGTAGCTGACTGCAGGTGTTACAAGTGCAGTTATTTTTCCTGAGCAGTTAAGTAAGAGCTCAGAACAAAGAGGCTGAACAGCAGATACCAGTTACTTAGTTAAAGTAGTGAAAAATCCAGTGTTGCTCCCGGAAAAAAAAACAAACACCAAACCAAATAAACCAAAACCACAAACCCAAAACAAAAAGCATTTAAGGAACTAGGAACCTTGATCTTAACAGTCAGTGTGGTTTTTCATTCTGTTGGAAAAACAAATCTAGGGTTGTATCTGTGAAAGGTGCTTACCTTGCTGCTTGTCTGGGACTCTGGGAGAGTTACCATGGTGTGAATAATGGAGAAATGCTGTGTGTAATTTGCCAGAGTCCTCTGTAAAAACTTTCAAAAATGCCCTGTCTGAGTTCTGGCCCAGGGAGGGTTAACAGTGGCAGGACTGTAGCAGTGACACACCTCAGTGGGTGGCATCAGCCTTTTACACAGAGGAGCACTGATAATTTAGGAATATGTATGGTTGTCAACCAGCATCTGGGAAGGAAACAAAACAGGCTGAAGCAGACACTCATGCTTTAGCTTTGGAACTTGGTAAAATGGTAAGTTCAAGTCTTGTGTGGTTTAAATGCTGGCCTTACAGTCTACCAAGGAATAGTTTCTCACATCAGTCAGTTTTCATGCTGGTAAAAGATATGTAGGCTGCAAATGCTGAATGTTTTGTCTTCCCTTCTCTAAAACAAATGCTAATATGGTAAAAAATTGTCTTAGTATGCAGTTACACTGAAGCATGCAGCTTAGTGCTGGATGGCAGATCCTTTGTTTGTCTAATACCCCACTTAGCACTGAATTTCAGCATAGAAACTGTAAACTGTGGAGCTATGTAGTGAAAACAGGGAAGACACCAAAAAGAAAAAAAATAACAATTATTGCACTGTTCACAGACTTACATGACTTACAGGAACTGTTTTCCCCCAAAGGTGCATCACAGCTTTCACAACGGTTACATCTGCCTACAGCTACTACCACTATGGCAGGAAAACAGTCCAGGTGATAAACAACAAATGAAGTTTTTATGGAAGCACAGGGGCTTACCAGCATGGGGTGCTGTGCCTCCAAAGATGGTTGTACTGCAGCTGAGTTTTGGATCGAGCACTCTTGTCTGCTTTAAACCATGGCATCACAATGAAATGGAATTTGAACATGTACTGTGTATATATGTAGAGAGAGACTTTTCAATGTATTTTTAATTTCTTTAAAAATGGGGTTGTTTACAAAAATAAATAACATTCTTAAAAACACAGATCACTTGTTGCTGCCATGTGAATAATTCTGAATAATTTTGTACTGTTGTTGAAGTTAAAATACACACTTTGCACCAGTTGTTTTTTTTGTGCTGTCTTCATGCAAGGCACTGAGCAAGATGAGATCTGAGAAGAAAAAGCAATTACAAGAACAAATTTGTCTTTGTGCCTCATCCTGAGTCAGTAAACCAGCATTGCTCATTAGGACCTAATGACATACCTCAGCTTGCAGCAGAGGAAAGCACTTCATCAAGGAACAGTATCTTCAGAAATTTAAACCAGAGAGAAATCTTACTTCATGTTCCATGGTGATATGGATAAGCCATGAAGAGTTCCTACCCTGCTCCCTTTTCTTTTTAAATATGAGCAATGGTGAACTGTGCTCAGAGGAGAGTTTAGGTCTCAGAAGGCTCAGCGGGGCAGTGAGGAGTCTGTACCCAAAAGGAATTACATTTTTCATACTATATATTAATTTCTAGTGATTGAAAGAAGCCCCTGTATCTCCAGATTCTTTAAAACTCCTAAAGATGCTCTTTAATGTAAATAGCACTGGCAAAAGAGGACATTTTAAATACTGCCCAAATGAGACAGTGAAAGAAACCTTTAGATGCAAGTACTGTTAATTCTTGCTGTTCTTCCAGCTTCAGGAGATGCATTGTGATCCCCAACAGGCAAGGAAAACTCTCTACTTACAAAACAACACAGAAGAACCAGACAGAAAAGATCATGGTGATCGTGAACTCATGGTTTCTTTTTCCAAGCAACGTGATTTTTTCTCGTGTGTGCAACTGTGAAGGGCTTAAATAATTGAAATCAGGAGGTAAATGATACCGCTGTAGTATTGGCAGAAGAAAATTTGCTGTAGACATCTCTTGAGAGCACACAGCCTCTTTTGTGACAGCATATGTTTGTATATACAAAGCATTTTAATATTTTTTTATATTTAAACTTAAAAAGCGGTGTACAGAGAAAACACTTGATCTTTATTAGTACCTTTGTCTTAAATGTTAGTACTTCTGTCCCCATCTTCTGTGGTCAACACCCCATCGTACAGTGAAGGGATAGAGGGGAAGTTTCCTTAAAATAGAGGAGTATTTAGTAAAACGGAGCACTTTTTTCTTGAAGAAACAGTTCGAAAAGCAGAAATTTATTGTTCCTAGTCGGGTCAAATGCTGTTCGGTTCTAATTAATGTAATGGGGGTTTGGTTGAGGGGGTGGTTCCTTTTACCTATCGCATGGAATTGCCCGGGGCTGGTCCGCGAGGGTACCAAGTTAAATGTACAATGGCTCGGTGCTTAAATAAAATTCGTTTGGATGCCCCAGCCGCTGGCGTGTCTGGTGTTCCACGGTTACAATCCGCTTCCCGGGGGCGTGATCCATCCCCTGGGAAGCTGGGCGTGGCGCGCGCGCGGCGGGGGCTGTCCCCGCGCGGCGCCGTACCCGGGTGGCCCGCCTTCCCCTGCCCGCAATGGCGGCGCAGGAGCTGCCGCCGCCGCCGGAGGGCTCCCGGCCCTCAGCGCCCTCCTGGGCGGCATCGCCCAGGCCGCCTTCCACGGCAACGTCGCTGTCACCGACGAGCTGCTGCGCGGGCAGCTCTACCCCCGAGGCGCCGCCGGAGGAGTTCCGCGCCCTGCGCGCCAAGATGGGCGGCCTCCTCCAGGTACCGGCGCTGAGGCGGGGAAGGGGCCGCGCTCTAGGGGGACCCGCTCCCTCGGCCTCCGGTGTGTCCTCGGTGGGCTCTGGGGGCAGCCGAAGCGCGGGTGCTGCCTCTGTGGGGACACCGGCCGCCCTCAGCGCGGGGCCGAGCCTGGCCAGCCCCTCCCAGCCTAAACCAGGCCTGCCCAGCCTAGCCCTGCCCAGCCGGGACTCTCCGGCCGCTCCTCAGGAGCTGTGGAGGGGTAACGGCGACACTCGGGTTCTACAGCCTTGGAAATAAGTACCCGCAGGTTTCTGAGGAGAGCTGCGGATTTCTTACAAGAAAACTGTGTTTTGGCGGAAGCAAGCCGTTTTACACAGACAACAGATTTTGGTTTATGCGTAAGAGAGGAGAAGATGTTCTTCTCCCCCAATGGATCTTATTTTGAGCTCCGTTCGGCGAGAAGAGAGTAGTGTGGTGTAGTGTAGTTCCCGGCGGCTCGATGTGGCTCAGGGAGCCTCTAGGTGCTAAATCCTTGGGTGGCCACTGCCACCTTGTGGGCGAATCCGTGGCTCTTTGGCCTCTTTGGATTTATAAACTCGGTCGGTAGTTTTAAATGTAATTGACAGATTGGGAATTTGATGAGGATGTTGACACTGGTTTTCTGCTTGTATGGAGGTTCCGTGGTTCATTTAATTATTAGGTTCATATGATGCCCCGAAAAGCCTCTAATGAAAGCTGAAAAATAAAAATTGATTCTTGTAGGACTGGAGGCTGGTTTTGTCTGTGGGCTTGTTTCATTCCCTCCTCTCAAGTACAAACCTTATTCAAGCACTGTTGAGATGTCATACTCTGGACATAATGTTAATTCAGAAGACACAGGTGATTAAAGTTTTGTGGCTATTTACCCATTGTTGTAAAATAGGCATATAGCTTAGTAGGATAACTGTATGTTGGGGAGAGGGTATCACGTTCCCTGTGTGCTGCTTCAGAAGCAAAACTGGTGGCAGTTGTGTTCCTCGAGCTCACTCACACCTTGCAATGTAAATTAGCATCTCACTGTTACCAAGTGTGTCTCATGGTCTTCATGGCCAGCACTCCTCTCATCTCCTTGTGGATGAAATTCCCGGGAAATAACTGAAATCTGTGCAGTTCAGCTTTAAAGATGAAATTTTGTGCTAAGCAATACACAGACTACTTTGTACAACTTCATGTCAAGGGTGCGTGGATTTTGGGGTGCTTATTCCTAGCAGGTAACTTGAAGTAACACCCAAGTCCTCTGGATACTTTTAGCACCTCTGTTCTAGAGCATCCTAAAAAAAACAATCTTTTGGCCTTCTGGTCATTTTGAAGGCACCTAAATTAGATGGGATGGATGATGCCTCATGCATGTCTCTTGAGGTTTTTTTTTTCTGACATCCATCTTCTTGATAGTCAGAAGCAGAGAGGTTCATTGCCCTTGTGACTTAATTGCTGTAGTAGTTCATGTCTTCTAGTTACCAAACACAGATCTGTACCATGAATCAACTACTTGCTTTTACTAGAGCTGAGCATAAATAAAGCAAAGGACTTTCCTGTTCCCTTCTGCATTCCACCTATGCAAAGCGTGGCACCTGTGAGAAGTATGGAGATGAATAAGTGACACTAAAGTGTCAATAAGCATTTAAATGTGGGGGTTTTTTTCCCCTGGATTATGTACAGAATAGTCCTGGTTTTATATTTATAAAACATGTCATTATGATCTACTTTTTACAGATGTTTCCTTCGGTGTCCACAGAGCTGCTGAATGAGCGTGAATCATCTGAGCTCTTTCTAAAATGCAAGATTTATCTTGTAGTGAAATCATGTTTTTTATTCAATTTACTTTTTTTTTTTTTTTAGTCTTATTTCTTGTGTGGAATATCTTGGAAGGTAGAATAAAGCCCTAGGAAGGCTGGCCCTGGAGAACTGTATGACTTCATTGTTGTTCTGTCAGTTGTTTTTTTGCCCTCTGCCTTCATCCCTCCCAGCCTCCTGTCCTGTAAGGCTGCAAAACATTGAGAAACTGGGGGAGATCAGCTTTTGCAAATTCTCACCCCCAGCTTTTTTTGGTTTTTCAAATATTAGTTCATCCCGATTGAAACACTAAATTTGTCTCCTTCTTACATAAGTTTAATTTACAGTATTAGTCCACTGGTAACGGTTACTTTACGTGTGGAGTAATCCCACTGTTTTCCTTTTGGTGGCAGTAAGTTATTGCGTTTGTTGAACGGGATCATTTGCTGCTGGGTTGAAAGTGTCCCTAGTTCACTCTTCTGCTTCACTCTTCTCCTTCAGAATGAACTGTACATAGGCTAAATAATAATAAAAATTTCAGCGTGAGGACTATAAATATTTTAATATATTTGATTTATATTTTTTTCCCCCACAAATACCGAGGATTTTACCATCTGTAATAAATATCTTGGTATGTGAATGGTAAAATATGAATCAGATTATATAAATAATATGTGGGAGCCAAGAGCCTGATATCCAACATATACGATGCACCCGAGCTCTGTGTATGCACTTCACAACATTGACTTGCTCTCTTCCCTCGATGGTTTCCATTAGGAATCATGCTGGTAGTTCTGTCAGATTACTGCTTAATTCCACTGGTTTTCAGCCAGTCTGGGTTACTGGGCCCTGCTGTGCTGTGGCACACACAGTGTATGTAAATCCCATCTTGAAGCTATTTCTGGTGATTGCTTCTCTTCGTACCATCAGAGAAAAGCTGTTGAATAAGAAACCTTTTGATCAAAATCTTATCTAAAGGCTTGTGGAAGAAAAATTAGTGCGACTAGTGGATAAAAATCTCTCGGTGTGTAAAATGCTCTGGAGTTGCATGAGCAACTTGTGGGTGCCTTGGAAGCTGCCGTGTGCTCTTACCATGTGTTGTCCCTAAAAATCGTCCCTTTCCTGCTAGGGACTGCGGTCCTTTCCCTGTGAAGTTGCTGTTGTGACCTCGAGAGGAGTTCCCAAAGCGTTGCTACCCCTGTTTGAGAAGGAAGAGACTGTTTGATCTTCATAAAAGGGATCTGCCCTTACGTGAAAAGTCAGAGCAGAAAAACAGTTGTAAGGTTCGCTCAGTTGTGGGGGATATAAAGGCCTTTGCATCTTCTTCAGCAGGATTTCTGCTAACTGAAACATTTCTGCTAAGAATTTCTGAAGCAATTTCTGCCAACTGTTAGGAAATAAATTACTTCTTGCACTTTCTAATAAGGGAAGAGAGTTGCCATTCTTCCCTCTCCTCAGATGCCTTGTGATTCCTCAAATACGTGGGCTGAGTCATGAGCTCGGGAGCACTCTGCAGTTGTCCAGGCTTCTGCAAGGCTGAGACACAGAACAGCTTCAGTCTGAAGACTGAGATAAAGTAATTTTGGAAGAGTTAATAGGAGAGGCTGCTTGATTTCTTCCATTTAGAGTTGCAGTTGTGCCTGTGCCTACTAACTAGAGAGAGAACTCGGTGAGCATACTTGTTCTTCTTGATTCAGGTAAAAGAAAACAAGTTGCTGGTACAGCAGTGCCAACTGTGTCCATATGAGCTGCTTTCTACCCAAATGTGTCCTATGTAAGTGTTATACTTTTCACTCTAGCAAATGACTGTGCTTACTATGAATAATTCTATTTGTTACTGGGCTGGGTGAAAATGTATTACTAACTTTGCACAAAATTTTGGGAGGGAGGGAGTGTCTACTGTGTCATAATTGGACATATGTAAGAAAATTATTATCTGAATTGGTGTTTGCTTGGAACAACTACATAAAAATCCTATCCTATTTTTTTTAATTTAGTGAAACACCACTATTATGTAGCTCACTAATCTGAACACAACTCAGTTGCCAGCTCTGCAGTGTCTGGTGTTGAAGCATACATTTTCATTTTCATATTTTCATATAAACCATAAACCCACAGTTATTGCTTCTTTTTTTTTTTTAATTTCTTTTCCCGTTTTCAGCATTGTCTTAGGAGGGTAGAAAATGTAATGTTTACCTGAATGTAATGTTTACTTCGTCACTGCTGTATTGCAGTGATGAAAATGTGCACGTGTACTATCCCAAAGCATTCTTCCTAGTGCTTTCAATATGAGTTATTTTAGATTTTAGGTTTGTGTACTTATGGTCAGTTCACATAAGGACTGGGACAGCTGGCAGTTAACATAAAGTGGAGAGAGAAGACACTTGGAAACAATGAACTGGAGAGGAAGGTTGGATGCAGAAAATGATTGAAGAACATTGCCAGGAGCTGTAAGATCAGGGCTTCACTGCCCAGAGCAGCAATTTATTGCTTGGGTATGCCAGCAGGAAAGAGCAATGTACCTGCATCTTTATGGATTTGTTAATACTCCTCTTTCTGTGATTTCTCGAGTTGCAAAAGTCAGGGTTTGTGTCGTTAAAGCCTTTTGCAATTGCAGTACAGTTTTCATTGCTCCTGTAATTACTGAGGAGATGTGTGGAAGGCAGTGTGACTGTGGGACGTGGGGGTGATGGTGTTCTGCTCCCAAGCAGATCTGTATGAATTGGAGTGTTGTTTTAAACAACAGGGTGTGAACAAGAGTCTGTACATTACAAATCTCACAGTCTTCCTGCTACCGTGCAACTACAAGTGCAGTCCTGAAGGGAGGCAGAAATAGAAGGGATCCCACCTTCGTAATGTCGTTCATTTGACAAGTAGTATTTTCTGTAACTCAAATATGAGACAGAAAGGCTCGTTTCATTTGAGATTGTAAAGAGGTGGTGTGCTGTAACTGTGTCGCTTCAGTGAAAATGGATCACCTTGAGTTTAATGGTTTACTTGACCTTTTGTGGTGCATTTTTTTTAAACATTCTTACCTGCAGAAAAGCAGTAAATTAAAAAAAGTTGGCGGATCTGCATCACTGATGTATAATAAGTGTGGTAAACTCTGTATTGCCCAAACTAGAAGGAAGTCTCTCTCTCTCTCTCTCTCTCTGTTTTCCTCAATTACAGTGTTGATTATATGTCTGTAAGTAGAGATGTAGTTGCTTTGTCCCAGCTGTGGAGGTGGGGGCTGCCCCATCTATGTCTAGAGTAGACAGGTCAGTACTAGCTCTTCATGTTTGTAATGTCTCTTCGTTACCTTTGAGTTTTAAAATGCCCCTGCTGCATTTGAAATCTGCTAATTGCCAGTTAATAGACTTCCAGAACAGTGTGCTGCTGAGAAGTTGGATTCCCTGGAGGTGGCAATGCTTCCTGTCCTGTTGATTTCCACTTTCCCATCCAAATGCGTGGTTTAGTTTGTTGCGTTTGCAGAACTTCTGCAAGTAAATAGCATTTGCATCATTGGTGACACCAGCAAGCTTTGGATGTACTCCTCATTTCTCCTCATTTCTCAAAAACCCCAAACCCTACAGGTATGGCTAGCATAAGTTACACATATGTGTGTCTGTGATTAGCACGAGCTCTGTGTATATGTGTGTGCAGGCACAGAAAGGCAAGTACGTTAATTATACTGAAATCCATTAGCCCAGTCTGATCCCTGCAGTGTTTCTCTTGACCTTAATAAGAGTCTGCTCTGACTGAAGAACAGGGAGTCAGATCTTGCCTTTGAAGACCATTACTCCAAATTAAATGCCTCTACTATACTTAATTAGTATTCATCAAGCACATGCTGTATGGAATATATTCGAAAAGGGAGAAAGACTCCCTTAGGCTTCACATGTGGTTTCATACCTTTATTTCAGTAACACTAATGCTCCATTCCCTATTTCCTAAAGTGTGTGGAAAATGCTTAAGAGGGTAATGAAGTTCATGGCCATCATCTCAGCACTGGTGAGTTTCTGGACCAGTGTAAGTTCTTTCCTCTTTTATGAAAAGAGGAGAACTTGAGTCGTCTTATCTTCAGTTTGATGGCTGAAGACTAAAAGGAAAGGCTGTACACTGAAATTATATTCTTTATTACGTGATACTTTAAAAATGGTGTCTGTTACAACTGGTGTGAAGGAAGGTTAATTCTTGCTTGCTCCAGGAGCCAACTGATGTTAGCAATGAAGTAAAAATACTAATGTCAACCTTACTGGTCTCGTGAGGGGCTGCCACACAGCTGAGCAGATAATAGACTTCTTTCTTTCTTCAGATGCACATATCTTTTTTCATTGCAGGTAAGGATTAATCTTATTAGGAAAAAAGACTAGTCAATGGATCCTTTACATTTGCATGAGAATAATCTTCTCTGCTCACATATATATCCTCCTTTCCCAGAAAGTTCAGAACAAGAAGAGAGCAACAGAAAGAACTGTTAACAGATTGAGTAACACCCTATCAAAGATGCAAGAGCTGTGGTATTCACTTGAGCCAGCGAAGTTCACAGCTAGGGTATGAAAAGGAAATTTGGATGACACTTATGAGTCAACCTTTTTACAAGCTGAACATCTGAAATTCTTCATTTCCAGTAACACTTGTGGCTGCAGTCTTGGGATGATATACTTTAGGTTTTTGACTCTACTGGTGTGTAGCAACTGGATGCAGTATATCCAACAACTTGTTTAAAAAAAAATGCTGACAAGACCAAAAATTTCATGTTGTGTGACTAGAGTCCAGTTGTGTGGCTGGAATTATTCCATTTTGCAGCTTGTACTCTGGATTTCCTCCAGTCTGGTGACCAAGTATGATGGAGCCTGAATTCTTCAACACATTTGGATGATGTTGATTTTTTTCAGCAGTTTATTTAATTAAAAAAAAAAAGAAAAGGGAAAAGCACTAGTGGCACAAAATAGCAGGTGCTGCAATTGTTACATGAAGTCTTTTGTTCACTGATGTTTTAGCCATTGAGCCCCATGGGGCAGAAGTTGTCAGGTAAGAAGGTCCAGCAACCTGAGCTGTGATCAGAATGCCCAGTCTGGTTCTCCAGGAGCCTCCCTGGGCAGGAAAGGTCAACTGCAGCCTCCTGAGAGGGCTCCAGGTTCATCCCTGGGGGATCATTTGTTTTATAACAAGATGAAGAAATAAGGGACTTTCTTCAAAGGCAGGGCCTAAAATATCCTCTTTTTTAATTTTGTATTTATCATTATAAACATATGCTTTCACAGTATAAATTAAAAAAAAAAAAGGATTTAATATATGGAGTAAGTCAGAACTGAGTGGCACATGAATGGCCTCCATTGTGAAGGATTAGGAGTTCATTACTGGGAAAACCAAACTGGCACCAACCAGTTGGTTGGGTTTTGTGGGGTTTGTTTTGGTTTGTGGTTGGTTTTTTGGGGGGGTGTTTTGGGGGAGGGTGCATTTTTGTTATTTATTCTGAACACCTGAAGCTTAAGCACAGTAGTTTCCCATAATTGTGTACCATTGTATATAATGGTAATATATGAGGAAACCAAATCATCCTATACTTATTTTAGTCATCCAGTGCTTTAAAAATTGGACTGTTTTAACAAAATAAGTGGGATTTACCTTTTTCATTGTTTACAATGCACGAGCACCTGGTTCTGGTTGCCAACCCAAGGTCTAATCCAGAGTATTCAGTCTTTTATAAAGTTGGTAGTTTTAGAGTTGTATAGCAAGCCCATGACTCCCTCCTCCTCCTCAGTTCCTGGTGGAGTTCAGTATCTCTTTATCTGCTGTGCTTGAGGGCTGCTTGTTTCACTTCTAAAGGTGACAGTGATCTTGGAATATAT
The DNA here is from genome assembly GCF_001715985.3 of Manacus vitellinus. Classification (NCBI taxonomy): domain Eukaryota; kingdom Metazoa; phylum Chordata; class Aves; order Passeriformes; family Pipridae; genus Manacus; species Manacus vitellinus. Next base: position 2,719,979 of record NW_021940754.1, on the reverse strand, counting down.
TTTTTTTATACCTCTAATTCTTTGTCATATTCTATGTTTACCTCTTAATAATGCTGGTTTGTATGTGATTTCATGTAAGTAAAAATAGATTACAACAGAATCTTGTGGAAAGAAGACATAAAATATACTAAGCAGAGAAAATGTAGGAATAATAACCAACTTGTCCAAACAATTTTTAGACTTAAAATAAGTGTTTTTCCAATTACTTTTAAAATATTTTTGTAATTTTGTCAGTTTGCATATGTTAATCTGTTTTTGAGAGCATGCTTTTTTACATCTCCCTCTCTCCTCAAACAATAAAAAGTGGTAATACAAATATAGTTTGAGTGAAATCTGTGTTTTTTCCAAATAAGGTTAGATTTTTTTCTGGTTGAGATGTTTTGGGATCTCTGCCAAAAGATTTCTACCTCAGCTTGGTGGGTAGTTTTTCTTTCCCTTTCTTTGCAGTCTCTATGAACTGTGATGCCAGGATTATGAAGTATGTTTTGAAGATATATGCAGGCACTGAAATAGTATCTGTTTAAAAGGCAAGTAATCAACTGGCATTTTTACTCCTTGTCTGACATTTACACATGGCTTTGTTGTCTCTCTTCAGACTGTCACATCAGATGTGCTCTTCTCTTATACTCTTTTTGTCTTTTCTGGTGCAAGAGTAGTTTATATTCTGTTCTAACAAGCTGTTTGTATAAGTACCCTTTAGTTTTACATGGTCACGTGGTAGAAAAATTTTATATATTTGAATTAGTTGTGATTTTTTTTTTTAATTAAACTAAATTTTTACCTTTTTTTGAAGTAAGAAAAATATTCATAACTCCCTTTTTCTGTGGAAGAAGAAAGGGCACATTTACATGTGTGCTATGACTTTAGTAGATGGTCAGATCTGGTGCTCACACATACGTGTTTACAAAGTGTGTCTGCAGGAATGTGGAGATAAGAAGAGAGGTCAGAAGTGCCCTTCTAAAGCCATTTAGTGATACCTGGGGTTTGTACATTCCCCAGGATGAGCATGACAAGCTGTGGCTCTAAGGCTGGTTGGGTTATGGCAGTATGGTCCTGTGCTTTGCTTTCCGATGTGGATGCTTGGATTCCAGAGCTGTGAATTCCTGATGGGTCCTCAAGAGGTCAGAGATTGTTATGCTGCGCTTCAGACCCCATGAGACCTCCAAGAAGGTCCTCTCCTGAGGGCTTTAAGGAGCCCAAAGCACGAGCAGCTGATGCAACTTTGCAGAAGGGCCCTTTCCCCACTGTTTGCTGGACGTGCCTCTTGTCCATGAGTGCGTTTGTAGGTGCCTCTGTTTGGTGTCTGTTGTATAAAGTCTCTTGAACGATGGAAAGACAGGGATCTGGCTCTGGCTTATTGTGAACCAGGTTAGAAGAGTGTCAGTTGTTCCTCGCTTGGCAAGGAGAGTGCTTTTGTTCATTTTATGACATGTCAGTTTATGACATGTCAGGAAATCTATAAAAAGTCTCGTAATGAAAAGAAAGCATTAGAGGAATTTTCTGGCTCATGTGGGCAAGTGGTAGGGGGTTTATGGGATGAGTAGCCCCCAATTTGACTAAAAGCCAAAGAAAAGCCCTGGGAAGAATTAATTGAATTCTTTTTAATGCCATGTGCTGCAGTGTCATGGAGCAATTGAGTGCTGAAGCTTTTAGCTGTTAAGGCCTGCAATGGTGAAATCTAAAGCCAGATTTTTTTTTTTGGCACCAGACAGTTTTCTGTGGTGGGGTGTCTCTGCAAACCACAGTTGTGCACCTGCAGCTCCCCAGAACACTATACATGTTGTCTGTGGAGGCACAGGGGTGTTGAGTTGTTCCTACAAGCCTCATGGAAAACTTGATGACTTGGCCAGCTCTGCTGATAGATGATAGAAATAGAAACCCCCCCATGGGGTAATCAAAGCAGTCATTATTGTTTAATGTGGTTCTATTGGAGAATACTTTGATTGATAGCTGTTTCATTAAGTGTTTAGCTTTTTTTTTTCCCCAAAACCATTTATTACATTTGGTGCAAAGATTATTTTTGATACAGGAAATCACACTAAATCTTTATGGGAAAGTGAGGGATGATTTTCTTCAGAGTTCCCTGGTCTGGGCTTTGTTCTCAATCAGGTGTTATTTCCAGCAACCAAGGTGTAGCAGGGACTTTTACAGTTGTGATTCCTCTGCTGAAGAGTTTGACCTGCTGCTCCTTTCTCCTCGTAAAGGCTCAACTGTTAAGAACCACCATGTCTGCCACTGGTTTGGGGAACATGTTTTGTGTTTCACTGAGCCGACAGGAGGGAAAAAGTATTTTATGTGTGCTGAAAGGAAGACCTGCCTGCTGGTATCCTGAGACTGGAAGCTTCCCTCTCGCCTGTCAAACCTGTCAGCACGTAACACGAGCTGTCAAAGTAGGTGATGAATGACCAGTTGGCAGAGCACTCTTGCTTGCTTCCCATGAAACAGTGTAGTCTGTAAACTTGTCTCCTTCACTTGCTGCTGTGAAACGTGTCTGGGCTAAGGCAGTGATGTGCTCCCAGCCTGGTCTGGGAGTGCAGAAATCCTTCTCCTTCCAGGTAGGAAATGCAACTCCAGCTGCTGCCCAGAATAGTACAAGTGCTGTGAAAGGAGGGACAGCAGAGCCTGAAGTCAGAATTTGGCTCCAAAATGGTGTATATGGCAAGACATCCTAGAGTGGAGAGGTGAGACTCGTGTAGTTCATGTTATTCACTGCTAGAGCATCTGTGCTTTGCTATAAAGCAAAGCTGATGTCCAAATGTAAACCAAGAGACAAATGAGCTGAGTTAATCATTAACCTTTAAGATGCAAACAATCAAGACACACGGAGTAAAATGAAAATTTAATTTGTGATACTAATTGTATTTCTGAGCTTGGTTTATAATAAAGTTTTTGCTGATTTCACTGACAGGATCAGTGCCTGCAAAGCTCCAATAAGCTCTGCTAATGTCTGCACCATTACTGCTCTCAGGGTAGGGCTACAACATTTTTTTTTCCATGTCTTCAAAATGTGAACTGCTCCAACTTCTATTTTTAACTCTCCTAAGTGAAACGAGATTAAACATGAAGCAATAGTCTGCAGCAGTAAGTAATTTTCCCAGAATGATTATAGAAACCTGATAAACACAGTCCTCTTTCATTGTAAGAGAGCAGAGAAGGAGAAAAAAAAGTTGACCGTGTGGTCTCTTAAGGGAACAACAGGTCATGTCACCAGTTCCAGGACTGTCACTGTGTCTGTCTCTCTTTTCCTGCTTTTACTCCCTCCCTTGATTTTTTTTTTATTTACCATCTAGTATTTTCTGTCCTGTCTGGATTTCTTTCTGTCCTTTATTTTCCTCTTTGTCTTTAGCAATACTGCATTAGATGGCTTTCCATGTGTTGAGAGTTCTTATTTCTGAATCCAGGTCCTTCAGGAGGACTGAAGAAGACATTATTCAGTCTAAAATGGTTTAACCTGCAAAGATTTATGTGTTCTCCAGGGAAACAGCTCCTTTCTGCTGAAGCACAGTTCAGGGAGCACATGTGCTCGCACATTCATTTTGAAAAAGGTTGAACCTCTCAAACTTGTCTGTGATATGGCTGCATGTTTAAGAACTACTGGAAATGTGACATTTCTTTGCCTCCACCCCAAGTGACAAAATACCTTCTAAACCACAGCAAAGAATTGGACTTCAGTGGGGAGAAAACTGATAGCAAATCTTGGGATTTTGTTTGCTATAATTCATTAGAGTACAGTCCGGGGTGGACAATTTACATTTATATTTTTAATTTTAATATGTTTATATTCTTAATCCTATTTCACCCTTGTAGTTACAAGTATATCTGCTATTAATGGAACATTTCCCTATTTTTTTGGTACCCTGTTTTATTTTCTCCAGTGTGTCCAACGCCTATCTGTGCTCTCTGAGAAGCACTTTCCATTGCCTTTTGCCTTGTATAACTTTTCCTCTTTCTATTTCAATATAGTTTGGAAACTTATTCAGGAAGAAAGGGCTGGTGCTTTTTTTTTTTCATGTTTATTGCTTAAAATTTAAGCTTTTAGTATCTATTCATAGTCTGAGTATGGAGGCATCTCTTGGATATCTACCTATGACTGGTGGTATTAGAGATCTTATTCTGGTTTTATTATTATTTATTCTTGGTTTGTAAGTGGTATAAAGCCTAGACAGAGTAGGCTCAGACAGAGTAATCCCAATGATTCTCAGTTTTCCTTCAGCTAAAGATGTTTTCAGGGATCGGCCTGGAGTGAGGGAGCCACTTTTTGGAGCTCAGCACAGCAGGTTTCCGGGAAGCGCGATCTGACTGCGGGAGGATGGCTCAGGTTGCAGTTTATCTGGTGGCTGCCTGTTTTAATCAACCTTGCATCCTCCTTTGTCATCAAATGAGTCTTCACACCGCAGAAAAAGGACACCTTCTGCAAATAAATTTAGGAAGTGGTGTTTTTTTTGAAATTACGAGTTCAAACTGGTCATATCTGGCAGACTAATGGCAGAGGCAGAGGGAAAAAATGTGGTCGCTTCACATTCTTTTAAAAACTAATGCTGAGATCTCTTTTGCATTCAATTGTAAGCTAGGTCAAAAATAGCTGAATATCTACTTCCCTGTGATTGAACTTCATGTTCAAACAAAAAAGTAATATTAACAGAGAACATTGAGTTTGGTGAGCTTGAGCAAAAGAAAATTAAGATGGGGTTTAGGGGATTTCTGCTTGGTGGGAACCTGGGAATTGTGGGGGAGAAAATAGAGGAGTCAGTCGAGAAGAGTGGAAGTGACCCATTGAGAAGAGTTTTATCTTCCTTTTACACATTTGACACATCTGGGTGGAATCAAGCTTAATAAGATCAAAAATGCAGGAAGGATGTCATTTTGCCTGAAACTTCATCATACACACACGTTTTCCCCATCTGCAGTAGCAGTAAATAATTTTTTTGTTGGTGAGTGTTGCGAGTGCCCCCATCCAAGAAGAAAGCTTGATGAAAATCAGAAGTCAAATTTAACAGTATTTACAAGTCTACTGAGCATCTGTTGACCTGGCTAGTGCCTCCTTGGCAATGAATCAAAAGGTTGGAATAAAAAATAGTTGTTGGAGAAGATCTATTACACAGTATAAAAAAGTAAGCTATGGGGTTTAAACAATGTATGTATTATTAACCTCTTAATGGTTCACAGTTAGCTCGTTTCTGTTAGCAGACTGTTTCATTTCACTTTTAGCTTGTATTTCACTTTTAGCTGTGTATTTCACTTTTAGCTGTGTATTACAGCTGCATAAGAGGCAAGAAATTAATATTGAGACATAGTATGGAACCTGAATAAAAGAAATTTGTGTGACTGCCCGTGGATTAGAATGAAGACTTAAAGATGAAAATCTTTCTACTTTGATGTAGAAATACTAAGTGTATTGTTAAGGTCACTTGTGATTTCTGACTTACAAATTTGCGGGGGGTGTAGAAGCCTTTAGTATTTGGGGTTTTTTTCCAAAAGATGGATCCCCACTTTCAAGTGCAGACAAAGCAGGCTGTTGTATCTAATTTTATCTTAATTCCAACTCTCAGGAGAGCTCTTGGACTTTAGTGAACAGTGTTTGTGAGGCACAACCTACCAACTAGTTGAAAACTTCCACTGTCTCCAGAAATGTGGGAAAGTCTACTGGACTAATATTCAGGGAACATCTGTGGGAACAGCGCATTTGTGACAGGGCTGGATATCTCTGCAGCCCTTGGGAGAGTCTGGTTAGTACATACTCACAAAGGAAAACCCAGAAACCACAGGATTGCAAAGATCTTGGATTCCTCCTGTCTGAAGCCACTGTTTTGCAGCAGAACAGGCTGGGCCGACTCTGACAAACAGCAGAGTCACCAGGATTCACGGGTGCTGTTGTGCCCAAGGATGATGAGAACTGCTTCTGTTCCTCCCCTAAATGCAGCAGGCACCCCCTGCTTGCCCCAAATCCAGTAAAGGTTTTCTTCTAAGGGTGATGAGTGAAAGAAATACATCTCGATGTTAACAAGAATTGGCTTTGTGTGATCAAGGTGTTTGGCTGAGCGGGGTTCCTTGGCGTGTTCCTCCTGTCTGTAGCTGGTTCCCCCTCTCCCTGCATGTGTTCCTGGGATTTCAAGGTTACATTTCTAAAAGCATATGAATTACAAGGATTGTGGTACAGGAGAAGCCTCTTACCCCCACCTCCCAGAAACCTGAAGAGGCAAGTTTAGTAATATGGTACATGGCACTGAATTGTTTGTTTTCCTGACCTTTGTGCTACAGGCTGGCAGCAGCCTGCAGTTTTGAGAATCAGGTGGTGGAAATGCCTACACATGATGGCATGTCCAGCTCTTGGAGCTCTTCTGTGATGGTTGACCAGTAATGTTTTCTTTCTGTGTTCTTTTTTCCCCAGAGTGTTTCACCAGTTCTTGTTTCTCACTAGTATTGCGTGCTTGTCGGGTTTTATTTCTCAGAAGAGATAATGAATTTAAGTCTGTTTTCCTGTTCTGTGTACCAAGGCACATGTCTAATGGATCTAATTAAGCTAATACAAAACTCTCCAGATTGTCAAATATTGTTTCATGAAGGAAATAGTATTTGAAGTCATATTTTTGTTGACTGAATTATATTTGGAGATATGGTGGGTATGTGTTGAAGGTGAACACAAGGAGAATTCAGTATGACCAAAACTCTTTCCTCTGTTAAAAAGCCTCTGGAAAGAAAGGGATTGCCAGTTGCTGAGGGTAGGATTTCTGTGCTGAAATGGTAGATTACTTGTGATTACCAATAAAAATTGGAATTAAGTCCTATATAACTTTTTTCTCTCGGGGTCATACTTGTAACACAATGTTTCTTGACATGTTGTAGAACTGCACAGGGATGAGACAATCTGTAAATAAAAAGGGGACTGTGATAATATATTGCAAAAGTGCTCAGTGGAGACCGCTGAAGAGAGAAGGTGGGAAACAACTGAGGCAGGATCTCTGTGTACACACACTTAGCTCAGAATATAAAGTCTTTATAATACAATGGCCTGTGTCACTAACAGTACAGTGACTCATGGTACAGCAGCAGATTCTGCACTTTAAGGTCTGTCTGGACTAAGTAATTGGCATCAATAAGATGCATCCCTCTAGAACCAATGCTGACAGTGATTCAACTGGAGGAGCAGATGGATGAAACAGGTTTCAACACCTTTAAGTACTGAGAATTTTCCAGTTGTAATGCTGGACTGTGCACGTGTTGTTTACTTCCAGCAATAAAACAATCTTTACCGTGGCAATGGGAGCTGGACAACAGCTGGTCATTGTCCTGGTAGTGATAAATGCTCCTCTGAAGCTCCTAGGGCTTAATAGCATGAGAGGGAGATTTATAATCAGATATATTTTATCTGTCTCTAATGACAAGCACAGAAGAACCACTCGTGTTCTAACTTTAAATTAATCCTTAGAAATATCAATGAGATGTAGTCACTGTAATTTGATATTCTGTGTAAAAAATGAGCACTGTTAAAAGTAATAGAAAGAACTGTTTGTAATGCTATACAGAGTATGACTGGAAATATAATTTTTTGCCAAGTTAAATTAAAAGATTTCCTCAAACTTAAAAAAAGTCTGAACTGCGGCCCTTCATATGAGCAATAGAGTAGAACTACACATGTATAAAAAATGAATTATATAAGTGTTCATGCAATAAAGATCAGCAAAGACTTTAATTGTTCTCTCATTCATTGTCCACAGTGAAATGCTTCCAAGTTAAGATGAAAAAGAATATTAAAATTAGTTGCTGTTCTTATGTGACTTGAAAACCATTATAGCTGGTGGGTTTCACTGAGGAATTTCAAAGAAAATATATCTTCATTAATGTCTTCATGCAGCTGTATCAAAGTATAACTTACTGATTGTTTGTACCCACTTCCAGTTAATTTTTCTTAAAGGATTTTTTAAGTAGTAGTCATACTTCCAGGAAGAGAGAGATTCTAGCCCTGAACTATGGACTACAAGAACATATTATTTAAAGTATGCATTATCTGATACATATTCCACCAAAATACAGTTATGGTTATTATCTTTTGGTTTCTTAGCTGTGTACAGCAGGTTTCTTATGTGTGTGCAGTATAAATCCACATTGTGTGGATGTGTGCAAGAAAGAGAGATATAAGTGATTACTAATTATCTTACATGGTTTCCCTCCTCTGTTTTATGTGACAGTATTTTGGTAGCAAACTATATCAGGGTGCTTTTAATGCATAAAGGTACAGAGATTTTAAATTTAGCTCACACTAGATCTTAACTAATTGTCAATCTGTTGACGATCTTCACCAAACAGCCAGGTTGAACTGACCTGTATAAGACTAAACATGTTCTAATGGAATCCAGGGGTAGAATTGATGTGGGGAGTGTAGAATGGGGTTAGAGGGTTGGTAATCTATGTAGCTTCTGTGTTAAAGGTAAAGGAATGAAATGCTGCTGCTTCTAAATCTACTTCTGCTACGTAACTACTTATAAAACTTATAAAAATTAGAAAAATTGGAAAACCAGATGGACCTTAAGGCATCACCAGGAATCTTACTGCTTCTTGCAAAAGGAGTTGTTGTGAAGAGGGTGGGTTAAAAAAAAAAATCCGAAAGAATTACAAATGTGAAGTATTTAAAGGTTATAAAATCAAGTCTAGAAAAGGGTTACTTGGTATGACCATGAATCTGCATTAGGTTCGTATTTAATGCAGATGAGCTGTTTCTCCCTGGTACCTTTGCATCATTCAGTGCAGAGGACACAGTTTATGTTCTTGGTTTCTGCACAGGAATAAAACAGAAGGCAATTTTCTGCACAGCTGAACTGAGAAGAAAGTCTGCATCTCAGCTTGATCTTGGCAGGGCTTACATAAGGTGCTGGGCTCTGTGCTTGTTGATTCACCTCCACTCCTCCCCCCTGTTCACCTAAACCAACACAAAAGATGTACACAAGCAGCAGTTGGTGTCACACAACATGCAAACAGATCCCCACACAGATGTGGTGATGTGAAGAGTGTTAAGCCAGAAATATTCCACACTGCTGTTAATAGACAGTCCTGTTCCTGTAAGGCGTGGATGGATGTAGGAAAGGACTGTAAGTCTAAATAGCTTTTCTTTTGAAAGTGAAAAGAAGTGCTTTTTTCATTTACAGCATAATTAGTTAGTACAGGATAATTACCACTTAGGTTAAATATTTTCAGTATAAAGCAAATGCTATGTACTGATATGTCAAGTGCCCTCTAGAAAAGACAAAACAGTGCACAAGCCACCTCAAATTTTATAATAAAATCACAGATGCTCCTGTGAAGCTGGAACCTTGATACAGCTGAGGGTTTACTTCTACTGTTGATTGCCATTTCTTTCCTCAGTCACGTACCAGATGGCAGCTAATCTATTGTGAAAGCAAGGCAAGGCAGCTCATCCCTTTTGAAAAAACACTACAACTGCTTCAGTTTTCAGATAAGCACCGCCCGGGTTTTGCAGACAAGCAGTGTGAGAGCACGGAGTGTGTGTCCGGCCAAAAGCCACCTGGTGTCACCCCCTTGGCTCACGAGAAGGAGATGGTTACTTCCCTGAATTCACGGAGGAGAATTCAGCAGCAGCAATACCATGTCAAGGAGGATTAAATCGAGGCAAATCCCAAGGATTGGCCGCACTTCACCTTGCTTCACCAGCACGTGCTTGGAGGTCTTGTGTTCATTTTGGATAAGCTGCATCTGTTTGGTGTGGAAAATTAAGCAAAAGCTTTTACTTGAAACTACAATGAGGAAACTTAAGCACACTTCCCTCCCTCCACCTCCTGACTTCCCCTCCCTTCGTGGCCATATGTAGCAACCATTGCCACTTAGGCAATACAAATATAAGGCTGTGGGATTACCGGGCAAAATAGATAGAAAAACTGGATACCTATATAAAAAGGGAGTTTAGGAAGAATAATAGTTTCTGTTGCTGTGCAGGGGGGAGAGTAAAAGACCCCATCCACTCCATTGCAAAACACAAGTGTTTATCCTTAACAAAGTCCACCAACACTCCAGAAGAAGCTGCAGTTGCATTTTAAAGGCTTCTTTCAGCCTTATGTATAGATTAATATAGATGAAAAAATGCAGTTTTGCGTTTTTCCATGCACATGGACTTTCCCTTGAAAGACTCATGCTCATGGTGCTGCAGAGCCTGCATTACTGGTACAGCGTGGGTATGCCTGGGGCACAGTGAGGAAAGGGCCAGGCAGACAGTGAGGAGCCTCCTTGCTATCCTGTACCAGTATTGCATTCCCAAAGGCTCTCCCAGTTCCCTCATGGCTGTTGCTGTTCCACTACCCTCCAGCTGTTTTGGGGCAGGAATCTGGGATAAGTAGAAGAACACTTGCAAATTGAGTTTTAATGAAAGTTGTCGGGTTATTTGCATAACCCAGATTTGTTTGTACTACCCCTTTAAGATCCAATATTTGTCAGACCCTGAGGATCTGACCTTTTGGTAGACGGTTAAGGAGTGGTTTTGAGCAAGCTTTTCCCTTTTGCTCCTTTTATTTTCCCTACAGTCAATTGCTTCAGCGGACATGGATTTGAATCAGCTGGAAGCCTTCCTCACCGCCCAAACCAAAAAACAAGGTGGCATCACATCAGATCAAGCTGCAGTCATTGCAAAATTTTGGAAGAACCACCGAACTAGTATCCATGACAGCCTGATCAATCAGAGCCGCTGGGATAGTGTCTTGAAAAACATGAACTGGCGAGTGGATCTGAAGTCACAGTTGAGACACGTCGATCAGATAAACACTCCTGTCGCCATAGTTGAAATGGAAGTGGGAAAAAATGGGCAGGTAAGCTTTCTTTTGCAAAATATAAAAGCCCTGATGTAACTGTGTAAGTGCTGAGACATTTTACCTGTTGATGAATTCACTGCATCCGAATCAAGTCAGTTTATTTTTCACCACTGGGCCTTTAAGTGTACTTGAAATTCTGGTCCATCTCTACATAGAAAGAAACATTCTGGGTGGTGAATGCAATTTTTCCCTTTTTTTATATCTTCATATATGTATTGACAGCTCTCTGTACATTAAGCTTGAAAAATCAGAGGATGTAGATATCAGACATTATCTTGTAATTCTGTTTGTATTCCATGTACTGTGAAGTCAATTAGTCTTTTTTTTTAATCAAACGCTAAAATTAGGTAACATCTGCAGTGTAGAAGCTGGAAAAGTAAAGTTAACAAATTATGAAGATCAAACATCCCTTACATTTTAGAACAAATGAGGGGAAAGACTCATTTTTATTTTACATAACACCTATTTTTATGTGAGAAGTACGTCTTTATTACCTGTCATGTTATGCAATCTGGCCTTAGCTGCCTGAAAGATATCTCTCTATATATATAGATCTGTCAGTGCTGAACACTGCATATCTTTTTTAATCTTCATGGTTCATATGAATGTACAGCTAAAGACATAGCTTCCCATCTTCAATTTTGCTGTCATTTTCTAACAGGAAATGTGTTTCAATTTGGTATCTTTTCCCTCTGCAATGTGTTACTAAATTTTAAAACCTCATTTCTTAGCAGTAGCTACTGCAAATCACCATGAGCTAATTTGGGTGTTTTGATGCTGATAGTTAACATTTAGCAAGTTTCCTTGTATTTTATAATGTTTGAGTAGCTTATAGCAAGAGTACCTGAATTAGAAATACCTCAATATATGTACACACCTGGGATGTTCCTGTGCATACTGAATGATTGACTTGAAACTGCCTGGCTAGACCAAGACCAGAATAATACACAAGGAAACTGGGATCCTACAGAGACAGTATATATTGTTGTAGTAATTCTGTTAGTTTACTTTTCTTCACAGTCTCTGAAAGCTTATCCTTCCTGAGTGCAGACCCTCTGCCTTCCACTCGTGGATCTCTGCAGTGACCAATACAATAATGGTGTGTGGCTTTAGGTTTTTTCCTAACCCCAAAGAAGTGGAGTTTTCTGCTCACAATCTTGAGATTGGAAATGGTTATATTCTATTAGTACCATATGGAGAAAGTTGTTTTAAAAAAAGTTACAGGGAGTACATTATAATGAGTACATTGAGTACATTAGTGAAGAAATGGGAAAAATACCTGTGCTCTTTAAAAAAACGCATCTTTACCTCGGAATCGCTGTTGCATTTCATAAGGGAATTATGTTGTTAGTGACTCTTGGTTTGAAATTGGTTTTTCCCCCAGTAATGGATTGTTACAGTAAGAGCAATGAGCAAGTACATTTATATTTCCTTCACCCTGTGCAGCGAGAGTGAGGGAATGTGAACCTGGAGGAAGAATGCACATTTCCGAGATACTGTAATTTCTCTTACCGAAGAGCCCCACAACAAAATCAAAATGAGTTATTTTAGCAATGCAGCTTCATATTTCAAAGGGAAGTGCTTGTGTGAATGCATTTTTTGAACTGCCATCAAACACGACTTTTGCCTCCTTCGCTGAGGACAGCAGTGAGCTGTCACCAAGTCTGACGCTTGGTGCAAATGAAATAATTTAAATAATTATGTAATCATGGAGCAATTAGCACTGTCACCACTTGAGTAAGAATCTATGTTTATTTTAAAGAGCTGTGGTTTCACATAGTCTTTAGCTTTGGATTTAGTAAGTTCTCTGCTGTAGAGCTTTTGGTTGAGGCAGTCTGCATCGGGCTACACGCTCGTGTGGTGGGATGACTTTTGGTAACCCCACATGTGTTTGGGGACTTCCTAGAAAGGTGGTTGCAGAGATTTCTTCTGGAGGTTGAACAAGTAGTTGCTGCATGCTGGATCCAACCTACAAACTTGAAACTGTCACGTTTTATAGTCTTTATAAATGTATTTTTACTTTATTGGTAGCACATTTCTCTGTTCTAAAGTTCAAGTTTCGTAGCACATCAAATACACATAAAGTGGTACCTTTCTGCAATTTAACAGAGAATATATTTTCTAAAATGTCAGTCATAGATGGAATTTGGTGAATAGGGAAGATGTAGCTTCACAGAAGAAAGCTGGCTGATGATTCAGGAGTAAATTATTCACAACAGACTTTTCATTTGGACACTTGATAACGGGGGAGTATACAAATGCACTGATATGTAATGAGTTGACATTAATATTTCATGTTTCAGCAGAAGCAAAGAAATGCTCTGTAGAAAATGTACCTTTCCAGAAGTCACCCTGATTATTCTCAGTGTCTCTGGATTGCATTTAGATCTCTGCCCAGCAGAAGGCCAGGCTGTTTGGTGGGGCATCTGCTCCTTCTGCTTCAATAAGTAACCTTCCTTCCTGCTTGCCATCTCTGAGTCTTAATCAGTTAGTTCTTTCATGATGGAAAGGCTGTATGTGTGAGACCTAATATGGTTAGAAATGGGGAACTGAGAGTGACTGGTTCATCATAAATGCCTGTAAACTGAGTTTACATGAATTTTGTTGAATTTCATGAATGTTTGCTCATCAGAGAGAAATATTTCTGAGTTTGAGAATCCATCACAATTTGCATTCATTCTTACTAGCCTTGGCATTACTGATAATAGAAAAAAAAGAACCCTTTCCCCTAAATGCTCTTAGAAACATTGTAATAAGAAACATTTGAAAACACCATGCTCAAACTTTGAAAAATTTGGTTCAGGATCTGTAACTTGCAGTTTGAACTCTTCTTCAGTAAAGCTTTTACAGCAACATTTAAAGCCTCCTTTATGCTGGTGTCGTGGTCTTTACACATCCTGGGTAAAGGCAGATGAACATGCTAACCCTGAAGTGCTTTGCTTGGAAAGCCCATTTTCTTTAACAATATGATTGAAAACAAAATCCTAAAGCAGTTGCACTTTAGCCTGCATTTGCCTTCATCTCATGATATTCAGCGCTCATCACTGCCGGCCCATTCTTCCCTTTTGAACAGCCCATCTTTTCCTTGGCACAGTGGTTTTATCCTCCTGTATCTCCACAACTTGCTGGCTTTCTCTTAAGACATCAGTAGCTCCCTGCCCCCTCCTTTATGTCGTTTTTAATCTTGTTCTCCCTCTCTGAGCATCGCTGGAAAGCTCTTTTGGCATGGAATTCCAGCCGGCCATCAATCTGCCAGGAGGGATGGCGGGGTGGGCTGGAGCACCCTCCTTCTCCTGCCCTTCCTGCCCCTCTGCACCAGTGCTGCTCCATATGGTGAGCAGCTGCTGCTGTGCAGTGTTGGCTTACCTGCAGATTTCAGTCACAGATTTATAGCTGACCTTGCCACTAACAGAAAATTAATACCTTGCTTTTGCACTGTGGCTTGGCATTAAGATTATATTTAAACTTGTTTTATGGACTTTGCCACGTTACTTTCCTCCTGAGATGTGCCTCTCCCTCGGGGATGTGTTTTTCCCTAAAGTGTTCTGGGCTGATTTGCCAGTGAGTTTTACTTCCTTGCAGCATTATGTATTTTGCAGTTTAATATCTGAGACTCATCAGATGTTACAGATTAGCCTGAGAATTTGTTCTTGGCTTTTTTGCTTTTTTTAACAGATTGGGTATTTTCACATGTGTTTCTCTTCAGTGTTTAAGATACCAGTAATCCATGTAATATCACTTCTGTTGGAATTTTGTTGGATGTTAAAGCATGTTCTGTGAGAAAAGAGTGTTTTCTCCCCTACTTTAACATGAAATTGGGATTCCACCGCAGGATTCTTCCCAGAAAGACCTGAGGATATCACATCAGGATTATGAATTAGAGGAGTTTTCCCTTCTCTTCTCTTTCTTTTTTAAAACATCTACCTGACAGAGGTGTCACAACAATTAGCAAATAATATACAGTAGGTAAATACCATTATATGGCAAATAACAAAAGCTATGTATAAATTAGGAAATTAGGGTTATTTCATTCAAATTTAAGGGCAGCCTTTAATTCCATATTGTTTTTCTGGTCTGAAATGACCACAGATATGTATCTTCATATAAAACAAGTATCTTTCTTTAAAGAACAGGCAAGCATTAATAACAGACTTTTGATAAATTGAAAATCTAATATGTGGTAGTTCTGAGTATATTTTGATTGTCACTTTAAACTCTCCACAGTGAGATAAAATACTTTTTGATGGAAGGACTCGTTTGATGAGGTGCACCTTTGCCAGTGAAACAACATATCTGGTGCTGAAAAAATAAGAACTGTCAGCTGGAGTTCACCTTAGATATATCACACCTGATCTCTGCTAATGGCTGGGTCCAGACCTTGGTAATTCAGAGAAAATAATAATAATTCAGGTAATAATTCTATTAATTTAGGAGTGGAAAATGTTCATAAGGAATGTAGACAATTGTCATGTGCTATATGTAGGAGGTAAAGTGTTACCAGGTCTGGAGCTTGAAATCTCATCAAGTTTTTGTTTGTATGCCTATGAAGATTTAAGTCTTTTTATGTTCTGGGAAGGAGTGAAGGAGGTCTCAAAGTAAACTTCTAGAAGATCAAATTTTTTCCGACTCATTAATTATGTCTGTTCTACACAAATTCAGGTTGAAATTTCTGTCATCTGCACTATAAACAAATTATGGTTGTTTACAGCATTCACACACGTTGACAAATATTAAAATTGAACATGCTTCCACAGTGTAATAAAAAAAAACCCTTAGAATTTATCTTCTAAAAATCTCATTACCTTGGTAGGATTGCAGACTGAATGCAGCTGAGGGTCTGGTTTCCCCTGGCTACAGTTATCCTCAGCAATAGCTGTCACCGTCGTGGAAAAGTCAGATCAAGAGAACATCATGAGTAAACTCATGCCATGGGGAGGAAGGATTATGGCTGCGCTTGCTTTTGCCTCCGAGTTACTCTGGGTCAGGCTGCTACAGAGATATTGCTGAAAGTGACCTCAGATCATGGTCCTCCAGTCTTTTTTATGTAGAAGCTGTTTGAAAAGACAGACCACTTTTTGTAGTATATCAGCAAAGCGATGCATAAGGAGATGAAAAGCACTTCCAGATACCTGAACCAAAATAACATCAGCCCGTCCTGCGAAGGGGAAGGAAAAACAACCACCAAACCATTTTTCGTTTCCAGCCATAATCCATCATAATCTTTGCAGTTATTAACATTATCAGAAATATTGTTGCGGTCAGAAATGGGAAAGCACAGGCGTTTTGGAGCCAAATTAATCAACTTAACTTCGATGGGCTTAATATTTCTGTGTGATTAAAATTACAGAACCCGGTAAGTAGAAGTTAGTGGAAAAAAAATCACCTTTGTGGCCAAGCCGAATATAATCACTTGAGCTTTTGTTCACCTTGGAAATTTGTGAGCTGGAGGGAACAGTTACATAAGGCAGTACAGTGCAAAAGCAAATAAAAAATGGAGAGGGCAGCAGGTCACTCGGCACAGAGGAAACTGGAGCACAGTTGACTGACTCAACTCAGTTATTTACTTAATCCTCTGCACGGTACTCTCTATAGTCCTTTGCTTCAGCAGTTCAGTTTTTGTTACCTTCTTCTGAAAGTGAGGAGAAATTTAGGGAACAAGAAGAGAATTTTGTTATTTGTGGCTCTCGGAATGTGAACTGTGCTGTGTATGTTATGGAGATAACAGCATTAAACTGAGGTTGTTAAATAACTGTCTGACTCGAACTGTTACTTTTCCACTGTATATACTTAATAGTATTTTTTACCTCATCTGTTCCCATACGAAGCAAGGATATTCTACAATTAATAGTGCTGACAGTTTCCATCCTTGTTTATTTGGAAACATATGCATATATGGATGTGCAGGTACACGCATACTCATATATTCCTTGTCAGCTGTCTTTACTCTGGAGCTGGATTTGCTGAAGTAGTTAAATAGAAAAATTTATGTCAGACTTAAATGTTTTTGATTGTAGCTAAGCTCAGGGTATTACAGGGAAAATTCTGCATTAATTGAAGATGAGCTGTATGAAGAGAGATGGTACTGTAGTGATGCATTTTTACTGCCTTAAATCTGCCTAAATTCAGATTCAGGTTTGGACTCTTGAAATTTTTTACCTTCTCAGACAATACATTGAGATCTTGGACATTGTGACAGGGGACTTGCCATCTGTTGTGTATCTCATGATGTCAACAAATATTTTGCAATCCTAACATCAATCTGGCGTTCTCATGCAGCAATAAAATGTGGCAGAGCTTTGATGAAACGCCCTCCAGAGCCGTCTCTTGCAGCCTTGGGATGTATACTGTGATAATTCTGGGAAGGGGCAGCTGGGTTCAGCAGACCTGTCTGTTGAAAATTGTCCCCAGCAGATGTGTTTCATCACTCAGCTGTACCTTTTTTGGAGCTGCCACCACATGTTTGAGTTAGTCAGAAGGACCTGTTCTTCCTTCTGCTCTCCAGTCTTATCATCCCTGTGTTGTCTGCTTAATGGCCTTTCTAGAAGTCCCCACCTTGGTTTACGACCAACTCCCTTGCCCCCAGAAGCGGCTGGTACGCTTTTGGAAGCTACCCTTAACTAGCAGCCCCCAATCCTAACCCTGACTCCCCTACTGAAAGCATTCCCATAACTTTTCAACCTTTCCTTCACTATTCCCGTGGTGCTGGAGTAGGTTACCCTAGAAGTTTGCAGAAGTGCGTGCTGGAGATCTTCAAAACTCAAGCTGGCTAAAGTCACTGCAGTCAGGCATGTGGTGAGAGTCTCCACCTCAACAGACCTGAGCCTTTAAGGTGAAGTGGATGGTTTCACGCTCCTGGTTTAGTCCAGGTGCTGCGTGTGTTTCAGTTCCGTCTCTTTTCACCAAACCTCACGTGGAAGATTGAGCTGAGCGTGTGTTTCTGTGACTGTTGTACTTTGTGCTTTCTTTCACTGTGAATTCAGGAACTCCTGTGTCGGGAGACAGGGAGTTTAGTTTCAGCAGAAGGAGAGCCGTTTTTGGGAACTGTGATACTGAATATTGTGGGGCAGAAAACTGGCAGCATTTAAAAAGAACACCTTGCAGAAGCTGGATTGCAAGGATGGCCGATGACATCCCAAACCTCCACAGCTCTGGCTCTGTTCTCTAATAAGCAAGTTCCTGTGTCACTGATGAACTTAGAGATGGTTATGAGCTTCTTCTGCTTCCTCATCACTTTGCATTAACTGGTTAATTCGTAGACCCTAAATTGAATATCCCCCATCACCAAAGGAATTGTTCTGTTTGAAGTAGATTGGCAGAGCAGTTTCTGTGTGACCCTTGTGCTGCTGCTGTTGTGTAAATAATCACAGGTGATCGCACTGTCTGTGCAATTCCCTGCCACCATGGACTTGGAGCTGTGTGGAGACAGCAAACATGCAAATGAAAGCAGTGCGTTTGCACAAAATGCCACGTGCAGACTGGCACCATTTGGCTCCGTGACCATGCAGCAAAACTAGTCTTTAATTGAAGTGAAATGTAGTGTAAGGCTTGCAAAGACTGAGCTTTAATGTGTGCAGTGGAAGGTCTTCAGGATTTGCAGAAGGTGAGATAAAACTGAAACGGAAAAGGTGGATTAAAAAATACTACCATTTCTCATTTTGCTAGTGCCAAGCCTGGGGCAGGAGGCAGAGGGGACCACACTTGCCTGATGTGATCAGTTCCTGGCTTATTAGAAAGCAACTTTGCAATGCAAAGATTGGATCTATTTGCTGCCATGTTGGCAGCTGTCAAGGACTAACAAGCAGCATGTAGTTTGGGTGTGGAAGTGAATGTGTTCTGTTTTCTAAACTAATTTTTCTTGGGATAAATATATTTTGTGAAAAATATTTAACCTAGGAGTCCTTCAAAGAAGGGAAGCATAGTTGAAGGACTGAAAATTGTAATCTCCACTAGCATCTTTTTAACAAAAGTCAGAAGTTTTGCTTGATTTTCAAAAAACATTTTAAAAGCGGCAAATTTCTTTGCTGGAGAGCCTGTATACAACAAATCAGAGCCTCTTTGCCTCTTAGCTCTGGTGGTGTTGTCCATCTGTGTTCTTAGAGGACTTGAGTATCAACATTAACAAGTAATTTGTTCTTAGAAAACTCGGGGGAAAAAGGAGTTGTTATGAACGTAAGTGCCCACTGCACTGGCTGACAAAGCATCTTGTTTTTACAGGCCTCGCCTGGCCAAATACATTTAAAATTGTTGTTTTGCCAGTTGGCCAGGCTTCCCCTCCTTGACACTATGCCATGTTGCTGCTGAAAAATGCTTTGGAGATCATTTCAGGTTTGTCATGGTCTCTTTTGAGATCCCTGTGTATTAGCATTCAGGGATGTATATTGGAACAGGTTCTCAATTTATTTTGATTAGGAAGAGCTATTGCAGGAAAAGGTATCAGAAGACATAAAATCAGAAAGCTGGCACGTAATTGGGGAGAAGCACTTGTAACTTACACTCTTCTTTGCTGCTTAATCCTTTGGATTCTATTTATTCTGTCTTAAATATACATATATATATATATACTTTTTATAAAAGCTGGACTCCAGCTTTGGCTGTGCAAGAACTGATGCAACAGAAGAAACAACCACAGTCCACAGTGGCAAAGCAAAACCACCACAAACTGTACCATTAAACTTACCGTGTTTCTCAGCATGTATTAGCTTTTTGAGGGAAGAATGAACCTGTGTCACTTCTGTTGAGCAGTGTGTGTGTTATCTGACAGCAGCTTTGTTTTTCCACCTTTCTTCATGAATTGAATTCCCACAGGGTGAACAGTTCTGTGAAAACATCAGGTAGCAGAAGACATGAGTAAAGGGAGAATGCAATTTGTGGGTAGTACTCTGTGTAATCTATTCATTGAGCAGATATTTCTGTTCTAAGTTCTAGCAAACTCTGACTTTCCATCCTTCTTGTGCCTCTACTCATATGTCTCATCCTAGTTAAAAAGGAAAAAAAGATAAACTTATCTTTTTTCCTTTCCTTTTCTTCTTATCATTGCATATACAAAATCCCTGACTGAGTGATTTTACAGGCTGGAATTTGCTGGTGTACAAAGCTGTCCTTGGAAATTGGTAACTGAGCACTAATGCTGAGACACTGTGAGCTCCCTGTACAGAAATGTAGTTAATCCACATGTGAAGTACTTGGAATACTTGTCCGTGTTTGGATATAAGCAAACTCCCACTGGTGCTGCAGTTGCTCTTGCTGCTTTATACTACCAGCAGTGCTACCTAGGGACTTCTAGATGCCAGCAAAGAAATTTTGGAAGAGGCTCATGCACTTTCCCAAGAGAATGAATTAAGACTGTAGGCAACAAGGCTTTTTTTGCAGGTACCAACTTCCGTGTTTTATTGGTCAGGTTTTCAGCACATGACTGGTGGGAATTTGCACTGAAGAAGTTCAAACATTTCATCTCTATTTGCAGGCTCACTTCCCTTAAATGGATTTGTCTGTGCCTTAGTATTCTGGCTTCATCTTGTTAAAAACATAGACTAAAAGAAAGGCAGTAAATACAACTGCCACAGAAAATCACGTGTGGGTCTGAGTTGGTTGGTTTAGGTTTCAGGTCTTGCTGTGAGGTGGACTTGAAGATTTCCCCACCTTTGCTATTTGTTCTCACCCTTGCGCTCCCCCAGCAGTGACATGTTTATGGAACTGAAAGTGGTTGACTGAGTCCAAATGAAATTTTTTTGTTCCCTCCCCACCCTTTTGGTTTTTCGCCCGGATTATTTTTGGTGTGGATCAATTTGTTGAAGGGACAGAGTGGGGGCAAAACTGAGCAAAATAAATTGAGAACTCTGCCTTGCCTTGAAAAAAAAATGCTCATTTAAGCATACATCTTCAAAGATCCACCATTTTAAATCCTTGCTAGTCATCTGTTGAACGAGGCAGCTTTCCTTGAGCACTGAGGATAACTTCTCTGAAGCGCCAGTTTGCCTTCAGAGAATGGAGGAGGAATAGAAAATGAGAGACATGGCTGTTGGATGAGTTTTGTATTGTAGACTTTCTCTGGAGAAGTGTGGAAAAGGTATCTGATATGGAAATGATTTCAAATGGTATCTGGAGGTGGGAATATGCTAAGATTGCAAGAACAGGGGAATCTTGGTATTTTAACAGTGTTGTTATTCTTTGTTCCTAGAAAATTCCTCAGCTGTATACATTTGTGACAGCACTAATGAGAAACATAATTGAAATACTGGTCCTATTACTTGTCTGATTATTTTGTCTAGTGCTAGGTTGGAAGTATGGCAAGCTGAACCACAGCCTGGCTGAGTTTCCTGGACTGATGCTCTAAGTCTGGGAACAGCAAGAGAGTCCTGACTTACAACTTTAACAAATAAACTGGTTTATTGTTTGGTTGGTTGATTATTTGTTTTTCATTCAATGGTTACAAGAAGTTGGTTGCTGTCAACAATTTCATCCTCAGATATCTTTGTCCGATTCCTTGCGTGCATCTGTTCTTTTTTTTCTTTTTGCTTGTTTTGAAAATACTCACTGAGACAGTGTGGTGAAGCATAAATTTCCCTGCTTTTCTCTGAAAGGAGATGGTTGGGAGGAGGTCACTGGCAAGTGCTTTTGGTTAAGACATCATTGTCCTATATACTACTTGAGGAAATTACTACTTTGAACATAATTCCAAGAGCAAATCCTCTTCATTTAGAAAGAGATCTTTAGTCTCTTTGTGGACTTACAAAAGATACAAAACAATCCTTTGATTAATAAACCTCTTGAAGCTGTAATTTTGCATAGACCTTGACAAAGAGGTTTTTTTTTTCTGTTCTCCTTTCAAATTATCAGTTGCAAAACTCCAGAAAGATAATCAGACATGCAAATCTTCAATATATTTTTAGTTCAACTCACTGATGTATATTCATTAATATGTTAATAAGACAATGAAAGCATAATTTAAATTGCATATGCTTAATTTGGTTAATAAATGTTTTAAATATAGTCCCAATTTTAAAAGTAGCCATACTTGATGCCAATTTTTCAGTTAAGTTTTCTTTTTTTTTCTTTTAAGTCATGAGGAGGGTATAAAATCTCTTGGTTTATGGACAAAAATAACTTTCTAATGCTTTTTACCCCGATCCTGCACAGCCAAAGGATCTCTTTGTTGAGAATCTGTCCTCCTTGTGTGCATTGTCACATTCCTAATGCTGGAATTGTAATAAATTGCATCCATGGAGACCTAGTGAAGATTATGGCATTGTAATTTGAGTTCCCAGACTGCATTAGGTGGAGTTAGATAGGCAGATACAAGATGAAAAGAATAAAGTTTCCTCGTGTCCTAATATGGCCAAGCTCCACCAATGCAAATGAGGGACGTGCTTGCCCTGTATTTAATTTGCAGTGGCCTAACCAAATGAGATATTCACAAATTACTGCTGGAATTAGAATAAATTCTCAGTCAGCTTCTGAATCTTGGTTGAACATGCAAAGCTGCTATAATATCCAGATTTTTTTAAGCCTCTGAAGTGGTATTTGAATGCTTACAGGCAATAAACTTTTCAGTCAATTGATTCAATTTCTGTTGAATTGTCCTCAAAAGTGAAGCTCTGCTTTAAGAACTATTAAAAAATTTCATTCCATTTAACCTGTAAATATGCCACAGGACTTGAGAAAATTAGTTTGATAATTGCTTTTTTTTTGGAAGACTTCAGCCTGGAAGGCAGCATCTTAAAAGAACTCGGCATGGAGGAGAGTCTCTAACGTATCCAGTTAGAGCCAGTTACACTGGCGTGACTTGCTCTGAAGTAATGAGGTATGACAGATCATGAGTGCAGTGCATCATGGTCACAACCAATAACCCCTTTCAGAAAATTACATTTCTGCTCTGAGCAGTCGTTCTGAGTTATCTGCAGCTAATTTTAAACTGCCTGCTTTTATGGAAATGGAGCTCTTGCTTTTCCCAGTAAATATCACCATGATGCTCCAAGACAGCTATGAAGTGCAACTGTCTGGGAGAAAGCTCAAGTCTGATCAAACTTAATTAGACTGGAACCTGTTCCTGCCTACAAATATCTTGATTATACGATGAGAACAAACACGACACTTGACAAAATTGGCTTTTGTGATACGTACTGCTGTGAGAACGTGAAAAAGAGGTGTTGGATTCACATGCTCCTTCTCATTGAAGGTTCAAGCTGAGCAATTAGCCACATCTGCATCCAGCTGGTCACCCAGAGCTCACCAGAGAGGCTGTTTGAGGGAACAATAAACCTGGTTTGGTTTAGGTGTCTGCTTTGGATTATTCCATCAAAGAATTTGTATGGACTCCAAAGGAAAGCAAGCATTACTAGGTCAGCTCTAGGAGCCCAGGATTTGGTGAGGCAAATTCCACCCTCTGTCTAAACTGCACAGTGATTAATGATGGCTTGACAACTGCTCTTCTCAACTGAATGGTACAGATAAAACCTCGTCGCTTTGTTCAGCTCAGGGCAGAGGAGGCAAAGTGTCTCAGCCTTCATTTTCTGGGAGGCAAAAGCAGAAGAGAAATGCAGCACCTCCATTTATATTGTGGGAAGTGTAGTTGAGTGCATGTCATTAAACTGTCAGCCAAAGAAGTGCAGGCTGCTCAGTGAGAGACTTGCATTTGCCTTAAATCAAAACTCTTGGGGTAAAATTAATGCAAGTTATAAATGAAATTATAAAGAAAACCTCTTTAAATGTGCATTTCTTTTTTAAAGTCAAATGAAACAAGCATTAAAAGCAGAATTACTTGCAGGTTTAAGCATACCAAATGCTTTGCATGACAGTTAACAGCACAGATAAGCTGTGATCCAAGAGCACTGAAGTATCATCACGTTCTGGATGTCTTGTTTCATAACTTTCCTCTATAAGTCAAGCTTAGTGGATACTAAGGCAGGAGAAACAGAAGAAAGACAGTACCTGCAGCTGAGAGCAAGGATTTGAAAGATGATGGACAAATGGATCAGTGTCAAGGGCTTGAAGCTTCTCTCCAGGGAAGGGGACAGTGAAGAAAAGAGGCTTATTTTTCCAGGCACAGAGCCTGGAGATCAAAAAGACCTCTGAAGGAGACTGTTCTCCAGAGCTGCTGGAGGAGACCTTAGTTTGAGGGACTTTTGTGTTGGATGATGCTGTCACA
Organism: Manacus vitellinus; assembly: GCF_001715985.3. Taxonomy (NCBI): domain Eukaryota; kingdom Metazoa; phylum Chordata; class Aves; order Passeriformes; family Pipridae; genus Manacus; species Manacus vitellinus. The sequence goes on along the minus strand of NW_021940754.1, from coordinate 2,696,024 downwards.
TCCCGGTGGCCTTTGAGTTTCTTGGGGGATGTTGGCTTTGTGTAGAAGCTACCTGGTAAAAAAACTGTGCTTAGCAGATCTTTGTATTTTATTCTAAACCATCGACTTTTTCTCTGTTTCTTTCAAAGAGCATTGGATGTTGCTTTTCTTCTTTGGAAGAGGATTTTTGGAAGGGGCTGTCAGAGGTGCGATGCCGCTCTCCAAGCCTGCGACACAGCCTCGTTCCTTCTGCCCTTTTTGTGCGTCTCTTGCACCCCCTGTTTGCATGAGAGCTTGTAGAGCTCTCTACAAATTCTTCTGGGTCTTAGGAGAGAGATTTCAGTTCTTGCTTTTCTCTCAGGGCAGCATTCAGAGCACCTGGCCAGAGGGCTGAGGATGGTGAGTACTTTTATGTGCAAACAGGGTGTGTGAGATTTGCCGTCAGCCAGGACCTTGCACGTGACTTCAAATGCTTGTTGTGCTCTGGGTCAGCCTGGCTTGTGATCTCCCATCCTAAGAAGTGACAGCAGTGTCCAACAACTCGCTTGGAGGACAGAGCTTTATCCTTCAGGCAGGGAGTTGTCACCAGGGCTTTCCCTTTGCTGTCTCACTGCCTTCCCCATTTGGCACCATTCCCTGCCTGAGCACAGCTCCTCTGCGCCCTCCTTTCTTCTGTGCCCTTTGCTTGGCTCTGGTTGTGTGTTTGTTTTCTCTCCCACACTGCCTGTTTCATTCACTGCCCAGAATAATAAGGGGTTTGTTGAAAGGGTGCTGTTAAGTAATTTGTCTTCTTCATTCATTCTCTCTTTATTTAACATTTGTTTTCAGTGTGCATTGAATATAAAATTATTAATTCCACCGTGGTTTATTTTAATAGTAGTTATTGTTTTGGAGGCTCCTACAGAACCCCTATTACTGCCATAAAAAACTCATAATAAATACTTATAATCGGTTATGATACTATTATAATTCCCATTTCCAGGATACAGTCTGAAGGCAGAGAACTAAAACACAAGGATTTCCACTAATTTTTGTGCACAGATTGAAAAACCCTCAGCCCAAGTTCCCAGAATGTGGAGCTTTCGTGGTGTCACCAGTGACTGTGCACCCACAGCGGTGACAGACATCAGTCCTTCTGCAAACCAGACCCCAAGACTAAGCCTGGAAAAAAACAGGCAACAGGTGATCACAGTGAGTGATCACCTGGAAAAATGTGGGCTCGGACCTCCTCTGTGCACACAAGAACATTTACCTGTGTGCAGATACGTTTGTGTAATGGTTCCATGTGCTATAAAGGCAGAACACTCACGATATCCATAAGCCACTGGAGAAAACATTAGTGGGATTTCTCCAGCCAAAGAAAATCTGAGGTGGACGTGCATTGGAGCAGATCATTAATAACTCCCCATGCAAAATCTGGGAAATGGCTTTTAGTGCTTCTCTTTCCCTGTTGTTAGAACCTGAGTCAAACGCTGCCTTTTATCTGAAGTGGATTCCCCAGGGACTCGTGCTCCATGCCAGTCTATGTATTATTCAGCCTCATCCTTTTCTTAACATCTTGCCTTTTCCAGATTTTCAGTTGTGAAGCAATAGCATTTTATACCTAGTGAAATGTAATCATTTGGTTATATTGTATGCACTCTTATCAAGAAGGTGAATCTCAGGCCTCTCTAAAGGTGTAGGCAATCATGCAGAAAAATCTAATTTATGCTGGTGTAGTAGGATAGATGTAATGCACCTGTGATTTTGGAAACCAGAGCCTGCCCAGCTACCACTGAAGTGCATCCTGGGTGGGTACTTTCTTTTTTTTTCTTGAATAAAGTGGATATTTTGTAAGACTGGAAAGCTGGGCAGGAAAGACATTACAGAGCAATTAGCACTGAGCTGTGTTTGGCCGAGGAAGAGCCTGTCATCTCTGACAGGGGAGACAGGTTGTTTTCCTTGGAACATCTGTCGAAGATGTAGCAAGCCGAGATGGGGGATTTGTTTTGAGATACTGCTTTTCGAACTGATAGGCCATCACTTGAACATTGCCTGGGCATCAGTTATGGTGAGTTCACTGGTAGACAGGGGACTATTTCCAGGGTAGGTGCTACATCAGGGACTGCTCGAGAACAGTCAGTAGGAGTAGCAGAGTCCAGTGGAGATGTCCGAGTCCTGGTGTGGGCTTGGAGTCCAGCAGGTCCTGAGGTGCGGATCACCTCTGGGCAGCAGCAGTGTGTGCCTTGCTGATGTGAGTCTTGCTGTTTCTCTCTTGCCTTTCTCTGCTGCTTCTGTTTCATTTCTTCTGCCTCTCTTCTTTTTCCTTCTGCCCCCGTGCCCTTAGGGTGCTGTTCTGCCTCTTTCCTCCATCTTTTCGTTCCCTTGACTTCATCTTCAAACTTAGTTCCTTGCTTTGTTTCAGCAGAGGTGCTGAGTGTTTTTTGTCTTTATTGGAGTTATACAACACAGCAAAGGACCACAAACTGTCCCAGGTCAAAGCTGCCCATGACTACATGAAGGTATGGAGGCTGTCCTGGGGAAGGTTCAGGTTTACAAGGTGTCTCCATGTTCTGTTGCTTTATGTTATTTGTATTGAGACCAGTGATGTGTTATGAAAACAGCACACTGTTCTTTCTCTGTGGCACAGCTTATTTTTCTGGGAAACTGTGAATAGGTTGTGTTCTTAGGGTTGTATGTGGTTTGGTGGTTTTTTTCTTTGAAGCAGTGTATGAAATCTTCACTTGAAACTGTGTGTGAAACTCTTTGCCTGTACTATTTGTGTGAATTTATGAACTGCAATATCAAAGTAGGGCTTTAAAAACAAGGATGGAATATAGAGGAATTACTTGTCACCTGCATCTTCTAATATATTTGAAATAATGAGCTTTATGTGGTGCATTTATGTAGCTAAGCTGTTTAAATTTTATTCATGATGATGATTATACTGAGAATCAGCTTTGCTGGTTGAGGTACACGTGAACACAGCTGGGGCTTATTACCCTGGAGACTTGATTAGAATTGGGCAGGGGGCAGCTTAAAAGTGAACACATTTGCATTTTAAGTGAGCTGTGGTTGCAGTGGAGATGTGCAAACCGCTGTCAGTGACAATTGTCCCTCAGTCTGTGCCAATGGTGTCGCGCGCTGGTGACGCGACTCGGGGCTCCGGGGTGCACGAGGACACTGCTGCTGCTGCTTTCTGATGTTTTTTTTCCCCTTTGGACTCGTGAATCATGTGGCAATCTCAGCTTCAAACAGGATGCTGTCAAGGGGTTTAATAGATTTACCGAGAGAGTCGATTGTGCACACACTGGATGAAGTCTTCAGATGCCTCATTAAGTATCAGCAAACCAAAGGGCCATCATCTCTTCTCCTCTCCTCTCCTCCTCCCCGTACTTCATCTGTCATCTGTTTGTAGCCTGCATTGAAGCTTTCCTCTTTAGACTTTTACTTTTGAGTTGGCCTTACTTGAAAATAAATGTTGAGAGCTGAAGATGGACGTACATGAACAAATGGGTCCACTTATTTAGAGAAGACCAGCTCTGCATGTTGCATATTGAAATAATTATTTTTTTTTTTCCTTTCCACAGTGGTAAACATGCTTAACTCTACGAGCATTGCTCATGCAAAGGACAGCATCCTTTTGACACTCAGTGATGTTTTTGATGGAGGGAAGAGTTGGGTCACCGTGTTGTTTTGTGCTGAAAACTTAACATATTCAAATATCTTACACTTGAAATGATGAAGATGCCTTTTGTCCATAGTTTCTCACTCCTCTGTTACAAACACACCTTCATCTTTTACGCTTGTGTTTAGCCTTTAGACTTGGCTGGTACTAACTCGGGACAAATCAGGTGAAAAGCAAGGAGTCAGATGTTGAGGAAAAGATGTGGCTTTTTTCTAATCAGAGCAAAGTGCTTTACATGGATAGTCTATATTTCTGGATAAGCAGGGGGACATTTTCATGTCCTTCCAGGGTATTTTTTGGTATTAAAGTAATAGCTTAAACAGAAAAAATGTTTTATGGTCATGGGTGTGTTTCATCACTAAGAAGTTGCCTTCATGGCACTGTAAGTGCTGTGCTGTGCTCATGGGCCAAAAAAGTCACGCTTTACAAAGCTAATGGCATGTCTCCGTGCCCCTGATAAATTCTGAATATATTTGTTTTCATGTGCAGCCTTCCACTTGCATAAACATCTGGGTAAAACAAGCTATTCTGTCTTTTTCTGCTTTTCACTTTGTCTCCTCTTGCCTCTTACCTCTGAAGTTTTCACTCTGGTTTGAGTCATTGGAACGTGTTGGGTACTCATGTAGCTCACCCCCTCACATACATACATGCCCATGGCCTTTTTTTTGGAAACTTGTGTTCAAACTCACACAGCTGTGTGTGGGTGTGCCAGGAGCAAATTATCAATTACTGACACCCAGAGAAATTTCCAGAGTGGAGGAGGCCCTGGAGATAGATACCCAGAGAGTATTTCTTCTGAGGTTCCTGCAGGGACCAGAATTCTGTATGGGCTGCAGTGAATGGGGTGACATCAGGCTGGCAACTGGTCACTAGTGGGGTTCCAGAGGGCTCCATCTTAGACCCTGTGCTCTTCAACATCTTCATAAATGCCTTGGACACAGGACTGGAAGGGATACTAAATAAGTTTGTCGCTGGTACTGAACTAGGAGGAGCTCTCTCCCGTCAAGGCAGAGAAGCCCTGAAGAGAGACCTCGACAAAAGGCTGGACAATCACCAAGTTTGTGAAGTTTAACAAAGACAAGTGCTCGATTCTGCACCTGGGATGGGGCAATCCTGGAGAGCAACTGCAGGAAGGGACCTGGGGGTCCTGGTCGATGGCAAGTTGAACATGAGTCAGCAGTGCCCTGGCAGCCAGGAGGGCCAACCGTGTCCGGGGGGAGCATCAGGCAAAGCATCGCCAGCTGGTCAAGGGAGGGGATTGTCCTGCTCTGCTCTGCACTGGGGTGGCCTCACCTTGAATATTGTGAGAATTTTGGGCACCACAACGTAAGAAGGATATTAAGCTATTTAATCTAGAGTATCCAAAGGAGGGCAGCAAAGATGGTGAAGGGCCATGTGAGGAGTGGCTCAGGGCACTTGGTGACTGAGGGGAGACCTCACTGCAGTTACAACTCCCTTGTGAGGGACAAAGGAGGGGCAGGCACTGATCTCTTCTCTGTGGTGACAAGTGACAGGACCCGAGGGAATGGCATGAAGTTGTGTCAGGGGAGATTTAGGTTGGATATTAGGAAGAGGTTCTTCATCCATAGGGTGGTTGGGTGCTGGAACAGCCTCCCCAGGGAAGTGGTTGCAGCACCAGGTGTGTCTGAGTTCGAGAGGCATTTGGACAACATTCTCAGGGTGTGACTCTTGGGACTGTACTGTGCAGGGCCAGGAGTTGCACTTTGATGATCCTTGTAAGTCCCTTCCAAATCAGAATACTCTGTGATAATGGAAATCCAGTAGGCACTAGAAAAGAAATGCAGAGGGCTGCTTTACTTGTGTTGGTACCAATGCTGTGTTCCTCTCGGTTTATTTCTATGTTATTAAACATGTCACATTTGGGTAGTAATTCTAATGTGTCCCAGCACAGGAGTGGGATACAGACAGTTGTTTCCATGTTAGGGATGTAGAGGGGGCAAAGCAGAGCTTGTAATTTGCTATTTAATTACGAAATCACTATTCTCATTAAATTTTGCTATAGCAGCTATTTCCTGTCCACAGCTCTTTTTGTTTGTCTCTCTCCTCACAGGAGTGCAGGAAAATGAAAATACTTCACTTCTTTCTGTATTATTTTATTATACTTGTTTCTGAAGTATTTTCTGGATTTTTTAGGTAGAGTTACATCATGGAAAGGGGGATTAAACATTGGAATGGGCTGCCCAGTGAGGTGGTGAAGTCACTGTCTCTGGAGTCTTTAAGGAAAGACTGGAGGTAGTATATAGTGCCATGGTCTAGTTGACATGGTGATAGGTTGAACTCGAGGATCTCAGAGGTCTTTTCCAACCTAATTGATTCTGTGATTCTATGGGTTAATCCCATATATCATGCTTATGAAGGACAACTCCCAATCCTAACCTTACAAAGATGCTTTTTTGTACTGTATTTGTGTATCTTCAAAGGTTTTAATTCTCCTCTAGCATTTAATTTCTAGTAACTCCTAGATTAAGGCAGTGTTTTAAGGGGAGGGATTACATAGTGCTTTCAAAGTACTGAATTGTTTATTAGGGTGAGCTGCATCACCCTGGGGTTGTTTCATCCCCAGGACAGAACGAAATCATCATCACATCTTTTCTTTGTGCACTTGCCTCCTCTTTCCACCTGAATCAGCATCTGAAAGGGAGCCTTGAAGCTTGTCTTGTTTGAAAAACCTCCAGATTTCTGGCTTGCTGTCACTGTCATCTTTGCAACAGCATTGCAGTCAGGTACCATGGTGATCTTAAACACTGTCACACTGCCTGCATGTACTTCTCAAATAATTTTTGTAAGGTTTTTTTATTGCTTTGATTCCAAGATGCTGAAACAAGAGGCATATCTAATCCCCGCTACAATGTCAATGCCGTTTACCTGAGAAGAAACTAATTTTTAATGATTTGCTCAGTGCTTATCAGTGCCTTATTCCTTTGTACTTCTTTAGCTTCGGGAGAACAGTTTCTGACATGGGAATCTGCCTGTGTAAAAGTGCTGTTCACTGAAATACAAATGGATCTCTACTTCTAGACGTGTTTCAAATGAACACTGGTAATGAACTCTTTTGTACTTCTGCTTGGAAGGTAGAAATATAAAATGATACAATATTCTCCTAACTTCCCTGGCCTTCAACTTATCCAGAAAGCAACTCTTAACAGTCTTTTTCTGGACTTGAAACAAAATTTTCTAAAACATGGAAAATGCATTGCACACAGACCTCAAGGCCATGGCTGCAGATGTAAGAACAGAACCAACTCAGAACTGTGTTTAGACATCCCTTGTGGCACTAAGGGCTTGTAATTTCCCTTCTCTGTTTGGCAAAGCCTCCAGTGATTCCAGAATCATGTTGGAGTCCCAGGTACAACAGCATCCTGCTCCTTAGGAGTATGAGAGTGATTAGTACTATGATTAAGGTAATATCCTGAAAAAAATTGCCACATGGGTTAAGATTGCAGTTATGCATCATGCTCGAGCAGGTACAAACTGCCAAGCTGTTTGCTGTCCTTCCCTGCTCCTTTCCTATCCCAGAAAGGGGTTTGCCTGCTTTACTGGGTTGATTAGTGGAGAGGACTCCAGTGGTTGCCAGCACTGGCATAGAGGAGTTTTCTGGGAAGGGGGAGAGGACCTCAGTTTGGCTCCTTGTGTAACTGGAGGAGGCTCTGCTGGAAGCCTGCAGTAAGAGATGGTGCTGGCAGTGGCTGATGGTCGTGGTTCTGGAGGGTTTATCATGCCTCTCACCCAGGGATGTTGGAATTACTAGTTCTTCATAACCTTTTTTTGTTTTCAACAATCAAAATAAACTAAAGCTTTTTTCTGAGGGACTGTTAAGTTTGATAAAGTCGACAAAAAAGTTAATGAGAACTTAAACTGTAAGCATATCATAATTCTTTCTTTTTTTTTTTTCTATTTCACATAAGGAAGGACCAAGTGGCCAGAAGCAGTAAAACCTAACTTACTGTATACTGGGAAACTGGGGCAGGGGGTGGAAATAAATCTTTGAGTGGGATAGCTTTCTTCTGGGAGAACTCCTACAAATATAAACATTGAAACAGAAAATATTACTCTGTCATATCTAAATAACTTGTTATGTTCGCTTGGCAAAGGCTAATTTTCAGTATCTAAAGTAGAAGGGGCTTCTACTGATTTTTGGGAGGGTTATTTGTTTCTAATTTCAGGGTCTGAGATTCAAAATAGTTTCTTTTTTTCTCCTGCTTCAAAAAGAAAGCCACGGGCTTGTTGCCGTGGGATTGAGGAAGGTAATTCTGCTGAATTTCACAGAAGGAACTCTATTTTGCTGTGGACTTACGAGCGGGTTAGAAGAATGAAACTAAGTCAGATTAGCAATAATTAGATCTATAAATTCAGAGTGAGATGTGTATATATATATTAAAAAAAAAAACAACAATAAATTGCCAGGAAGATATGGAGCTGACTGAATAGAGAAGCATATGAAAGATACAGTGGGCCATCAACTAAAACACTTTTCCAGCGGGAAAAAATCTCCTAAGAATTAGTGAAAGTAAACGTTTGATCCTGCTCTTTCTCTGTCCTGTGTGTGCCTGAGGCACAGGTTTGCAGGCTCTTCCCTGGGCTCATCCCTGCAAAGCCTGCCTGGGGTCAAGCTTCCTGGGGCAAAGCCCTGGGGGGTTTTTGATTGTTCACCTAAAGCTCCATCTCTGAGGTGTCCTTGTTTTTTTGTAAAGGAGTCCAGAGAGAGAGATAAGGCTCTGGGTGACGAATTCTGGGTCTATTGTACTAATGGCTTGTGTTTCACTGAGGATGTAATTGAAAGGTGGCAATGTCAGTGCTTCAAACAGATGTTGTTACAGCAGGGATTTTGAAAATATTGCAGAGGTTTATTTGCTTTCATAAGCACTTGAATTCCAGCTTTCCTATGTGATGCCCATCTTCCCTCATTACACTGGCTGCCTGTTTTCCTGCTATGCAAGGGCTTGGGATAATGTCAGAAAATGTGAATTGCAGTGAAATGAGTGGAGTTCCTTGGGGTTTAGTTTGTTCCCCCTCCCAACAGCAGCTGAAGGAGAGAATTTGTTTTCCAAGCACAGTGCCAGAACACCAGTGAAATTTCTGATGGATGCTGTTGTCCTGAGACATGGCTGTGCTTCATTCTTCCTCAGCTTGGCTGGACCCATGGCAGCCTTTATCTGCAAGCAGGGTGGGTTTTTCCCTCTGTCCTGTGGATCCTGATAGACTTACACACCTTTTGGCTATTCCTTCAAGTTTGTGGAGACTGGGAAACGTGTTCGTGGAGCTTGTATCCAGGATGTCAGAGGTAACCTTGGGAAAGATCATTTTACTTAGGAGGATACAAAATTAATGTGACCTGACGGGCAGTCTGAATGAAAAGAGTGAAGAAAACAACATCAAAACAAAAAATTCAAACAGCTGCCTCCAGGAAGTACAAAGGAAGGTGCTAAATCTGGGAAGATTTATCCCCACCTAGTATTTGGCCATCAGAATTGCTTCTGAATGTTGTGTGTTGAGTCTCATCTCTGTAGGTTCCTTGTGTAGTCAGTGGAGGGAGAGGCTTCTCCAGGGAGTGACTCAGGGTCGATTCAGAGGGCAAATTTAGCCTGACAAAGACTACCTTAAGCACTGTAGGTACCTGGACTTGATGTGAATACTCCTCAGTGTGGTTTGTTGCACAAATATTTGTGAAAGACTGCTGGTTGTTCAGCTCTCACCTCAAAAAGCCACCTTCCAAGTTCAACTGATGCAGTAAAAAGAAGTTTGTTTGTGAAACTAATATGTTTGCTGTCCATCCTCAGAGAAGATGACTGTTCATCTTTTCCTGTCCTGCCTCTTCTTGGTCTTGTCTCCCTCTGAAATCACACACTGACTCTTTGAGTGGCAGCATTTCCCTGCCTCTTTTGGTAGGTCACACTATTTAGTCTTTGTGTTGCCAATTATAAGAAGGGGGGTGAGAAGAAAGGGTGTGCTGTGAAAGGGATTTTTACTGTGGTATTTGTCTCATGTTAACTCAGTGACATTGTAATAGCTGTGCCTGTAACATTATCCTTAAATAAAAGCTGAGAGTTTGCTGATTGTTCCCCTCTAGTGCTGGAGAGGTGTCCTGTTTCGTCCTGTGCAAAGCCCTCTTACTTTGTATTTTACACTCTGCCTTCTTTTGGGTTTTAATACAAGATGGAAATTCAAGAGGAGTGCAGTTTTTTGGTGAAGGTTGAACATTGATAGAAGTTGTAATACAAATAATGGAAAAATACTTCTATGTTGATTAAAAAAGAGGGAATTTGTTCCTCTGAGGCTCTAAATGAAACAAAATCTTCATCCACCAATTGATCAGCTGTCACCAACAGAAGTATTTCCTTGTGGCTCTGAGAAATTTTCTAGATTTGCAATGAAAGATGTGAACACTTCTGCAAAAACAATTAAACCTTTTTAATTCTGCTTTCCTTTCTCTCTCTTTCGTCTGAGGCTGTTTTGCCTCTATTAATCTCTAGCAAGTACGTCTTTCCATCTTAAAAATATGGAATAATTTAAATATATTATCATAACAGTATTTTCACAGTGAATACCAGTTTCAGCAAAAAAGATTAGTAGAACTAGTAAAATTACTTAAACATTCTGTATTATAAAACTGTAGGAAGCTGTGGTGTATCACGTTGCTGAGTGTGTTGTGTCTGGAGCAGGAGGGACTGGATTTGGCAGCATGGCTATGAAGACAGAATTAAATCCAATTTGTTTTGTCTTTTCATTGGAAGATGTCAGTGTATTCTAAAAAACAACCATTTATTCAAAGTTGAAACATGATCTACAATGGCAACATGAATTCCTTTCCATCTGAGCAGGAGGCAGCTAGCACTATCTGTGGAGTTTTTTCATCAGGGATAAATCCACAGGAACCTTTGCTGACCTCCCTGTGTCTTGAACTTCTAGTTTGACTTAGTCTGCTTTACCTGTTTATCCTGTGCACTCCTTGGGTAAGGGAATTTCATTCCAGGGAGCAGCCTTGCTGATACTCAGAATTCAGAAACTTCCTGAAAACAATGTCCATGTAAATATGTAGGTCAAAGAGAGGAAAATTTTAGTTAAGGTTTTATTGGTAATTGTTTTGTTGTTATCACTCTACAGAAATATATTTTGTATTTGTAAACCAGTAAAAGCGTTGTGTGCCTTTACTTCTTAGGAGATTTTCAAATATTTTGTAAATATTTGTAAATATTTATCTTTGAAATTACGCAGTCGGCTAATTCACGGATAAGGGAAAACCTGTGTTTCGTTGTCAGGCTTTCAGTGGAAGGAGCTGTCTGGTCAAATCCCATAGTGCAGATGATACCAACTTAAAAAGGCTTTTCAACTTCTCACGTGTTGATGTTCTCAACAGTGCTGTCATACTCTGCATGTATTGGCATGGTCAAAAAAAAAAGAACACAAGAAGGTGTTGAAGTGATGGGCTGTAGCTGTGTGGTGCAGCCTGGGAGGGATGAGCCAAGTGTTTGGCTTTGGGACAGGAGACCTGCAGCCCACAGGGCCCGAATTTTAAAGCTCCGGTTTTGTTTCTGTTCTTCCCAGAGTGCGGAAAACTTTGTTTTTGTAGTGTTTCTGGAGAACAGCTAAAAGGTAAGGTTAAATTCTTTCAGGACAAGTCCATTGTATCTGACCTGGGGAAAAAAAATGAAGTCTTTTGTGCTTATCTCTAAAGTGTGTTTTAAATGAAAACTAAAGAAAAACAGTAAACAATGACAGAGACAGGGTTATTTCTGTCGTGATATTCTGCCTTCTGTCCCCTAATTTATCACAACATTTGTGCTTACATAGGGTGAGTTTAACACCAGGCTTAACCCATTTATAAGTTATCTCCACAAAGTGATGTTTTCCAGAAGGGTGTAATGTGGTGGTGGGAAGGGGGTGCGTGCACAAAGTGTGACAGGGAGGAGAAACCCTTTTGCCTCATGTTGTGGCAGTTGGTGGTCAGAGGAGTCTCTTCTCTTTCTAGCAGGGAAAGAGATGTTTTCCTGCAAAATTCAGCTTCTTTCATGTTGCCTTACACAGTGCCTGGTGAAAGAAGAGTAGCGGGGGAGACGAAGAAGAAGCAACACAGCATCTCCTTTATTTTCACTGTTTAAATTTAGTACCTCTTGGCTTTTCCGCATGAAAAACACAATGGCTAAAACTTAGCTTGCCTTAGGCTTTATTTATTCAGATCTGTTTGGCTTGTTCACATGGGAAGGATCAAGTCTTCTGTTGTTTTCTGGGCCCTGAATTGCAGTCCTTGTTATAGGGTCTGATTATAAAGTCACATCTCCCAAGAAAGGCGTTTTTGTCTGGTGAAGTGCCGATGGCCAAGTCCTGGCAAGCAGCACTGTCTGGCCAGCTGGGCAGCACTTGGGTTTTCAAGGCTTTGCCTGCTGGACTGTGATGGTATCTGATGGGGGACATTAACTATCAAGATGCTGATGCCTGTCATGGTTTAAAATGGGTTGTTGAAAAAGGTTTGTGGGCAGAGCATGTTCTCCTAGGGAGAGGGCTGGTTTTTTCCACGGTGTTGTCCCCCGTAGTGTTGCACCAGAGCTTTGGCAGCTGTCATGGTAGGCACTCGTGACACATCCCTATGTCAGAACACCACGTGGTTCCACAACCACAGTACATCCAGGTCACCTGAAGAGCTTGAGGGCCTTTTTGTGACCTGAAGTCATGCTCAGAGTAGGAACCTGCCCAGCCCCTTAACCCGGCATCAAGGCCCCAGGCACAGCATCAGGGCCCCAGGCACGTTCCCTGCTTTCACCTCTGAGGGTGGAAGTCTTACATCTCCTGCTGTTCAAATAAACATAATTAGTTTGGACTTTGTTTTCTGGACAATACACATTAATTGTGTGGCAAGGCTTTTATTGGCAATAACGTGTTTGCTTTTCCCTGTGAAGTTGTTTGTGCACCAACACAGTCCTTTGGTTTAAGAGACCGGTTTATTGGGGAGACACGGTGTGTTGCTGTCTGCTCAGGTTACCTCAGACTCACCTCAGCAGCAGATCTTGCCTCTTTGTTTAGAAAACAAATAAATAAAATAAATCTTATCTTTGACAAGTATGCAACCTGTGCCAGTCGGCGGTGCTTTTTCCTCTTGTTGTGCTGGGCTGAAGTTGTTCACGTGCTTTTTCTTGTGCTGCTGGTTAACAACATTCAAAGACTGTGATGTTCCATGTCTTAAAGCCTTTTCCATCACTGTCACGGGGTTTTGTTGCTTATGAACAACAAAAAAGCTGAAGTGAGCTTTCTCGCTTTCTCATTGAGAAGACACGTGACACGTCCATCCCCCATCCCTGAGGTGCTAAGCTTCATTTTGTAGGAGTGGTTTTTAGTGCATTTGGGTTTCATTTTAAGTGAAAGTGACTGTTTCTAAGAATTCTGTTTGTTACTTTAGTGCTAAATCTTATAAAATACAAAAATATTTAATTATTTTTGGGTTTCAGGAAGTTTGGAATTCATTCCATATTTAGAAAAATATTCTGATATTTTGCGCTTTGTTTATTGTGAAGCCTTGCTACAAAAATAATTTGTAACCCTTCAAATAATACTTAGAATTAGCTGAGGGTCCTCTCTGTCTTAAAAGAGGAAGAAACTAATGGTGTTCAATATTTATCCAGCTGTCTTCCCACTCCTCCCACGAGTACTTAAACCATATGTAAATAACCACTTATACTCTATTTTACATTGTTTTAATTAAAGGCATCTCTTCTTCCTCTGTAATTTCTCATAAAAAACCCACCTATAGAAAAACTAGTTTCTGTGACATGTTTTGCATGAATAAACCATGAGGTTTTATTAACTTTTTAAACTTTTTTATTTAACTTCTAAGAACACTTGGGAGAAAAACAGATTGTTCAAGAAAGGACGGTTTAAGGAAAAGCCTCACTGGAAGTCAGAGTCTTTTGTTGTGTTCATTTTGTGTTTTTCACTCTCGTCTGTTACTTATAATATTTTCAGATTTGAGTTTATTCTGGAGTTTATTTGGGATGCTCAATGATAAGCTTCAGGGGTAATATTTGTCATCCTGTGCTTTAAGGGGAGTGTCAACAACCGATAATCCAGGACCAGGAGTTCAGGTTGAACTTGTGGAGTTGTTGACTATAGTATATCCTGCTCTTTCAGATACTTGAGGAGCTAAATAACTATTTTCTGGCTTTCATTCCCAAGCTTGGGTTGCAGCACTCCTTCGCACTGGAACTCTGTTAGGAGCCTGTAGGTTTGGTAGTTCTGAGGAAGACAGAAGATAAAACTGCTAGTTTTATTTGTAATTCCTTTGGCACACATAACGTTAGGAGGATAAGGAGGGAATGACGCCCGTTAAACTGAATAATTTGTTTTGGTCAAGACTGTCTTAAGGGCAAGTTATTTTTAGAGCTTTATCTGTGGCATGAGTTAACAGAGGTGTTTTGAAGTTCACTCCAACAGGAACAGGGATTGTTTTACCAGCAAATGTGAACAGCTTTGTTTTGTAACTTGAAATCAAGTGTTTAGTTACTCTGTCCATGTTTTTTGTGGGTCACAGTTGTGAGAAGATTCAGGATATAGATAGCAAGGGAAGTTGCTGAAACAAATGCACCCAGAGAGCAAAATTGAAAGGGAGATGTATTTTGCTTTTTTTTCGCATTGATTGCCCAAAATAACTTTGCTTTTCATGTTACAGAATATTGGCTGGTTTACATAATTTGCTGATGATACAATAACTCACCACTGTTCAACAGCGTGAGCGAATAAACCCAACCCAGATGCAACATCACCCTCAATTAAATCTTTCATTAGCAGATTCTGTAGATCTCCATTTCCTACATTTTTTAGAACAAACATCTTAATGGGCATCAATAAACGGAGTTATAAAAAAGAAATGCTGAAACTTTCTGGTGATCCTAAGCTAATTTCCTGTGTGCAGAGGGATGAAATACTTGGCTGGGACCAGGAGGGGCCCAGGCCAGTGGGCTGCAGCCCAAGTGCTCTCATCAAATAAAACTAGGAGTTTCTCTTCTCTCTCACTGTATAGTTCTTAACACATGCACTGAGATTCCCAGATAATACTTTATGGATAAGTTTACTGCCAATCTCTTGAGAGTTAGCACATAGAGTGCTGTATTGATTAGGATATTGAGTGCTTTGCTCTCTCAGTCTTCAACCCATTAGATTTTCCAAGATGTGTAAGTAAAGTCTTAAGAAAGACAAGCATTTGTAGCTTTAAAAAAGTAATTATTGCTAATGAAACCTTCAAATGAGGGTAAAATACAGCTGAGCAAGGCACTTTGACATCAGCATAGAGCATTATGCTGACCCTTACTCTACTGAGAATATTCAAGCCTTGAATAAATCAAGACTAATGGATATAATAGTCGAAGTTTGCAGTCTCAGGTTTGGATTGTCTTTTGGTCTTTACTGGACATGGAAAACATTCTGATTAGAGCTCTAATTTCAAAAGCACACACTGTAAAAAACTGAAAAGGAGAAATGCCTTTGTCAGGTGAGATGCTTTCTTCATGAGGATTTGATAGATGGTCGCATGCACCCATATCTTGCAGCTCTGAAAATTCATCAAAGTTTGAATTTGGCTGTTAGCTGCCCACTTGTATTGAACTCTTGCTAACCAATGACTTAAAAACAACTCCATTTACTTAAAAACAAGTCCAGTTGTTGTCATCTGACAGAGGCAATTGATTTCTGTGACAGAGGCAATTGAGTTGTGAGGTTCTTCCTTGCTTCTTTAAAACTCTTTTTTTTTCAATGAAAAACAATCTGAATTTATAGGTATTGTCATTAATGGAAGGTAAATACATCTAGAATTCATGTAAAGCTCACTCTGAAGGGTAAAAAGCAAGTGTCACACAAGCATTTACACAAACATTAAAGCATCACCAATATAAACATTCTTATTCATGGCAAACATCATCTCATCAGCTCACCTCAAACATTTTCATTGACTTTTCAAGAAGGAACTACACTGGTATTTTTGGAAACTAGATTGTAGACTAGACACATTGATCAAGACGAAATCCATGTACGATCTGGTTTCCTGTGAAGCTTATGCAACAGGTTTGCAATTTTATACAAACTCTTCTAATGCTGGATGTGTTACAGCTTTGTATAACCTGACTCTTATGTCATCTGCAATTTTAAAAGCAGAGCTGGGTAATCCATTAACAAAACAGTAAGGGCATTAGAGACTAAATGGGAGACTGATGGATTACTGCATTTCAGGTTTTGAAGCTCTCAAGGTAGTTGCTTGCCCTGTGAACTGGCATCTCTGTTTCAGATAACCAGCCTGGCTTGGGCATTAAAGGAAAAGCTTTGCATGAACTTCCTTGCTGCAGTGGGATTCACATTACTGAGTTAGCCATGTTTGCTTTCTTGTGCAGTCCATGCAGATAGTGCAGAATATAAAATTCTGGTAATAACCCCTATCCTTGATTAGATATTCAAAATACACCATTTCCTTATTGTTCTTTTCATATGAGGGGGTCGCTTGGTACATGCCTTCCTGACTGTGCTTTTCCTGAGGGCTCCAGGCACGTGGCAGGGCAATTTTAAGAACTTGTTGGGTTAAGCAAGAGGAAACTTCTAAGAAGCGGGTGAGAAAGGTCTTCATCAGACTAATTCAGTGTCATGGGTCTCCTCATGCAGCTGGAGGTGGAGCTTTCTGCCCCTTCTCAGGAAGGGCCATCAAGAAGGAACCCTCTGCTCCGCAGACACAGTGTTTTTACCACGAGGATTCCTGGAAGGTCTGATCATGTTTCAGGCTTTTTCTCATGTGTACCGTCTAATAACGAATACTTCAGCACATTAACAAACCTTCCAAATCATGATAAGGTATTGAAGGGTATTTCTGAGATAGGAGACTTTGTTTAAAGGCTGCTTCAGGTTTTACTTTTCCACCCTAAGTTATATTGTCCTTCACTGGAAGTAAGTCTCAAATTGCTCATTTGGTGCCCGGTCATGTCTGCTTGTTTGCTGAAAGGAAAAAGAAGAAAATACATGCTAACTTTGATTTCTTCAGGCAGAAGTCTTTGGTGTGTGTTAGGCAATTACATCTGTAGTAGAGGCTTTGCAGGGGCTTTCTTCACTCTCAACAAGAAACATTTCTGTATTTACTTTAAAGAGTGCTGCCCTGTTGTGTCACCTAAGAAAGCATCAAATGAAAGGCAGCAAAAAACACCTGAAAAAATTGTGGACCAACTTGGTAAGTTGGAAAATTATTGTAGTGGAGTTTTGTACTGATGGCAAATTGTCTTCTCCTCAAAATGAAATGGTACCTCCTTCATTTACTGTGATCTGCTACGCTTGGTAACTCCAAGGATGGACTGGTTCTCCATTCTTCGTCCTTTACACCATATTTTTCCCTAACAACCTTTTTCCTACGATTGTTTTCTTTTTGCTACACCTGTTCCTCTTCCCCTCTTTCATGCAAAAGCACATTAATCATTAACATTCGTACATATGTCTGAAAAAGGGCCTTTTCAAAGCTGCTTTTAGCTGAACTGTGAATATTAAGCAGCAGATCCACCAGTAGCTGTAGGACATCACTTCTTAAATTCTGCTGCCGTTAAGTGCCCTGGGTTTGAGAGGTACTAGTGCTAGTTGCACACTTCGAGGTGCTCAATCCATGGATAATGGGCCCAAAAAATGGACAGCAGAATTAGGGACAAAGTGACATGACCTCAAAGTGAGTGTAGCACATGCTGGTAGTAAGCCCCTTCCATGTAATACACTCTTGGGATAGTGCCTGTAGCATGGGATCATATTTTTTTCAGCTGTGAAGCCCAAAATATTTTTCTGGAAGTGCTGGACCCTTTGGCTGTGTGGCTCCAAAGCAAAACTAAAAATTGGTTTTCTTTATCTGTCATATCTTGAAGTGGTTCAAGGATTCCAGGACAGAACGCCTCTGCACTAGACACGTTGAAAATGTGTTGTAAGAAATGATCCCTAGTTACCAAACTGCTGATGGAAAGCAAGAAGAGAATATTAAGAGGAGGAAACAACTTAGTTTTTTTTTATAAATAATAAATGTTATTCTTCTCCATTGGTTTTTCTTTCCACTGTCTTTGCTGTGATTACATAGTTACCTTGGGACAGGTAAATATTGTATTGCAATCTGAAAGTAAAGACGCTTTAAACATATACCCCAAGGAAAGCAGCAAGTGGTGTTCTGCTCTATTTTTCCAGATTCCCCAGCCCTTCTTTGAGGAATAAAGTGAGGGTGGGTTTTTTTCAGTGAGTAAATCCAGACCCAGGTGAGTGGCTGGGCTGGTTGCTTGCCCTGTTTGGAGCTGTCAGCTGATGGCACATGTCTGTGCCTGCAGTGAGCTCTCAGGTCAGCGAGGGCACAGGGAGGGATGATGTCATGGAAACTCCAAGCATATGGGGGTTTTAGGTTTGTTCAGGGCTTTTTTAGAGAAAAAACCAACCCAACAACTCGGTTTTACCCTTTGTGGATGGAAACTAAAAGGACAGTGATTAGAGCTTTCACCTAAGACAAAAAATTAGGAAAGCTGCTTTTCTGACCATTTTATCTAATAGCAATAAATCTCATTGAGCCGAGTGCATCTGTCCATATGGGTGCAGCTATTCTGAGACTAAAGAACTTTAGACAGTCCTACTGGTGCATCTGACCCAGGTGCCAGGGTCTTTTTGGTCCAGCAGTAGTTATATTCTGATGGGTGAATCTGTGGAGATTATAACATCAAATGCCAGCTCCTCGTTATAGTTAGATAAATGGGTTCTAGCTGGGGAAAAGTATGATGACTCATTTTTTAATGAAGAGAAATAGTTTAAGATGTTCCATTTCTGGTAATGCACTCTCTTCTAAATGTGTTGTCTTTTGAAAATCTAATCTCAGTTTTAAACAGTGTGGGGTTTTGTGATTTGAACTTATTTCCAGTATGAGTGGTACTCTCATTTTTAGATGCTTAAGAAGACTCTTGGTTAAAAATAAAAATTATGTATCTTGGAGTTTAATGCAGACAAGTCAGTAAATAAGAATAACTTTTCAGCATTTCCATCCCTCCATCCTCCCCATCCATAGCTCCTGAAGGGAATCTATATTTTTATTGTCCCTTACTGATGAGGTTTTCTCAAGTTATTATACCCATTATGAAGGGGTGAGGGGATGGTCCAGACAGCCTTTATTGTCTTCATCCTGTTCATGAATATCCAAAGCACAGTAACCAATTCCTGGAAGCTCTAGGGCTTCGTTTTTAATTTTGACTGATTGTTTTCTTGAAATAACGAGCAGTGGTGACTTCAGAAAGCAGACTCTTCTGGCGCCCAGATCATTAGTGACTCACCGTATCTGTAGTAACAGTTACAAATATGCTTTGCCACAGTTTTAAAAAGTCCTGGTTGTTTTGCTCACAAAGGATGTATAATGTACAGTGGGAGTGAGTGGAGATGTATTTGCTTATCATTTCCTATTCATGACCATTTTAAGACACAGAATCCAAGGCAATCAAAAACTAGCAAGAAAGAGGGGGTTGCATTAGAGGTCTGGTCCAGATGAAATATATTGTCTGGGGTGTTTGTTTTGAACATGGGCAATGGCCCTCTTGCCTCCTCCTTGGCTGCTCTACAGTGATTCAGTGCAAGTACTGCTCCATGTTTCTGAGTCTCATCCGCAGTAGGAGTGCTAAAATAGTCCCCTGTTCAGTAAGATTTTGGCTTTCTTGGAGATTTCGTGATAGAAATTTCATCACACACGTTCTTCAAGAGCAGCGCTGGAGGGCAGTGGAGAGAGGCAGGTGCATTGTCCACCCACGGTGGCACGTGGGAGAGGTTTCCAGCAAGAGAAATCCCTCATGACTTCTCTCAAATGATGCTCAGGCAGGTCCATTCTCATCCCTACTTGGTTTTTCTCTTGTGGAGAAATCACATAGGGCCTCTCACTGTCTGAACTTCAAGTGCATCTGTGAAGTTGCTGCTAAGGATTGACCACTGAGTCTTTCCAGTGAGGTTAAAAAACAAAAATACATGTCTAATGTTGTCTGTACCTGTTTTATTGTTTAAAATTCAGCAGTGAGCTGAAAACTGCATTAACCCTTTTGCAGTAGCTCAGGATTCAACAGCAGTCCAAAGTGTTCCTTCTGGAAAGCATTTCTGAGATGTTTTTCAACAAGGGTGTGTTATTCTCTTTTTATAGCACACCAACCAAAGATGTATTTGATTTCTTCATGTGACTGCCTAGCTTTCTTAATAGGTATAGTGGAAGTTACTCTTTTTTGTTGCTTTTTTGGTGCAGTGAGTGCTCATGGTACCCAGTGTCCTTCCCTGTTCTCCTGCCACATGACCACAAAAAAACCAAACCAAAGCACTGCCACTGCTTTGGTTTGAGATGGGAAGCTGAGGTCTGTGATGTCAAGATAAGGTATTTTATCAGCATTTAATTTCCGTCCTTCGTTAAGCAGGTGCATACAGGAGGAGCACAAACCCATTAAATGGTAATGCTGAGTTATCATCAAGAACTTGTTTATTGGGGAATCAATTGAAGGAGGCCAAAAATGCTGTATTCCCTCCCTGGTTGTTTTGGGAGCTCTAAAGCACCAATACCCTTTTTATAACTGAGGCTGATATTTTAGAAAATATCTTTACGTGTCTACGACTTGTTTCCGAAACTCTTAATTGGGCTTGTGGGGTGAAAGGCCATTCCAAATGCAGAGCTGCTCCCCAGCATACTGTATCTCAGGATAATCCTTTTGTACAAGGAAATTAAGGAACAGTGCTCCGTGCTCTCCCTGCAGAGGGTTTGGCAGACTCGGAGAAATCAATCCCTACAGTTTTGTGGTAGATACAGACAGCAGCTACCATGACTTGAACCCAGCTTTGCTAATGATTTTTTTTTATTTTTTTTAAAAATCTCCTGAAGGGAGACAAAATGATGCTTTAGAGAAAGAGTTGTTTGGATTTTGTAAACCTCTCTGAGCTCTATGTGTGTTGTAAAGGCTTGTGAAGGACGAGTGCAAGTGTGGGCTGGTCAGTGAAAATCCCTATTTGGCATTCAGCAGGGGTTCAGATAAAAGCAAGCTTAAAGAATGGGAGGAAATAAATTTAATTATTTACTGTTGCTGCAAAGTCTGTGCTAGCTTTTGTCTCCTAACCTTGAAGAAAGATATAACAGACATGGAAAGATATAATAGGCATTAGCAGGGTGAGGAGAGACATAAAATCCTGCAAGCAGGCAGGGAAGGAGACAGACATTCCCTGTCCTCATTGCCTTTGTATGCAGGCCCCTTTTTGCCCTACTAGCCCCCAAAGCAGTCCAGATCTTTCCATACAATCTCCACTACCTCCCAGCCCTTGGCAGGTCAGCAGGCAGGGGAATTGAAAAGCAAAGTATTTAAACCAGAAACAGGTATTTTTATGATGATGGTGCACAGTCAGTCCTGGCTTTGTTAGTACCTTTTGGTCAAGGAAGCAGCAGAAAGACCAGCCATCAGTACAAACCCCTAGGCTTGCCAGGATTAAAAAAGTGTAGTGCTTTGATGTTTGAAAAGAGAAGGACACAGATCCACTCACAAATTTTGCCATGATTCCACTTCAGGACAGCTGTCTAAAACCAGACAACAGCATTCGGTATTGCACATTGTCCTCCTGTTCCCTGCTTCCTTAAGGAAAGGGTGGCTTTGAGTCGTATAATGCTGTTCTCCATCTCATCTCCCTACCTGAAATCACAGCTCCATTCATTTTTCTTTTATCTGACTTCCTCTTCCTCTTCTTCTTTTTCTTCTTCTTCTTCTTCTTCTTCTTCTTTCTTCTTCTTCTTCTTCTTCTTCCTCCACTCAAGAGCTGCAGTGAGAAGGCAGGGGGTGGTGTCCCTGCGCCCTCATGGCCTCGATGTGCCAGGCCAGCACAAGGCAAGGTCCTTGGTGCTTTGGCTGGTCTCCTAGGAGGGCACCTTTAGTCTGATCACAGGAATAGGGAGGAGGTGAAATGCATTCTATTCCTCACAGTCCTGCAGCAAGAGTAATGACCTTACATCTGCCAAGGGGAGCCCGTCACAAATCTGACATTTTCTGGGTCCAGGAGGAAGGTGTTACAGATTTACTACTGATGAGAAACGTGCCTGTTCTGCTAAAGGCTGACATCCAAACTGTAGATTGCAGGCCAAAAAAGACAGGAGAGACAAAAAAAAAGAGAGACTTCTCCTCTGCTTCAAAGGCACAGAAAGCTAAATGAACCATCTCCATTTTCCTCAGTAGAAGTGGTTAAGGTCTTTTATATTTCATTGCCCTCTTCTCCCCTTGTTCATGATGAGAAAAAGAAAAAGACAACCAATTAAATATCTGACGTGGAGGAGCTGCAGCCTTTCTTTGTGCAGAGGTATCTCAATTCTCACATGTTTATTTTCATATTCATTTCCATATCCTGAGTGGATCACTTATTAATTGTTAAATGACTGCTCTGCAGTTCAGTTATGGAAATGATTTCTACTTCAGTACCACTTGCCCTTGAATTGAGAACAGGAGGTCAACCAAAATTAGATAACTTTTCTTTGAACCTTTTCTTTTCCTGAAAAGAGATATGGTTCAACATGGTGCCTGTCAAGAGGAATGTGAAGTTCTGTGCTTTAAAACAATTCTTGTGGCCGGGCTGTTTTTGGGATCAGGTTGAGAACTGGTGTCGTGATCTGTCCTGATTAGACTTTTAAACAGATGAATACAGGTGTGGTGCATTGACTGTAGCCCAGAGTTTGTATTCTATTGCCTACATTCATTACCAGGATTCATTTTGAAACCACAGATTGTATAAAACAAAGTTGTAATATTAACTGAGGCAAGAAGAGCTGTGTGGGCAGAGCAGACGGCCCCTTGGCTTCAGTGGGATTCTGCACAGGCATAAATGTCCTCCCACGCTCATCTCTTTTCAGGGTTGCACCTACAGCTTCGGCTTTCATTGTGAGCCTTTGCTTTTCCTCTTACACAAGAAAAGAGGCTGGAAAAAACAAAAGTGAGTTGTGTATTATGCAGCAAATATGAGCAAGGACATATTCTGTGGTTTAAAAAAAAAAAAAAGGCATAGAAAAATGCAAATCTGTAGCTTTTCCTTTCTTTTCAGAAGAGAACTGTGTTCCTCTGGTGTCTCCCTGCTGGCACGTAATGCTGATATTTTTGTGCATTTGATCTGAAGGTCACTGAAGTTAGTGCAGAGATTCACACTGTCTTTAGCAGACTTTGCACCACACTGAGCTAGAGCTGCTGTTTTGCTGATAAATCCAAGTGTGATGCCTGTCCCCAGGCTTTGAAACAGCAATAGCAGCAGTGCTGGAGGGGCTGTAAACAGGCTGGACTACAGATTTTTGGCTGCCCCCTTTTCCGTGGGAGATTTCTCATGGTGAATTGCAAGACAGCAGTTTGCATTCTAAAAGAGATGAGAAAAAAATACCAAATATTATATAGACCAATTTTTTTTCCCAGTTTGGCTTTTTTCCCCTTGTAAGTTCACATGTTTGAATTCCAGAAAAGAAGCAAGCATGGTTAGTCGGGTTCCACTGAGAAGATGTGTCTGCAATGGCAGCATAACTCTGAGTAACCCTCTTGTCCTGATAAATTCTATTTTCAGATCATCGGAAAGGGTGTAGATAAATGCCATAAAAGCAGCAAAAAAAGAAGCTTGACCACTTTGTCTCGTTAAATATTTTAAGAAAGAAAACCCAGCTGAACATGTGCTGAACTGCAGGCATATTTTCAAGCCCCTGGTACACGGTTTACATATTTTTAGATGAGCCCTTTTGCCCAAATGCTAGTAGCTTTTCACTCTTCATTTAGTGGTGTATTCATGCATAATTCCAGATCTGTGGGGTGCGTGATTATGCCAGGGACAAAGGGTTAATGTTCCTGGGAGGAGGTGGAGATGCTGCTGGTGGTGTGTGTGCCTGGGGAGGGTCTGTTGTGCCAGGCTTGTGTTCTCCCTCCTCTGCATGGTGAAACACCCTGGAGCAAATGGATGCCTGGCATCGCTGAGCTGCGATGCCATGGACACAGCCAGGAGAGATGAGCATAAACAGCTGCCCTTGAAAAATTATTTCTGAAAAAATGCCATTTTGTGGGCACAAAACGTATTTGCTGTAGCTGGGTTGTGCTGATCTAAGAGCTTAGGTGCAGGAATATAGGGACCTTTTTAACGTGGGACTTTCTGAGGGCACTTGCTGTTACGAGACACAGATCAGCAGAGGATTTGCTTGGCCTTTACCAACCACTTGCGAAACTTGCAGCAACCAAAATAAACACCGCTGTACTTTTAGTTCAGCTCCGTGTGTTCAGCTGCCTGCCCTGTACACCCCTCACCTTCTCTTGTTTCAGGCAATCTGGGTGCCTTTTAGACCACAGGGCAAGTATGAACCGTTCAGAAAGGAGCAAGAAAAGGTTATAACACATCTTATTTCAAAGTGCTGATTCAGAGTAATTCTAATCTTCGGTCTCTTCTCTGAGAAAAACAGGTGTGGTCTTGACTGAAGACTGGTTGGAGGGGAAAAGCCAAGGTCTTCTAGCCATTACCATGAACAGGAGCCAGCATTGTCTGTTCCCATGGAAAATAAACTGGTTTAGGATTATAGAACCGTAGAATGTTTAGGGTTGGAAGAGGATATTCATAGAGAATATTAATTTCTACTCAGCTTTTATATTTGGTGTAATACTTTTAGGCAGGACATTAATGGATTCTTGAATCATTTATGTAACAGATAAACTAAAACATTAAAGAGCTGTAGGGGAGCAAGAGAGATCTGTTTTGGGGATGCTAACCACATTATTCAGCCTGCAAGCTGATAGTACACTCAGTCAGAATATGCCAGAATCCCAAGTCTAGCAGCCTCCTAAAGGTCAGGAATTCTCTGCTCAGGTTTTTACTGTATTGTTTAACTGTGAGATTATTTTTAAATGCAGATTACTTAGACCATGTTGATGGAGTTGGTATAAAAGTAATTCTTAACCCCACAGTTCATTCCTGTTTTCCTACCAGTATATATTGCAGTAACAGAGAGGAATGTGGCTGACATTGTTTTGATTAAATAAAAATTTATGTTTAAAGCACAGAAATTTCCTTATGTAATTAAGAGATAACCAAGTGCACGGTCTTGGTGACACCCTGTAACAAAAACATACCCCAGTGGCAAAGAGGGTTTGGTGCTGTGATATGGTACTTTCCAAAACATGTAAGAAAATGGTAAATAATAACATAAAGTAGTTGAAACTTAATTCTGAGAAAGTGGGGGGTTTTATGATGCTGAGTGATGCTTGATTTTAATTTTTTGGCCATGCTGAATGACTCTCATTTTAGATAATAGGTAGGTTAAAATGTAATTAATATGAATTCCAGGTCTGATTAATGTTCTTACTGGAGTAGCCGAACTTAGGATAAAAGCAGAAGATACTTCAGGAAGGGCTCTCTTTTTCTTGGACTAATTTCATGCTGCAGCTAAGTGCTACAAGATTGAAAAAACAGAGGCTAGCCCAGGTATTTGGAGATGAAACAGGTACATGTTTCAGCTCTCTGAGCCAGTCGTAAAAACACCAACCAAACAAAATACGGCACAAGAAAACAAGTACAGCTGTTGAACAGGATGGAAAAATGCAGATCAGGACAGGAAGGCAACAAATCATAAGTGAGGAGGGGCATTTACCCTTTGAGGTCCCCTGCAGAGGACTCTCAGAGAAGAGCACATCACCTTGCAGTGGTTCCACTGAGAGACAGTTCATCACTGAAGAGCTGACACAGCAGACAGAGCTTGAATTAATGATGATGGAGCTTTCTGGTCGCTGGCATCCTTGTGACCACCGGCAGTGGAAGGACTACCAGTGCTGGGGGTGCTGAGCTGAGCCAGCGAAAAACACGATCAAGAAGATGAGAACCTGATACCCTGCCAGAAACATGGTGTATTTCCTTTCATTTTTAAATACATGCGTTCATTTAAATCTCACACTAGCACAAAGGTAATTTAAATTTTTTTATGATGTCTTTATGTGGCTCTCTGTACAGTTTGGTGAAGCTTGCAGGTATCACTGTCTTTTTTTTTTTTGCTTTTGAAACCTCTTAAGTCCTGCCAAATATCCGTAGGCATGAACTGGGACATCCACATACAAACTTAAAATATATTATTTTACTGTTTCCCTAAGATTGCGTCCTATGGCAGACCCTGGAATTGCATAGGATCCCCAAAAGCTTTATTGTAAAGGAGGAAAAATAATATGAAAATTTTAGTGTGATTTACACTTTAAGGGTGATTGGGAATTGGCAGCTGTGTTTGTTGCCAAATGAAGCATGAAGCTTTTATGAACCATCTCCCACATGGAGGGTCACCCAGTGATGACCAGTCTATGAGGACAGATTCAGATTAGATATAAGGAAGAAATTTTTTACAATGAGGGTGGTGAAACACTGGCATAGGTTGCACAGAGAGGGGGTGGATGCCCCATCCTGGGAACATTGAAGGTCAGGTTGGACAGGGCTCTGAGCAACCTGATGTAGCTGAAGATGTCCCTGCTCTAGTTGGACTAGATGGCTCTAGTTGGGCTAGGTGACCTTAAAATGTCTCTTCCAACCCAAACTATTCTATGATTTCTAAAAATTGACCACAAACCTCTAAAATAAATTCTTCAGAAATTTTCCCTTAATAAGCCTCGCCCTTGAAGGGTCACAGCTCTCTAGAGCTGTATTGCCTATTTTATCTTCTTGTAAGGATGAAACTGCCATGTCTGTAGGAGAGGAGAAGAGCAGGACTTTCTTCCTAATATTCACACTAAATGATATAAATCTCTGCAACCCATCTGCATGGAGGTCTCTGAAGCATGCCAAGTGGAAACAGGGTTTGTGCAAATAAGAGTCAGAGAGCAAATGCATTTCTTAGTGATTTTCACTCTCTTTACACCTTTGTTTACGTAACAGCTGGCTCCAGACCCAACCAGAGCTGCATACCAAGACAATGTATTTGGGCTAAGCAGGTTAAGTGATTTGTTTGGCACACCATTACACCTGTTCACTTCAAGCCAGTCAAGCAGCAGAAGAAAAATGCTCATGTTAAAGATTAAACATCCCACGCTTATTGTTTTAGGGTGTGAAAGAACTCCAGCTCAGCTGTGCTTTCAAAGGTGCTGTAATTCAAATGAAAACAGTCTTGATGTGCTTTCTTTCTCAAAATGGTGTCTGTAGGGGCAGAGAGGAAGTAGGGGAAGCGTGTGTTTTTGTTTTATTTTTTATAAACAGTTTTGACACAGAGACATCTGACTTTTCATTCCTCCACCAGGAGTTAGATCATAACACTTTTTGTTCTCTTATCAACTCCATTCCTATCTAAAGAAGGCAACAGTGGTGGCAATGCCTTTGGTTAGGATTACCTGGCCCTATATTTAGTGGCCATCAAGTCTGACCAACTTACATAGTCGGTATTTCCTGTGCCAGGTTGAATCCTTCCCCAAACTGCTTTGTCTGTATCCAAGATCAAGACTAGGAGGGAAAAAAAATGTTCTGGGTGTTTCTCCTTAAATATCTTTCTTTATATAGGAAGTACCATAATGGTTTTTTGGAGAAAAAAAAACCAAGACTTGGAAATAGTAAACTCAAGGTTTATAGCAAGGTCAGAAAGGTGCCTCTTGGTGCCCTTATGAAAAAGAATTGACTTAAAAATTTAGGAGCCTCTGAACATCTTATTTGTGTGTCTTTGATAGAGATTTTGTCCAACACCTCAATTCCGAGAGGCTTTTGCATTAATTGAGCATGTTCCAAAGGGGAAATGCAGTCTCTGGATGCACTGGGCACTGCTGTAGGTACCTGGCTCTGGGTTCAGGCTGATGCAGGCTATGCAAGGACATTGCCCAAAGGTAAGAGGGTTTTCCATTCTGTTAAGCTCCTGTGGTGGCCAGTGACTGCAGCAGATTTTATGGGGTAACTTGAGTCTCAGATAGTTGAAGATGTTGTAAAAGAGTATCAGAGGAACCAGGTAAGCAGGCCTAGCAAACAGCAATCGATCAGGATCAGATAAGCCCACATAAAAAGTTACAGGTGTAACCTTGCAAAGAGTCATCCATAAATGAGAACGAAATTTGCATCTTGTCAGCATGAACAGGTGGGTTTTTTCTGGATTGTGTTGGTACCAGCAGAACTGTGGCTTCTGTAACCTTCCCTTTCTGACCACAGCAAGCTGCCCTATGAAGTGGCTCAGCATTAGGGTGACTGAGGGCTCCTTCACTAATGAACAGAAATCAGAGATCACTAATCACAAATGCAGGGTGATTCCCTGTGCTAGACATCCACCATTTGTTCAGTCAGCCTCTCTATTTGTACATTGTGGTAGGATGTTTTTAAGTGGAAGTGTGGATAAGTAAGTCCTGTAATAAGGAGCTTGTGCAGGGGCAGCACAGAGGACAGGAGACTGTTCTCTGGGTAGGATATAGGGAATACACAAGGTTAAAGCAGGTACAGGTACAAATCAAAGTGATTTTTTTTAAAAAAAATCAAACAGAGAGGAGGTTGAAGGGCTTACAGAAACCAATTCAGGTTAATATCACCAGTTTGAAAACAGCACAACCATATAGAAAATGTATAAGGCTTTCATAAAAGCCCTTGCTTTTTTCCTTGTTAATTATTAAGAATAATATTATTCTTGTTAACTCTTTGATATGAAACATATAAAAGCTACACAGTAAGCTACCTTCTAATTAGTTCTACTAATATACTGATTAAAGTGTGGTTTGGGGTGTTTTTTTTGACATTTCCTGAAAAGAAACCTGTGCTTCCAAAAGACACGAAGAGCAGCAGGTTAAAGCACCTCTATATCCATAAATGCTCATTTTTCATGCAGGGTGTAAAATACGAGGTAGACTGTTTTCAGGAGGCTGATAATGTGAAAGGAATGACATTATATTTGCTGTGCAGTATCAGGGACTTAGTTTTATCCTCCTGGAATTGTTCCAATTTCTGCAATCCTTTATCTGTTTAATCTGTGATATTACAGGCTTGATGTTACATTAAAAGTATTAAAAAAGCTGCAGTCGAGTTCACTTTTTTTTCTATGGGGATGTAATAATAATTCGCTTAAGAGGTTCCTGGTTCATGTAATACCAAAATAATGGAGAATTAAAAGGCACTTTCTTTTGCAAATATTTGTGCTTTTTTTTATACAGTGTTATGGAAATGAATTGCACTTTGCCTAAGAGTTTTTGAAGGCCATGATTATAGATTTGCAGCACAAATAGCTCAATTAATTTAGTATTGGCAGAAATGTGGTCGTATGAAATCAATGGATTGCCATCCATTCCCTTTTTTTCCTGGAATTATCTAGACTTGCTGTCATTATCATATGCCCCAGTATATCTTGCGGAATATTAATGAATACAAAAATAACTTCTCAAGTTTGCAGTGGGATCACGATTGATTCAATGTGATAGAAGATTTGATGCAGCATCTCACACTTCTACCATTTGGTTTGTGGCAGCCCTGTAGTTTGTTTGTTTGGGTTTTTTTACCATTTATCAAATGTTTCCAAGACGAAATCTAAATGGCAGAAATAAATCACTCTCATAAACATCTGACATGAAATATTTCCACCCAGTGGAATCACCAGTTTAATGTGGTATTACTGTAATTTTTGAAGAAGAAAATATAAGGTCAAATCCAATATTTGTCTTCTTTTTGGGTAATCCATGCAAGATGCAGTGCAGGCCAGTTGTGTATTTTGACATTCCTGCTGCAGATGTTTGCATGGAAGAGTCACCAAAGCCACATGTAGCAGAACAAACCCCAATACCACTTACCCAGGCGGTCCTGGTGAGTCACCTGGGAACTGTGTGCACCAGTTGTCAGGGAGAGGCCACCCGAAGAAAGCTTGGGAAGCAAGTGATAGTGCTGAGTTTATCAGGGTTTATTTATTTTGTGCTATCAGACAGTACAATAAGAAATTCCCACAGTACTGAGTAAGTAAAAATAGTCTCCAAGGAAGGGAGGCTTCTGCGATAGAGCTTGGCAGCATTGTTGCAGAAATGACTTCTGGATGTGACTTTTCCAAGGAGAATGTGTCCTTGCACTGTTACAAAGTGTCTCATTCCCATTTTGAATTTCTGGTTATGTTGGGACCTTTTTTGGGTTTTATTTCTTTTCTCTTACCTTTTTTGGAATGGGAGAAGGTGTTTGGAATTTTTTTTTTCTCTTCCTACCCCTGCCCCCTCCCATTATTTTCTTTTGTTTGTTTGTTTGTTTGTTTTTAATTAAGATTTGCACTTCTTTATCAATGAAAGCCTCTAAGCAGGTCTAGCTAGACCTTGAAAATAACATAATAGAATCTTATTGTTTCTGTCCCTGTTAGAGAAATAATTCTAACACGTTAATGCCTCCTGGCAGTGGCCAGGGCTATGTGCCAGCTTCCTTTGAACACTGGAGCCAGTGGGTTCCACAGGCAGCTCCCTGCTGCTGCTTTAGAGACACTTCTGCTCCCCCGGCTCCCAGCAGTGCTGATGTGCCAAGGAATGACTGAAGAAGCCACTTTGTGCTTTCAATCTATTGACTTTAAAACCATCCAAGTGACCCTGACAGAGCACTGTGTAAAAAAGGTTAAAAGGACTTGGACTGGTTTGTACTTTTTTTACTTGCCAAGTGGAGGTGCAGTTCCTGCTGTCAGATCTCTAGGTTTCCTCACTGGCTCTTTCCAGAGACTTTCTTTTTCAACTACAGTTATAATCTTTTAGGGATTAAGAAATAAAAACGGGGATAACTGAGAACGTGCAGTTCTTGCTTGTGAGCACGGGGGGCTGGTTGTACTGGCTCAGGCAAAGCCTGCTGTGGTGCTGAGCCAGCAAGGAGGGAGGTTCATCTGGAGGGAGCTTCGGTACTTTCCTGTAAGGGAAGGAAGGTATAAAATGGGAGCTGATAAGGTAGTTGACCATCATTGGCCAGTAATCCACCTGGACCTGTTGGAATGAGGTCAGAGGGGGGTTGACAAAGATGTTCTGAGGTCTGGAGCACCTCTGCTGTGGAGACAGAGTGAGTTTGCTATGAGAGGGTTTGGATCGTTCAGCCTGGAGAAGAGAAGACTGGGGAGAACCTTAGAGCCTCTTCCATAGCTAAAGGGGCTACAAGGGAGCTGGAGAGGGGCTTTGGACGTGGAGTGTCATGGACTGACAGGACAAGAGGGAATGGTTTTAAACTAAAAGAGGGTATGTTCAGAATAAATACTGGGAAGAAATTCTTAACTGTGAGGGTGGTGAGGCACCAGCACAGGTTGCCCAGAGAAGCTATGGATGCCTCATCCCTGGAAATGTTCAAGGGCAGGTTGGATAGGGCTTAGAGCAACCTGGTGCAGTGGAAGGTGTCCTTGTGCAGGGCAGAGGCTTGGAACAAGCTTTAACTTCCCATCCCACCCAAACCATCCTATGATTCTGTGATTGATTTTCCTGCTGAAATGCTACTACACTTGTAACTTGGGATAATATTTACATAGTAGTCCCTGCAGGTGTTTTAGTAAGGTAGTATTTACATGGAATTAGCAAATTTGGAGGAAGTGGGGGAGTTGACATCATCAGATAAACCAGATTTTTTTTTGTAACCCTAACTTGTCCTGCTGAAGCAGGTTTTATCTAAGCCCATGCATACATTTTCTTTTACTCCAGAGGAGCAATCTCTTAATACTTATTTGCAAAAGTGGATTTACTCTAAAATCAGTATCTGCTTAATTAATGCATTGGAAACAAAATGACGTTTGTTTCTGGTCGTGGGTGTTTCTGGAGAAGATGTGTGTGCTGTGAATTCCCAGGCACGTTTCCTGTGTGCTCGCTCCCTGTGATTCGAGCTGGCCACAAGTTCAGCCTTGGTGACGTCTTGGGACCGGCTCCTTGTTTTATTTATCCCCCACTGGCTTTCCTGTTTGCAGCCTAATGTGCTTGTATTGTGAACGGGCAGATACTCATCTGGTGTTAACACGTGGCTGGTTTAACCATAGCCCTGCTGCTTTGATGTGAGCCCAGCCCGCAATCTCTGAGGTGGGTTTAAAAACGAAAGTCAAAGGTTGGTTTCAGATAACGTATTTCCAGAGATAATTCTGTTTGAAAGAGAACTACTGGTTAGCTTGTAATGTATGTGGCTTTATACACCCTTGTGTTTCTTCTGCATATAAGACAAGTATTATTCAGACACATAATGCTGCCTAAACTCCTCGAGGGAGCGATGGAGTTCTCCTGGGCTGGTTGGCGATGCCTGACCTCTTCCTGGACTCCTCTTCCTGCAGGTCAGCCTGGGGTGAGCCAGGTGGGATCTGTGGGTGACTCCTGGCCCACCACCTCTTCTGCACAGGACACTGAGGCACCTGTTCAGGTGGAAAACTGTGTGTAGTTGTCCCCAGGCATATTACAGTACCATATTATATTGATTTGGAGGTGTTCCCTGCTGGTTTCACTATCCAAGCAAATGTAACATGCTGAGAGGTTTGACAGCCTCGACTCCGGAGTCTTTATTTGTGATACACTCAGTTACTTACATAATATATACTTGATGGTTTTCCTGGATAACAGAGGTAGAAGTTTTGCTTAAATGCAGAATATTTTGTGATCTAGAAGGAAAAATGACATGGAGTAAAAAAAAAATTATTTATTGTTTACCCATGAGGAACTCAGAAGTTGTTAACAAGCAACAAAATTTGTTTCTCTGGGAAATGTTATGCTAGAAATTTCTTTGATTCACCCTTTCACACATCTGACTAAGAAGTGGAGAAGGAAGTTCCTTTTTATTTTAATCACATGTCACTGAATGGTTGGGCTTCAGTCCCCAAAAAAAGGGCAACACTTCTGAACTCTTCTACTTTCGTTAATAGCTTTTATTGAAAGTCTGGGCTCTGCAATTCTTTTAATTAGGAAAAAACCCTCTGTTAGTAAAGAACTTTGCTTACCACAGTCTCAAAACCTGATAATAAGAACAAGGTTTCCTTGCTAACAAGTGAATGCATAACTGCAGCTGTAAAACTGTTTTATCGGCTAGTCCTTCCCAAAAGCAATGAATGTCTTTTCTGTCTCTGTTGACCAAAAAAATTGGGAAGGCTGAAAATTAATGTGGGTTCTTAATCACAATGAAAGGTACTAGGATGTTTGAAGGCACTTTGGGTTTCTGGTGACATTACAGACTGGGTTTTTACTTATGCAAGGGACAGCTAAATCTTTAAAACATCGTCATCTAAGGCAAAACCCAAGACAGGAGAATAAAATATCTTCCTGAGCAATGAAATTGCATTGAATCCCAGCCTCTGCAGAGCAAATGACTGCATTGCCTGTACCAAAAGGATCAGACCTAAAACCCTACAATACTCCCATTGCTCCAAGAAGCAGCTGCGTGGGTACAGAAGTCCAGAAGTACTTGGCTGGCTGGCTATGTTTGCACACAGGCATCAGAAGCTGATGCTTTTTCACTATCTAAGGAGTGTTTTCCTGGTAATTCAAGATGGGATAATTCCTTTACAAAGAACCCTTAATGATTTTACAAGCACCACATCAAGTTGAGAAGGCTTTTAAGAGTGGGTCTGGCGCCTTGGCTGGTGGCTTTAAAATGCAACTGCATTTCGTGTGAAATAGGATCTAACTGGACAAACCCTGTCCAGTTTCAGACTGTTTCAGTTTCTTGAACGCTATGGAGCTCTCCCTGTGTGAAGGTGGAGTTGACTCCCTCTCCCTCTCCCTGGAAATGAATATGAATAAAAACAAAATGATATGTGAATTCAGAGAGGTTTCTTTTTGTTGTTCCAATATACTGGCTAAAAGTTAAAAATACTAGATGTATCACAGTTGCTAGAAACCATTTTAAGTAGCTGCTCAAACTTATGCCATAGAGAACAATTGTATTTTTTAAAGTTTTCAGCATGTGAGGATTGGTTTTCTAAAAATACATGGGTTTTTTTTAAGTATAGTTACTAAGATAGAAAAAGATGTGCTTCTTTTGGTCTCTCATATAAATATTTTTGCGGCACTCTGCTGTTGCAGCTCCTAGACAACCTGATTCAAGTCTGGGGGCAGTTTGTGTCTCTTGGTTGTTTGTTTTGCAGCTCCTTTTTATAGCCCAGGCTCAGGAGTGAAATGGGAGGAGGGGTGGGAGAGCATTTGGGGAGAAAACTTTGGCAGTTGCAGGAAATGGATGTCCATTCCTACACCTTCCTGAAAGCATCGAGCCTGGCTTTCCAGCTCGAAGGTGGGGATGCAGGTGCTGTTCCCACTGCATGCCACCTGCTCTCACAACCCCTCTTGTGCACATACAGGCACCTTTTTTCCAAAGACCACATCCACCCCCATGAAGGGCTCAGCTGAAGTCCAGGTTTCAGCCTGGGCAGCAAACTGTGCTGGGCTTTAGGACTTCGAGTCACTGGCTGATTTGTTCCATTTTGGTTTTGCTCAACTGCAGAGGATCCAAGTGGGCTGAATTATTCTTTAACAATAAGAAGTATATCAAAAGGGATGCCTTGTTTCTTGCTGATCATGAGCAGAGATACCAAGTTTGTTCTTCTCCTGGAGGACACCTTAGGGGAGCAATAAGGAGGTTTGAATTTCAGCGCTGCATCTTATTTTGTCTTCTTTTTTTTCATGAAGGATATAAACTAACAAAGCATTAAATAAAACTGAAGCTCAGTTCTGAGCAGCCTGATTTACAACTCTCTTGGTCAAATTTTAGGTTGGTCCACTTGAGAGTGGATAACTAGACGCCATCCAACCCACATGGGAAAATTATAGCTGCTTTATAGCTAAAAGTATGCTCAGTGAGTACACTTACACTTGGATGAAGTGGCAATGTCTTTGTGTAATCAAAGAGTTTCGTTTTGAGCAGTTCGCATTCCTTTTAGCTGACAAAACCTGAAGAGGGGGAAAAAAAAGTCCTCCTTATGCCTTAGGCTCATGAAAAACATCTCCTCCAGATCTAGGCACCTCAGTCTCCTCCTGTCTGCTCACACTCGCCGTGTGATTAAGCCATAAAATCAGCTTTAGCAGATCTTAAAGGTTCCATGGGCAAACCCTGGCCTGATTTAGTCTGTTGATGGGCTCACATGACCTTGGGGTGCAGAGTTGTGGCTGGAAAGCCTGAGATGTCAACAGGAGGCCTTTGAGGTCATCTTGTCGAGGACCGGGACCTAGGGCTGCATAACATGGCACTGCCACTCCTTCCCTGGAAGGTCAGGATAGAAATCAGCCCGTGGCTGGAACACATGTGGAGGAAAGAGAGGTCAAGTTACGGAGAGGAGCTGTTGTCAGATCTTGTCTGTGAAACGAGACTTGTAATGTGTTATAGATAGTGGGATTATTTTGGGGTGGTGAGAAAAGCTGCTCCTGCAGTAGCTGTTCTGTGAAAGACAGCTCAAGTCGTTTTCCTAGTCGGGTCTGGGAAAACAGGGATGCTAAAACTGGGGAGATTTAGCAGGAGCTGAAGAGGCATTTGCTTTGCAGTCCCAATTTGCAGCAGTTGCACTGGTTGGGCTGACACTGTCCAGTTCTGCTCATTTCCAGGGAGAATGGTTAACTGCAGCAGGGGTCTGTGATGTTTTCTGCATGATGCTTCACAAAGCCTCAGGGGTTAACTAATGGATTGCTAGAGATTTGACTTTTTCAGTGCTTCCTAATCAGGGAATGTTTCGAGAGGTACTTCAGGGCAGGAAAATATTCAGGAAGATACAAGAAAGCCCACTGCCAAGTGGAGTTAAGCTGTCAAATTCCTCACCAAACATTTCTTTCTGCACAGTGATCAAATGTAATTATTTTTCTCAAATATTGTTCTTGCAATTTTGTTTTGTAGGAATCGGAGTTTCTCTGTCTGGAGTTCGATGAGGCCAAGGTGAGCCAGATGCTGAAGAAACTCTCAGAAATAGAGGAGAGTATGACTTTGTTGACTCAGACTACTTAATCAAATAAAGATATTACAACTTAGAAAAAAAATGTCCCTTGGTATTTTTTCATAACTCCTGTTTCTGCACATAAAATAGGTGACAATGGTTAAATTATAAGTGGATGATGCATTCACAACCAGACATGGGCTGAGTCACACTGTGAAGATTTCTCATCCACTCCTCCTGGCCTCTTCACCAAGGTGGCAGCAACATTGTTTGCACAAAGCTTTGCATAACCAAGCCTTAGAATGTAGCACAGCTTTTCTCATCTACCCCTCAGTCAATTTTGGAGTCTTCCAGATGCTGTAAATGCTGGGCTGGATGAACAGCAAAGGTAAATTGGCCCGTTGTGACAGGAGAGAAATGAGCAGAAGAAACGGGCAGATTAGGGGGTACTCATGTTTATCCTTCCAAACCACGGGCTTTATAGGACAAATCCACCTGCTTGAACTCTGTCTGCTTAGAGCTTAAAGCCCGGGAGAGCAGATGAAGTGCAGCGAGTTCAGGGAGCAGAGACACAAACGCACATTTCCGTAATGGGGAGTCCCTGTGCTGCTGAGCATTAAGTGGTTCCCAAGGGTGTGAGTTGGACAACCTGGCTGGCCTGTCCAGTGAGGCCTTCCCAGTGCTGTGGGGAGCCAGGGGACAATCAGGGGAGCGTCTCTAGGGCAGTGGGAGGTGCTGGTTTCCCAAGAGGAGCAGTCCTCCTGCATGTGCAGATCACCTGATCCAGCTACTTCTGGCGATCCTTCAGAGCCACTTCTGATGTGCTTCCCCAAGGACCATCCGCCCTCATCACCCTTCTTGGCTCTTGAGCTGTAGTGGTGCAGCCCTGGCACCAAGCTGCACGGTGTGTTTGAGAGGCCAGTGCTTTGTCAGAGCACAGTTTAACTTGGCTGCTCTTAGTCCTGTTTGTCATGGTTTGTTTTGACCTCGGAAAGCCTCAGATTAAACCCGGAGTTTCTAGTGTGTGTGTGTGCATGTTCAGCTTGGAATGTGGGTGAAAGGAAAATGCCCTTTGCAACCTGGCAGGCCCCATGGATAAAACAGTTGTGTGAAGAAAGCTGAAAGCAGGGGCAGATAAGCAGCACCATGGTCTGCACTGCCCAGGTTGCTGTGGCTCTGGGCAGTTGTGGGTGCCCACATCTCTGTCGTAACTGCAGGGCAGCCGCTGCCCTCCCCGGGAAAGAGGGCTCACAGGAGCGTTTTCAGTGTCATGTGTTTCTGTCCAGGGGTGCAATCTTGTCATCTGTGTCTTAGCAGGGGGCCTGACCACACTTCACTGCCTTTTTGGTGCAGGAGGAACTGGAGGGGCTGTCTGGGCAGGCTGACACTCGCACAGAGAACGAGGGTCCCTACAGGAGAGCTACCTGCTGGTCCGTGAAAGGGGGAGGATACTGCCTGGCTGGTTTGCTCTGTTACTTAACCAGAAGGTGTGCACACACATTTGGTTGGAGGCTGCATTGATTCTTCCCATTTTATATTAGCTTTGCAAGCAACCTCCTCCTGAGCCGAAATTATACTGAGGGCTTGCACCAAGATAGAGATGACAACATAAAATGTTCTGGTGCCATAACTAAAGTACTCCTCATTGCTTCTCCTTGTGAATTTATTGCTTGTGGAGTTGCCAGATTGTACTTGGATGCAAAATCTCTTCAGAGCAAGGGAAGGGCACCTTTTCCCATCTGCCTGGTCAGAAGGGAAAGCATCACTCGAGCCAATTTGTGTCACTGCCCAGGGAATTAACGTTTCCTTTCCCATGCCTGTCCTGCTGCCGCCTTGTCTCTTGGAGCCACCTGATTCTCCCCTCTGTCTCGTGGAGGGACTGCACAGCCCACAGCATCTCGATTTCCCCACATGCCTTCAGCAGATAACTTGTGAGAGAGGAACTGGTCTGTAACCACCAACTGATTCTCACACTGGTCACTGGCTGCGTCACTGGCATGAAATGAGTGGTTTGTGACTCTCTGAGCTTTCCATTTTCAACAAAGTTCATTAAAATGTTTTCTGTGTTTTAGAGCAGTTTAGTTTACAAAAAAAAAAAAAAAAGATTAAGGTCAGAGAAGGATCATGTTCTTTAGTAACTTGCGCTGTGTCAAACATACTTATTGTTTTATTTTAACATGGTCAGAGGATAGGAAAATGTGCTATAAATGGAAATTAAAGAGACACAAACTGGGAACAGATGTCAGGAAGTATTATTTCATGCAAAGAATATAAATATGTGGAATGGCTAACAAGGCAAGGAGGCTGAGGCAAAAAATCTTGGGGACATTTAAGACATTGGATAGTTTCCTAGTTGAGGTGTGAAGTTAAAAAGGGGTACATTTTTATGGGTGGATGCTTCCCTCTCTTCCTAATCCTCCCTCCACTGAATATCTAATGATCCAGATTTTCTTCTTGGTGGATCTTGGTAAACTACTGTGAAAAAAAAAATAAAAAAAAAATAGCTGAGTGTGTTGAGGACTGCACTCTGCTCACCCCTTTGTGAGGGCAAAGATGTCACTGGGCAGCAAAATCATTCCTGCTTCACAAAATTGGATGTAGGGAGGGAAAGAGGATGCTGTGCTTCCCCAGACTGCTGTAATCCTCCGCTGCTGCTGGGGCACAGAGGACAGATTTGCTCCTTTAGCAGGACCATTCCTTTGGTTTGTGTGTGTCCATCCATCTGTCCCTGCCTACAGTGTTTTGAACCTATTGGCCACTTTCAGCTGAACTTGGAGGAGATGAAAGGCCTCCGATGCCACTCTGCTTTGCTTCCTTGAGTGAAAGGCACAATCACCCATGGCTTTTGTGAAGATTCACAGACGTCACTTGCTGTCTATGGTCCTGCTAAATATCTCTGTGGTGTTGGCAAGTGAGAGCTCCTGCCTGTGCACTTCAGGAGAGATTTCATATTCCACCCCCAAAGCCCAGATACCAGACTTAGCCTGAATGCGTGGCCAGGCAGCTCCTGCAGTGGCTGGGGCCACACGTGGATGCTGCCTCCTGCATGGATCCAGCCAAGAGACATCCCAGCACAGCCCTGTTGGCCACAGTGGTCTCATCCAGTTTTGGAAACCACTGCTTCCTGCCATGACACCAGCACCTGTGTCTGTGCACTAAGCCGGTGTGACACTGGAGCTCTCACCTCCTTCCCCTCTTCCTCCTTCCTTCAGTGAAGCAGCCACATGACAGCGTGCCCCAAATCGAGCCTGTCAGGCAGTTTGTAGCTTTACAGCAAGGACTGAACAGCTCAGCACAGCCAGAGGAGGAAAGTGAGGGAGATGGGGAAGCAGCAGGAAGAAAGGTTGAAGGAGGGCACCTGCCCGAGTCCCATCTGAGAGAGGTTTGTTTCTCTGCCTAATCCTCAAAAGCAGCCAGGGAAGGAGCTGGGACACCACTCCTGCTACACTCCAACATCCTTAACCTTAGAGAGCTGCCTTTCATGCCTGCCCCCCTGCAGCTGTGCCTGCCTGCCCCCTGGTTTACTGACAACTAAAAACCACTTGTAGGGGAACTACCACGTGGCTGGGGCAAGCTTGGTTTCAATCAAAGCCTGGGCCTTTAATCTAACCTGCATCGTGTTGGCAGAGGCCGGGCAGGGAGTGTCTGGGAAGATACTGCCGGGGCAGGGGACAGCACCCAGTGGCACCGGCAGCTTCCTCCTGCCCCACTTCTGCCGGCAGCTTCCTGAGTGACAACTTGCAGAAGCCACAGTGCATTTGCCCTGCGGTGAGCAAAGGCAGCTGCTGCAGCTCTGGCACCATGTTCCCGATGACTCACCCTACGTGTGATGTGCAGCCCATCCTGAGTTCTGCTGCCTCTCGCTGAGGACTCACAAGCAGCCACCGCGTGTTGTTGCAACCTTCAGCTTGTTCTTCCTTACATGTCACCTTTTGCACTGCTAAAACACCCTGCAATTCACTCCTGCTATAGCTCCTTCTTCTCTGGGCATTCCTCCAAGTTGCCACTCGTTGTATGATCTGGTGCTCCCTAAAATATCTGCAAGTCCTGCCGCCTTCAATCACGTTACACAATTGGCAAGCCCTGCATCCAATCTCTGCTTGGCAAGACAATTACTCTTAGCACAGTTTTCTTTTTCCTTGGTTTGCATATGCCCAGAACTGCTAAATTTTTAAAGTATTTTTCTAGGCTTATCTGTGTTTTGAAAAAAATAATGGTTTAGGCACACCATTCTTTTCCAAATCCAAGCCAAGCAAGTGCCGTATTTCATAATGCTTTGGGCCTTGGAAAGCGGCAGATGATGAGGCATATTTATTTTATATTGGTGTTGATTTACTTTCCCATTATTCAGGTTACTTAGTTTCATTTTACATTTTTTTTTAATTTATTTCTTACAGGTCCTTTTTGCAAGTGTAAATATTAACGTTTCGCGCTCCGATTGTGTTTCACGTGGGAAGGATTTTGCCGGAGCCCATGACCTCCCCATCTTATTGTGCTTCAACTTTTCGATAAACTGGTTGATATTTTGAGAGATTTTCTTTCCTGTATGTCAGTTCTTTGCTACATATTGATAAAATAAATCATTTTTCTGAGGAGATTTCCTGATTTAAATATTTACCGACCGTTTGTAGATGCTCCAAAAAGTTTTACCCAAAGACTCACACTTGCCGTACGTTGCTCACAGAAATGTTTTCTTCTCCTTCTGGGGCATTTCAACAGTTTATTCATTCGATCCAAATATTTATAAAGAGGTGCTCAGTGCTGGGAACAGAGGGAGCCTTTCTAAGATGGGGAATGCAGTGGTCCTTTGCAGTAGCCACTGACGACTTTTTAATGCGTTACCTTTCATGTGGCTTGCAGCTGGAATAACAGACGGTGACTCCTCGCCTTGAAGCTGGGCCTGTTAAAATCTGCCTCTTAAATTATTCCCAAATCCCAGGGAAGTGTGGCTGGGGGTGTCATTTAATCCAACGTGGAGGGTAGAACTGCACTCCTGGCTCTCCCTGGCTGTGGCAGGAGATAAAGGTGCCAGCACAGGGAGACAGGCAGCCGGCACCATCAGCGCTTTCTCCTCTCAGTGCAGCAAAATACAGCTCTTTCTACTCACACAGGTCACACTGGTTCAGCCAGTCCTTGCCAAAGCTGTGGATGAGTCCCCCCCTCTCCTCAACAAGGACGTACATACACCAACAAAGATGCCTTTTCCCAGTAGCACGAATCCCATGGGTGATCCCCAGGGCCACAGAGGTCCCAGAGGACATGGTGTGTCACCTCCCATGAAAAGGTGGCAAGAGGGATGCAGCTACAGCCTCACCTGGTGCAAATCCACCTCTGAACTGCCAGCACCGCTTGGGAAGTACTATTTTGGGATATCACCTGAGCTTGTTGTCCAAGCACAAAATCATGGGCAGTAGAGGCTGGTGCTGTGAAACTTTCCTCCCGGATGTAATGGGGTTGATCATTCCCAAGACCAAGTCCCCAAATGCCTTGCCCTTCCTCCTTCCTTTTAGTGGTAGCAAGGCAGATCTTGCAATGCAAGAAATTGCAGGAGAACAGGTTTGGAAGCATGTGAGAGGGAGTGGGCCCGGGCAGCTGGGGATGGAGAGCCCACCTGGGGGG
This sequence comes from Manacus vitellinus, assembly GCF_001715985.3. NCBI lineage: Eukaryota > Metazoa > Chordata > Aves > Passeriformes > Pipridae > Manacus > Manacus vitellinus. The sequence continues at coordinate 2,654,967 of NW_021940754.1, read as the reverse complement.
GGGTTGACCCTGGGGCATTTTGCAGGTGGTCCTTGGGGTTATCACAGCAAGCAGGACTCGAGGGGAGGTCCCTGAAATGCAAAGCTGTCAGAGGACATCTGTCAACTGGGAGGTAAGAAATATTTCTCCAAAGACATCTTCCTGTTTCTCATTCCCCCTGCGTGCAGGTGACTTGGAGCTTGCATTTTAATTCACTTAGTGGCCACAGCGCTGCAACTCCAGCACTCAGCCATTAGCTCTTGTAATGAGATGGTACTGGAGAATACACAATACCGGATAATTGAGTAAATGGCATTTTTGGATGCCAGCAAGGGTCTCAGACCCTTAAGGAGCGACATTTTACAGGGGTGGATGGGAGAAAATCAGTGATCACAGCACAAAACTCAAAGCCATAGTGTTTCTGAGAGGAGCATGGGAGGAAACAATCATTTGGGTTTGATGATATGTAATTTTTCTGCCATACTTCCTGAGCTTTCTGGCCAGTTGGCAGCCCTGGCTGATACAGCACTACCAGGAAATTACATGATATAGTGCATTTTAGTAATAAGTGGCACTTTTCCTGCCTTGTAAATCAAACCATTTATGGCATTAGAGTCTTCATGGCATCTCTGTTCCTGGCAGCTAAAGAAACAAATAAGCAAAGCTGCGTCAGAAGTAGATGGCAGGCTCAAGCAGACAGAGGTGTCTGTTTGATCCCAGCCACCTGTGAGTGGTTCAGGCCTCTCCCTGTACTCTCAAAACACAGCAGCCACCCCACCACCCTCTGCAAAATATGTGGTGGCTTGGTGAGCTCTGGCCTCATCTAGGCATCCCCTTAAAATAAACTCACCACTGCAGAATCTCAGAACAAATCTGCATTTTTCTACAGCCGAGGAACACTGTGTGAAGTTAATCCCCTGTTCCAAGATCCTGCAAGGCAATGGTATGCAGAAGTATAAGGTTAAAAAAATGCCATCAAGAAGCAGTGGCTGGGAACCATAAATACCTTTCAGGCAGTCCTTAGGCACATAAGGAGATGAGCAAGCAAAGCAACTGGAATTTATAAACTTACATAATTAATTTTTCTTTGCAAGGAGGACAAACATTCCCATGTTGCAGCTCTCTCAGGGCCTTTGACAATTGGGCTCCTTTCTATAAATAATGTTATGTAAGTTTATACATTTCAATTAGTGCTTGTTCTAGCCTCTCACAGCCCAAGGATGTTTTCACTCCAGTTTATTATTTCAGCTGTGGATAGATCATTTTGCCTTGATGCATCTGTAATGGGATTTAAATTAAGATGCTTGCAAGCAGCATAATAGGAGTGAAATAGTCTTTGGAAAACATTGGTACATACCCAGTGAGAAAGAAAGAAAGAAATTAACTTTACATTGCATCATCAGACGAAATGTCTGCACCCGTCTGCGCAGGGCAGGAGCAGGATTTCTCTGTCTGAGGGAAGGGCAAGTGCTGTACCTGGGCTGCGTTGCAGGGCTGCTGGAGAGATGGTGTAATGGCCATGGGTGTTTTTTCCCCAGAGCACAGGAACACCTCTGAGTCATCCTACAGCCCGGTAACTACAGCATGCTGCAATCAGAGCTGGCAGAAACGCTTAACCCCAACGGCTTAATCCCCAGCCATTGCAAATTAGCACAGCTCCATTAACTCCAGAGGACTATTTACATGGGGGAGGTTAAATATGTACAGGATCAGGCACAAAACCTGCAGCAATTGTGTACATGGGGCAGTGGTTTACTAATTTACGAGGCAAGATCTCATCTCTGCTGTGTGCTGGTTTCTGAAGTTTTATTTATTTATAGTGAGCACATCCATGTCAGGGGCATTTCTCCATCAAGCAGCATGAGGAAAACCCTTCATTTACTCTGATTATGTTGCTGATCCCAGCCCATAATGTGGGAGGCATCTCCCCTCTATGTCATTTTTCAGTAACCCATGAGTCTAAATATTAAAACTAGATATGTGGATTATTTAATTTCCCATTGTCCTGTTTTTTTTTATTTCTGAAGTTTATCTGCAGATCCTACAATAACAAGAAAGAAGCTTTCTGATCTCCTTCTTTGACATACTGTAATTCAGATATGCAGGGGGCCACATCCTGCACTGCAGGTGGGCTCAGCATAATGTGGGCTGGGTAGTAATGAGTGTGTGTAAGTCAGGGCTGTGACACAGCAAATTGCCTGTGGCCTCTGAGGTGGCTTTTAGGAGCATAAATACATGTGAAAAGGTTACAGGAGAACTGCAGGTCCTGGGGGAAATCAGATGACCCGCCTGGGAGAAGCCATCAGAAGCCAGATGGTGCAGGACAGGGACTTCTGAGCTGGGAGTGAGGCCTCAGGGTGGTCTGCATGCTGGGCACCCAATGTGCTGGCCAGGTCCCTGCACCCAAGAGCTGACACAGAGGCTGCAGGCAGTAGCAGAGCTGAAACCAGGGCTTGCAACTGCTGTTTTGACCCCAGAGAACTGGCACAAATCTCCTTCTGCATAGGGCCTGATGAGTGCCTTGGAGTGTGCTCCAAAACAGCCCAGTTAGGTCCCACCCCAACCCTACAGCTGTAAGAATGAAGCTCCTGAGACAGAGCCACTCTCTCCACCCTGGTTTTGGAGACGCTTCTCTGCTCATGGCATCCAAAGGAGGAATCACAGAATCAAACAGGTTGGAAAAGACCTCTGAGGAGCTCTCAGTGAGGAGTGCCAGCCCCAAGCCCGGTGACAAAACACTCTGTGCCTCTGCCACTGGTCTGCAACTCCCATGGGCTGAGCAGGATTTCGCTCTGGTAGCAGGTGTGAGTGCTTTGCCAGGAGGTTGGGAGTGTCCTGAAAAACCTCCTGCGCACGGTGTTGGCGTAGATTCCTTTGCCACCCAGAAACAGCCAGCTTGGGTGTCAGCACCCTCCCAGATAGAGGGGTGGTTTTAACTGGAATTGCCTTACCCAAGCTGGCACTGTGGGAGTCCAAGGGAAATCACACAGAGGAGCCTCATCCAGGAGATGCCTGAAGTCGAGATGATTTAAAAAAAAATCTAGGTGACATGTGAGGACTGGCAGTTTTCCCACATCTGAGATTTTGCTGGTGCTTAAAACTGCATCTGCTAAAAAATAAAAGCAAAGCAGAAGCAGTTCAGCTGAAGTGGGTCCAGTACATTTTCTCCCAAGTGTAAATAGCTTTCTCACCTTTGAAGAGGCTCAGCTGCAGCTTCTTCAGTTTTACAGCTCTTCAGGTCTTGCTGCAAAACACTGTGGGAAGCCTCTGAGCTGAGGGAAGGAGAGGTGTAAGGAGTTCATGTTTCCGGGACACAAAAAAGGATGTTTTATACACAGTAGGTGCTTTTTTTGCTTTTTTTCCCAAATAATTACTGTCCAGTTTCTGCTAGTATAGCAATTGAATTTCAAGTAGATTCTTCTTCATCCTCTTGCCTGCACTCTGCACTGCTGTGCCTTCTGTTTGCAAGCAAAAGGAACCCCACTTGGAGGAAACCAGTGTTAGTTACTGCAGCCTTTGTCTGAAAAAGGCAGGTATGTCCTTCTAGAGCAGGGAAACACTGACTTTGATCCAAGCAGCTCAGGGAGTAATTATTTTTGGTAAATGTGAATCAATATGAGCACAAGGCAGCTCTGTCCACAGCTTGCAACAGCATAGCAGGGGCAAGTTTCTTTCCACAATCTCTATCCTGTCCTGCTTTCCCTGTACAGCAAACTGCAGTGCTCCAGAAGAAAAAAGCAGTGCTCTGAAGCACATGGATGGATGTGCCAATCTCTTCAACTCGGGTGGTTTTACCAAAGCTGAACCTACCAGCCACATCTCCCTCATCTCACCAAGGAACAAAAGCAAAGGGAGGTGGGGGCAGAACATCTCTGTGGCAGCTGCTCTGGCTGTGCTGGTTTGCAAGAGTGTGGCAGGGGGAGAAGGTGGGGAAAATGATGACTGTGTGAGGAGACCACTGAAATGCTGTGTTCATGTTGCTGGCACGCCTTGCTGACAAACACTGCCTACCCTGGAAGAGGCTCTTTGCTTGTTTGAATTACAGGCTCAAGCATTTGGGTAGGAAGAAACAGGTTCATTCCTGGAGGGACTGAGATGCTCCAGCTCCAATTGCATGTCGTCTGTGCTTTTTTATTTTCTTCTTATTGCTGCTGAAGTGCTCACATGCCACAGGAGCAATCTTTAGGCTCCTGTTATTATTTAAATTTTAACATCTTATCTCCTGTTCTTATCCTCTTTGGTCACAGAAGCACACTCAGGTTAGTCCCACGATTTCCAAGTGTCCTCCAGCCACACTATTCTGTCCACAAAAATCAGACAGATCTGTGTCCTGGATAAGCTTTGGTCCATCACAGAAAAGGCCCAGCTGCACTGGCCTTATGGGAGGGCTTTGACTCAGGAAAACCAAATGACTATTTACAAGAGGGAGGTTGAGAATCATTCCAGTAGATGTATGCCTGCAGCCAGCAGTATTTTCAGCCAAGGTGGTGAGTTTTGGAGCAGGGGCTGAGATGTCAGTAACATTACTGGATGTGGTGTGAGGGGTCTGGGACGAGCACTTCCATAATGTAAATGACTGCCAGTCCATTTCCCTGTGGAAAGGAGCTAGTCAGTGTTTCCAATGGGATGAGTGCTGGTCCCTTGTGGAAAGCTGCTGTGGGGGATGAGCCGACCGTGTTCACAAGGGTGGCTGCAAGCAGGAAAATCCTGTGCCTGCTGCTTTCCAGTAGCTGGGGGAGGACAGGACGTGCCTGCAGCCACTGCAATGGCTGAGAGATGTGGGATGGGACGTGCTGTGATGTGGCTCCCCCAGGAATGCAGCACATGGCCCCCTGGAGCGAGTGCCCTGAGGCTGGTCCCCATCTCTCAGCAGCCTGGCTCTGTCTGACTTCTTGCTCTTGCTTTGCTGCAGTGGAACAGGGAGAGCAAGATAACCTTGAAGGTTTTATAACCTGAGACTCATTCCTACTTCTCCTTTGCTCCTGGCAATGTACCAATTATTAATTAACAGGCAAATGCTAGAGAAAAGGCCAATGTACATAGTCATTTCCATAAATGTAAATGCAGCACTCCCTAGGTCAGCTTTTATTAACAGTGAACTCAATTGCTATGAATAAATAGCCTGGAAAAAAACCCCAGAAACTATTCTGAACTTGATAAAAAGTGAGAACTGAATCCTTTTAAAAGATTCTCTTTTCTGGCTGTCATGCACATCGTCCTACCTGTGAAAAACCTCAGGCAAGAAGAATTTGTGTCACCAAGTGATATAGCATCTAATGCCCTGAACACACAACTTCCCTGTAACCTGCTACTGGGAAACGTTTGGTGCCCTGCAACTCCCTGACAAGGGCTGTACACTGCATCTAATCATGATGCTGAGTGAAGGTGGTATTTTTGAATATGTAGGCAAAATAATTGTTCCAGATTCAGACCAAATTGAAGTTGCTGCAATCAGAAGCATTTGCTTTCTTTCTCAGGAGAGGAAAAAAAAAAAAAGAAGAGCAACAATTTACTACTGTGTCCATCATAAAGCTTAGCTTTACAGACCTGAAACATGAAAATCCTACTTCTTCTATTGAAGCAAACTGCAGAATAACTTTAATAGCACATTTTTCAGGCCTCCCTTAGTTCCACCCAAACACAACCAGCCGTCCAGGAGAGGTTGTACATCTGTGTTTAGATGTGATCCCTTGTGTCTTGCTTCATCCTACAGTGCATGCTGGAGGTGGCCTAGGGACTGTACTCCCTGGAAGATGTAATTAGTGTCTGCTTCATTGTCAGTGCTTTAAAAAGTATATTTTTATGAGGTTACTCCTTACTCTGGCACTACCTGTCTCAATAGCTGGATACCAAATCCTCTTTCTCAGCAGGCCCTGTCAAATCAACAATGTCAACAACAACAGCAAAAGCTTGGGAACAGCACATCTGGGTGCTGGTAGGAGCTGTTCCTCAGTAATTAATGGATAAGGCTGTATCAGGTTATGACACAGGATGGCAGGACATTGGGTGGATTTGTGTCCTTGCTTGGCAGTGTTGTTTTTTCCTGCCTTGCTTGCTGTAAGTGATAGGGCCTGCCAAAAAGGGAGAAAGATATATAAATAAAGTAAAATACATATGAATCTGAAGTGGCTGAGGTGCTTCTAAACAAGATGGGGTGCTGGCATGGGCTTAGCATGACCCTGCACTAGCCAGTGCAGGCAGAGAGGGGTGTAGGAAGGAGGCTGGTTTAAAGAAGGTAGGCTGTCTTTCCACGTGGCCTTCCCTGCTCCCTCACTTTGCAAAGGCTTAACAAAGCCTTTTGTTAAGCCAGCATGCCCACCTTGTCCCCTAAACCCCCGTGGGGACACGAACTTAGGGGTAGGTGTCCTGGCCCCCAGTGAGAGTTTGAGGGGCAGGAGGAAAGGAGTGGTTCTCAGGCTTTGCCGATCTCATCTCAGGATGAGATGGGGGAGAGAGCTGCTTTGTGGGGTTGTTTGTGCTAATGAGACTGTTAAACCTGATGACTGTCAGGGGAGATTTGAGTTTAGAGCTGGAGCAGTTTTCAGGCCATTGCAGCAGGACGAGGTGCAGGACAGTGCTGTGCTCACTGCTACTCAAACTAGGACCTGTTAATTGGCAGCATCAGCAAGAAACCTCCCCAGACTTAACTCTTTGCCTGGCATTGACACACGGATTTGGGGAAGGTTGATCTGCCTGCTTGGGAGAGCAGGGCTGGAAAGTGAGCTCTGGCCTCACCTTTTGCTGCCGTTTTTGGGGTGTAGCTGCACTGAGCACAGCAGGGGCATCACAGTGAAGCAGTTGTTTGAAAACCTGCTGTGCTCCATGGCAATGTTGGTCCTAGGTGTTTTCCTGCTTTCAGCTAACACTTGAGGCTGCCAATTGCATCAGGGAACATATTTGGATTAAAACACCTTCCCCCCCCCAAAGGTTTCAAAATGCAGCCCCGTGACCAGTTAAGTCGGTGTGATTACAGAGGAGCAGGCACGGCCATGGGTGTGGGACTGGGAGAAGTGTCCTTCCCCCAAAGACAGCAGACCATTTCACCATTGTCCAAACTTTTCAGCTTTAATGTGTTTTTCCAGGCTCCTTATCACCCGGTGTTACATGATACACTGCTATAGTTGATCTTTGTTTTCTTTTTTTTTTTCTTTAGTTGATCTCAAAACATATTGTTATGAAATCTCCCATGTAATGGAGCCAAGCTCTTGGCTGCCAGACACTTAATTCTCCTTTCCAGCCCTGTGTTACTTAATGGACAATGATGCTTTGCTGATTTAGGGTAATTCCTCCCTTTGCTGTAATCTTTCTGCGTTGATGAAAAAGACAGCTTTACTCAAACGTGAAGTACATATATTAATATTTGAAGAGGAATGAAATATGCAACGTCTCTCCCAGTGCACTGTGAATGGGGATGTTTCTTCCAGACTCCTGAGAGATTTCAAGAGCAGCTCCAAATGTCTCACTGCAGGTTTTCCACTGGCATTCATTGGCAGAGTATGGGGAGCTCAGTATGTGTTGTGGGTACTCATGATGTTTGCCAAACCAGTTGGGTTTATGGCTGTGCACATCAGCTTGTGCTGATGTGAGTCTTGGTGAAAACGAGTGCTGTAAAATGGAAGTGCATCAATGTGTATTTTCGTGGATCACGGGGACATCCTTACCACCCCCTTTGCAGTGAAAACAGCTTTTAAGTGATTGTGCCAGGTGACATTGAGATAATTCCTTTGGTTGGGCCTCTCCTTATACTGGACTCAGAATGCAGGTGCTAAAAATAGAAACAAATGGCATGTGTTCATTTTCATCCTGTACAGGACAAAAACCTGTGAGGTTCACGTCCGTGAGAACTGCTGGTTGCTATTGATCTGTCCAAGACTGAAGACTCCACTCTTTGCTGTAGCAGCACACATTTTTATGTTTTATTTCAGTCAGCATCCCAGGTCTTAAAGAGATTCCTTTAGTTTGTTTCAGCAGGGACGTTTGGCTAAGATTTGTAGTCTCATCAGCTTAGTAAGCAAAGCACAACACAAAAAATAAAGAGGGTTACTAATGAATGAGTCATGAGTGATTAGTATCAGCCCTGGAAGGCAAATCTCCAAAATCGGAAATTCTCAGAAACTTATTTACTCAGGGAAGCCTCGACAGCCTAAAACACTCATTTTCTCCTCCCTCCTGGTCTCGGTGACAAAAGCTTTGAAGACGATCCACGTAAAGGTGGGCCAGCTGCAATTGCCTGGCTTAAAAAGGAGGAACGTTTAAGAGGAAAAAAAAAAACCAAAATCACGTGGAATGGCATTTTCCAGCATGGATGAGGGGTTGATGCCGTGTGGGGAAAAAAAAAAAGGAAAATTGCCAGAAGGTGAGGTAGGGCGATGCCCACACAGACAGAGCTCGCTGCAAAACAGCCCGTCCGAGCAGGAGGGAGGTGTCACCCGGGGCCACCCCCCCGGGAGGAGGAGGGTGCCCGGCTCGGGGCTGTTTCCATAGGGAGGGAGCAACACCTGGCCCGGCAGAAAGGCGAACGGCAGCGCGGTGATGTCCGGGGCGGCACCTCCTTCCCCTCGCTCGTCCAACAAAAAAACCCACGTTCTTTGAGGTAAATACCGTCTCGTTTTACCGGCTGGGCTCGGGGGCGGCCCCGCGGAGCCCC
>NW_021940754.1:2593912-2644563 GCF_001715985.3 Manacus vitellinus | reverse complement strand
AGTCCTTTAAACTTCCTGAGGCGTTCTGTACCCCTCGGAGGGGGGGGACTTCAGGTTACTCGCTGTGATTGTGGCTGAACTGCAGCTCGCAATTCATTAGTCATCCTGCAAAAATTCCTGGTGAAAGTTACTTGAGTAACCCTTTAATCCGGCTTCCCAAAATGCTCGGTGCTCTTGGAGTTGATTATTAAACACTAATGTTTAGTTTTAACTATGCAAATTAAGAGTTTGCCTGGCACAGTAGAGGGTTTTTTCCCTGTGATTTTTTGTTTGTTTGTTTTGTTGTTGGTGTTTTGGGTTTTTTTGTTGTTTTGGTTTTGTATTTTGGACAGAGAAAGTGGGTCTGGGCACAGAAGAATTTAATCTGGATACGGGAAGATGCATAAAATTACATGCTAGGTATATACTCTTAAAGTTCTTGAGGAAACATGATTATAGCGTTCTCCTTTGAGGAAATTTCTGGTAAACTATTTCTCGCCTGCCTTTACAGAGAGGCAGCGCGGAATTTAGTTCTCTCTTCAAGCTGCTTGAAGCGGTTTCGTGTTCTTCTTTGCAGTTCCGCTTTGGCCTCGGGTCCTGGTGGTGTCACCGAGGGCGCGTGTGGAGGGTGGGGTGGGGGCGGCAGATGACACTCGGGTGAGTGGCACAGTCGGTGTTTCGTTCAGGTGGCTGCTGGCAAGGACTGCCTTGTTCACTTAGTGACCCAGCCTGATGCCTGAGAAACTACTGGAGGAGTTGAATTAGCTGCCAGTTATTACGAAACGCGGGGAGGAAACGAAACGGAGAATCAGCTTTTCTCATTCAGCAGATGTAATTTCTGATGTGTTTTGCTTGTTCGGTTTTTGTTTGTTTGTTTGTTTGTGGGTTTGGTTGTTTTTTTTTTCTTTTCTGGGGCCGTGAACAACGTGAGACCATAGTAGAATCCTGAAAAAGCAATACTGCCACGGAGGTGAATTGAGATACAGAATGTTTGTCATATACCTAAAAAGACAGTGCTGTCGGTTAGAATCAAAATATTTTTGGCTTAAAGGAACCCCTTGTTTTGCTGCTTGCTTTGAACGTATGACTCTCTGCACGAGATGTTGTGCAGCACAGTTGTGTGGCTATATATTCCAGCCAAAAGCTAGAATTTATTTAAGGCAATTTTGTCATCTCTGGAGTCGTCATGCGTGGATTTATGCTCACGTCTTTTCTCCACGTACTATTAAGAGATGAGAAAAATGCCGGAAAGTGAGATGCAGCAGCAAGGTAACACTGCTGAAGGGACTTGTTTTGAAGGTCATGCATTAGGTGACTGGGAGTGCAGTGAGCTGTCTGATGCCCTGTGTCATGACAGATAAGGCTCACAATTCTCCCTAGAGATTGTTTCTAATGAACACAATGTTGTTGGTGGTCAAAAAAATTATCGTGGTTGCCTGGAAACTCCTCTTGAAATTCTTAAATACTTCTGGATAATGAAGATGATGCTGAGGAGATCAGCATACAGGCAGTGTTTGCTCAGAAAAAAAAAAAGTAGTGTTTGACAAAAAAATAAGAAACGGATAAAGTGTTTTTGTATTGCACGCTGACAAATCTGTGCAATTGTCTGCATGAACAAGTCACAGTGTATATAGGGGGGAAAAAAGCAGGATTTGAGTCTTCATCTTGCCTACTATCAGACTCCTTGGAGAGCAAAGTCTTTCAGAGGAATGCTCCTCCATGGTGACTTGTCAGCGCTTAGACAATGAGGAATTGTCATTTTACTGCCACCTGGTGCAGCTATTTTTGCAGTGGGACTGGCTCTGACAGTGATTTTTCCTGTTGGCTGTGTAGATCCGGTTGAAGGAGAACAAATGGTGGTGACAAAAGACTGTGTCAGTGCTGATCCTGTTGAAACATATGTCCCCTATCACAGCCAATATTGTCATTTATCACAACAGTCAAGAAGCATTGATGGCTTGTCACTGATATGTGCATTTGACCAAAATCTGTGTAGTCACATTGCTCCAAATTAACTAAAGGGTAGGAAAAAGATTGAACAGTGTCAATTAAAATCCTCAGCCAGATCCTTCAGTAACTTGTTCTTTTTCAGCAGATTACTTAATTTTTGACAAATGTGTGTCAGATTATCTTGTAAAATCTGTACTTCAGGCAGCTTGTGAAACTTCAGAGTTAGTTACCTGATGGACTTTTTCTGTGTGCTGTCAGACTGGTGCCTTTTGATGGCAAGTGACTGAGCAGCTGTGTCAGAAACACAAGGGCTGACATTCCAGGTCTTTGTGTTTTGCTGGGTTATGTGTCCTGCTCCAAAAATCCCATTAATTTCTTCTTTTTCAGTTGAAGGATTTGCAGTCTACATAGTAGAGCGTGGTAGGTTTCTTGCAGGTTTGCCACACACTTAAAGCTTCTTAAACAGTATAATTCTAAAACTGGCCAAGAACAGGTCAAAGGCAGGATGGGGGGAAGATATTGGCTAGAGTGTACTTGTTGTGGCAACAAGGGGTTTTTTGTATGTTTTTGTTAAAAGCACAAAATATGAAAAGAAATATATATTTCATTAAAATTATGAGCATTTGAACATGTCTGGTTTTCATGTTAATGTGTCTTGAAGGCCATTAGGATTGATCGCCTCTCAAAAGCTTGAAACCATCTTTGTTCCTTTCATAGGTTGTTGGTTTGGGATTTTTTTTCCTAGTATGCCTCCTTATTACATTTTCTATTACTCTACAGTAGAAGTGTATAAGTAATTTTGAAGCAAGTAGGCATCTGTTTGCTTTTTATATTTAAAGTTTTAAATTTTTTTTTTCAGGTACACCAAATTTTTTTTTGTATGGTAGTTTGTAAAGTTACATTTTTAACCAAAGTCTTAGCAATTAAATTGGGTGGTTGTAGTTGTGTGCATGGGCAGTCACAGGATTAGTATTTGATGTTTCTGGTGTGTCGTAGGCTACGTTCACGTGAGTGCTTATCTTGGAATATCCTAAGTTGGAAGGGACCCACAAGGATTGTTGAAGTCCAGCTCCTGGCCCTGCACAGGACAGTGCTTCATTTGATTTAGGGAGGACTTTGGGCCTGTGAGTGCAGTTAACAAAAATTACTTATGTAATCTCCCTGTTATGCCACGTGCTGACCTCACAAAAATATATTTAAATGTTTTTAATGGGTTTGCTACTACTTCACAGCTGTATCCCTTTATGTAAGTAAGCACCCTTTATGTGCTTAGAAATCAGCAAAAAAGCAAGAAAGATGATGAGGATGATATAATGAAATACAAGCTCTTCCTGTCATTTTAGTACAGAGTGAAAAAGTCATTAGACAAAAGTTTGGGAATAACTGTCAGATCTGTTCAGTCACATTTTGCTTTTGCATAGGAAGAACTGACAGGTATATCTTGGGCTTGATCTTCCACTTTGCTTGTATCTTTCTCTTGGGCCTTTTAGGATTTAAAAGATGACTGTGTAAACCTCTCCAAGTCTCTAGATTATGTAAAACCCAGTGAAAAGACTGGATCATTAAACTGTCTTGTGATGAACTGTGCAGAAGAATGATTGAATTGGTGTCTCATGAGAGGCAATTAGCATTTAAGTAAGGAAAAGAATCCCACTGTGTGATGGGTGTGGTGCTGAGATTTTTTAAAGGGTGAATTGATGAAACAGTTTCCATCAGCAGTTGGTTAAGAAAGCTTTGTTGTTAGAGAGAAATACAATAGTATGAGTTGAAAAGCACTTAATTTGGAACTAGTTCTGTTCGTCTTTGTAAATAAGTTCTGAAACTTAGCAGCTGCTTCATCTTAAACTCACAGAAGAGTTAGTCTGAGAGTGAATTGACTAAATCACTTAATTTGAAAGTCAGCTCTCTAAATGAAATGGGCAAGAAATCTTGATTCGTGGGTGGGAATGAGTAATTTTTATTTTTTCTGTAAAAGGTTAATTCTCAGTGGCTCATGAACCACCCGAGGATGTGCATACTTGTACGGAATTTACAGTAGAAGCATGGTATTGAAAGCTGACGTGCCCCATCAAGGTGTGTGTGTGGGAGGTGCAGCTTCCTGCCATTCTCCTGCCGTTCAGCCTGTCCCAGGTTTGCTGCCGAGAGCATCGTCCTGGTGTGTCCCAGTGCGCTTTGGAGGCAGAGTGGCTGAAGCAGTTGCTGCTTTCTGTGCCTCCGGTCTCCTGTGCTCGTGTAGCTGTTTGTGCAGCTGTGCTGTGAACTGAATTGAGGAACTAAGTGGATTGAGAAATAGCCTTTCTGTTTGCTTATCTTCAGGGTTATACAGAATGCAATCCAGTGAGCTATGCAAATGTGGGAATTCATGGCCTGGGAAAGGGTGGGATTCTTTAGGTGCAGCTGAACGCTGCTCTGTACCCTGAATTTAGTGCTGTTTTATCTTACTTGAGCAATTGTATTTTTTTAATCTGATATTTGAATGTTAGAAACTGGTAATGGAAGGCTATCTTTTGCACACTTACTGTTGATTTGCTTTTGAATAAAAACAATTAAAAGATCTGCAAAACAGCTTAAATTTGCTTACCTAAACCTCTCACAAACTCAGTGGATGCTTTGCATCTGTGTGCAGGTAACAGGTACAGAAGGTACTCCTTGGATTTAGAAGTCTCTAATCAGGTTAGATGATTATCTGCTGTTAACAAAAATGGGAGTAGCTGCCTAACCGGCTTAAAGATCTTTTACAAAATCCTCCTGGTATTTATATGCATCTTTAGCTGCCTAAAACTGTGGAGAAATTGTTTCCTTTTCCAAAAACTTGACAGGCTAGAATGAGATCTGCCTCTTAGGTTTTACAAGTTTGAGAGAAGACAGTGAACTCCACTGATTTTTTTTTTTCCTGAACTTCAAATGAATTATTCAGAAAGATGAAAAACTTTTACTGTACTCGTTAATTACACCTGAAACCAAAACCAGTTGAAGGCAAAAGTATTTTTCATGTATTTGCATTTTAAAATGTAGGTTCTGCATTCTCAAACACGTGCTTAGTTCAGTATCGTAAGTTCAGAGGCAGATCCCAGAATTCTGACGTGAATATTCACAGGATGAATTTGGTTTGGATTGCCTTCTGAGCAACCCTGTAGCACTTTGCAGGGAAATATGGCTTGAGATGGCTGGGAAGTCCCACCCATGTATCCCATCACCCAGCCACTGACTGCAAAAGTGGCAGCTTGTGGAAGTCAAATTGAAAACCAGCGTTGGTTTATTTTTAACCCAAAAGGGCAGTGGTCATCAGGGGTGGGTAGTAACTTCAACAGACATAGTTTTTAGCAGTGTGTTTTGTGCAAGAAGGCTAAGAAAAGGTAACGTTTTGATGACTTGAAGTATGGTGCTTGAAGGATGGTTTGGTTAGTTGACTAAATAATGAATACTCTCTATGCAGACATAAAGGTGGTTGAGGTATGGTTGAGGCAGTACTAATTACTGGGTTTAAGATAAAAGTGGAAGAGATACCAGGAGGAGATGTCTTGTCTGTGGAAATTATGGTCATCTGCCTCTTGAATAGGTACATTAAATCACCTTTTTTATTTCAAATACAGCACAAAATCAAGGAGTAAGAGTGTGTCTGTCCAGCAGACTTCATCTCTTTAAATGTACCTTGAAAGCATGAGTCAGGTTTGCAATGTGTTATCAGAACAAACACAGATCCAAGTACTAAGAATCTGGGAGGAAGGTATTTCATTATCCACTTCCTTGGCTTTCTAGGAATTATGGGCAGATAACACTCCGTGTGAAAGGAACCCCTGAACAAAGAGCAGCACAAATGGGTGGGTCACGCTGGTTCAGTAGGCAACCTGTAAGCTGGCCTGCTTACAAAAAGTGTTGGAGAAATTCAGACCCTGGGGTGTATTTCGTTAAGGATGAGGTTTCCCAAACTCTTTGTTTCTGGTGGACCAGTGGTGGGTCTGGCCCTGCTTGTTGGACCTCTGTGGATGAAGGTGGGAACAAGACCAGAAGTGCAGCAGCAACATGCTGGTACAAGGAAGTTTAAGCTGATGAAAAATGGGATCTGCTGTGGTCTGGTCTGTGGGAGTCTTCATTCTCCTCTTGCTCCATTCCTGGTGTTTGTGCAGCACAGTGGCAAACACCTCTAGGGACGTGAGGCAGCCGAAAACTAATTGCTGCTCTATTGTCAGGTGCTTTCTCATCCTCTGGCTTCCTGAACTGATTCACCACAATCCTATCGGTGCAAAAGTAGGATGGGACTGTGCAGTTTGTAGGGGAAGGAATAAATTACAGGAATGAGTCAGCTGTGACTGAAACTGTTTCGAACTGCCATGGAACTGTACCTCCCCAGCTTGTGACTGACGTGATGAATGGCAATTAATTTTCTTCCAAGAAATACTTCTCTGCTGACACTTGGTTAAACCTCTTATCTTGATTCTTTATAATTTACTGTTCGTTCAAGCTGAAGCCTGTCAAGGGTAACTAAAAACTGAAGTTCTTAAATCAGAAGCTGGCAACTCTGCGTTATTCCTAACAAATTTACAGTATCATAGTTCTGAATCTTGAACTGACCTTAGAAATGACTCTTTTGTATTAACAAATTGGGAAAAACAGGTCACTTCTGCTACCACAGGCCCTCTTTAACATTTGTTTTTATAGTGAGTTGAGATCTTACCCACAGTTGTCAGTGTGAAATCTCAATTACTAAAAAAAACAAACCTAAAACCAACAACCCAAACTCTTTTTACTGATAAACCAAGAAACCGATTTTTTTTTTTTTTTGGTTACAGATTTTTTTGTTTGGTTTGGGTTTTTTTTTCATGTGCAGTGAGGAACACCTTCATGGATGTTTATTGTGGCTGTAGGTGTGCCAGTATAGAATGGTGGTATCAGCACGATGTACTGATTTATAGGGACATGCCATGGTTTAAATTGCCTTATGTAAGTGTGCTGTACATGTGGAGCTCTGTTGCTTTTTCATCCCTGTAGGAAATCATGACCAAACTCAAGTAGTCTGTACCAGTAGAAAAATTGGAATATACATCAAACTTGGGATTGAGTTTACAGAATACTTCTCATAATGACCAAAGGGCTTTTCTTGCATATACCTTGATCTTCTATAGAAACATTAAAACAATTCAAATATGAAACTGAACATTCATTCAGCCAATCCAAGAATTTAATTTTAACAGCTAAAAAGACAATATTTAGGCCTAACTTACAGTGAATTCAGTAGGTGCACGGTATTTAAAAATCTTAATTAAACCCAAAGCTTTTGTGAGAGACACCTTTAGTAACTTAAAAGATAGGGTTTGGATCTGAGGATTTGCTGGTAGCTGACTCTCATTTAAAAATGAAAAAATAGATCACTCTCTAATTCAAGAATTTGGCACTTGAGCAGTTTGGTTTGGGGTTGGAAGTATTCAGTTTGAGATGGTGGAGATCTGATAGTATTTCTTCCATCTCTAAGTGTTCTGTCAAGCAGGAATTTCACATAGGCTGGTTTTAATGAATTTAAAACTAGTTTTTTACTGTTGACTTACTTTGAAAAGATAACTTCGTGGGTGTTGCTGCAATATTTCTAAGCAGCAATATAAAGTCAACAAAACTTTGGTTTCGTAGAAGTTATTTTAAATGGCGTGTTCTGGTAGCTTCTCTTTTCTGCTGGAAGAGCTAGAGGGAGGGGAACACCTGAAATTAGTGAAAATGGTGACAGGAACAGAATATAGCTTACTCTGAAGATTCTGG
The DNA here is from genome assembly GCF_001715985.3 of Manacus vitellinus. Taxonomy (NCBI): domain Eukaryota; kingdom Metazoa; phylum Chordata; class Aves; order Passeriformes; family Pipridae; genus Manacus; species Manacus vitellinus. The sequence continues at coordinate 2,636,886 of NW_021940754.1, read as the reverse complement.
AATTGTGATACTCAGAACTTGGCATTCAGCAGCAAATGAAAGGTCTTAATACCACAGCTGAAAAATTGACATTAGTAGTGCCAAGTAGTCAAGTAGGCTATTAGGGGTAGGGAGTTGGACTCTCATTAAGCTTTCACAAACTTTAATGTAGGAGGGATTTCCCCGCCCTTAGAAGTTAACTCAAGAAGTTAACTTAGCTTTTGGCAAGTTAACTTCTGGAGTTTCGTTGGAATGTAACTGCTGTGAGCAATGCCCTTAAACGTTATCTGATTGCTTTGAAAAGCAGGACTCTGCATAGGGTGAAAACCTGCTGGCATCCAGGTGGTGGTAGTGTGAGAAATTTAAATGTAGTGCTCACAGGTCCCTTCGGATTAGCTGCAGGGTCTATGCATTGCACCCTGGGGAGTTGGTTTCCATGATAATCTGATTGTCTCCTGACAAGTTTATAGGATGGTGTTCTCACCTCATCAAGGCTGACTCTTGATCCCTGCGATTTGGAGGCTTGGTGAGACCCAGTGAAGGAGTGTGGTCACTTGTGGGTTGTGCTGTAGAAGAACCTTGTTGGAACACTGTTCTCTCTGCTTGATTTTGGTTGTGACTTGGATGAGGTTTAAGAGGCTTCAAGGGGAGTCTTGGTTTGTTCTTTCACTTCAGAGCCATCACTTGTGCGTGGGGTGCACAGTGACTTCATAGTCTGTGCAAAACTGAGTATGTTCTGTGGTTTGCACCTTGCACCAAGTCCCACTGATGTATAGCTCCAGAAAAAGTCTCCACAAGTTCTTATTTGTGAGCTTTAAGTACTAAACGATTTGGTTTTTTTGTTGTTATTGTAATATCAAAAATGACCAAAAAGAAGGGGAAGGGACCACAGATAAAGTTCATTATATAGCTGGAATGGCAAATGTGTATAGAGAAAATAACATCAATATTTTTTTGGTGTTGCTTTTGGGGTTTTTTCGAGCAAAAATGTGCTGAAGATAACTGGTGAGAAACAGAATGTGAAGTTAATTTGGCATTTATTCAAACTCTTTATAGTTCTTTATGCCTTGGAGTGTGTTTTAGGAAAATACAAATACATCCTTTCCTAGTCTTGCTATTTACTCAGGTCTTGAAATTCCATGCACAAGTTGCACTGGTGTCCTTTGGTATTCAAATACTGGAAGATTGGAATTTCTCCCAAAGCTGAATAATATGCTGAAAGATGTCTCAAAGCAGGTATATGCAAATAATGAAAACTAATGTTAAAATAAACATATAACTGCTCTGAATTTCATTGCACTCTTTGCTTTGAGTAGTGTGTTATCTCGGTAACTTTCTTCCAACTGGAACATTGTTTCAGGCTGTGCTGTTTGAAGAACACAGAGAACATTGACTGTTTTCAGTGGTAGCCACTGTGTGTGACGTGCTTCTGTAGAAGCAGAATACTGATATCTGTTCGGTATTTTCCAGTCCTTAAGATTTTCTTAATTACTATTGTATAAAAATGAACTTGTGTAAAAGCTCTGAGGGGGAAAAAAGAGATATGGCTGTGTGTAGTTAAAAAATAAATAGTGTTCAAGTTCTTAAAAGCTGAAAATAGCACAGACTTTTTGTGACAGCCTGGGGCTCTTAACATCTTCACATTCTAAAACTGTGTTGTTGCTCAATCCGGAAATCTCTTGACTCACTGAACAAAACTGAGCTTTTAGGAGAACTGATACATCTCACAGGAGGTTAGTAGGACTGAGTATGCCTTGTGATGTGTTAAGTAATTAAATTACTTTCAGAAATGTAGTGTCACTACTGCACACACTGTTGCTGACAGTGTCAGAAGTTGTGCTGCACTTACAACTTCTATAAGGGATAATACCAGGCCTCAGACTGAAGTTACATGGTAAGATCCAAGTCTACCTTAGTGCCAGTTACAGCTTGCCTCTGCAAAGAGAGAAGGGTGGTTATATCTATTAGATAGCTGAATTAAAACGTTGTTTTGCCAAATTCCTGATAGTTTACTCCTGAACCAGTAGAGTGGTAGGTGCAATACCTGTAGCTAATAAGGATTATCTTATCTTTTGGCAGCCCCAGTAAATAAATGGACTTTTAATGCTTGGGTTTGGCAGTCAGATAATGTAGACATGTTACTCAACCCACTTAGAAAATACATCATAACTCCTGTCCTCAGTAGTAGATACAAGTATTTGCAGTTTAAAGGCTGTGGCTTCTGTCAGACTTGGAGGAAGGTGGAAAAGTTGAATGTTTTAGCTTGCACCTACACAGTCTGTTCAGAGACTGGTGGTACATGACTGCCTGCACCAGGGTGTAAGTGTGATGCTGTCACAGCTAACAGTGCCACAAAGCCTCTTGTTGGAGGATGGTGGGGATTGTGGATCCAGAACCAAGGCTCAGTTGTTCATGTGTTGTCATCCCAGCTGAAGGGAGGAAATGTGTCTGCTTTGCTTCCTTCTGCCCTGTGCTTCCACTGTAGCTGCTGTGGTGCTTACCTGGTGTGCATCTCTGGTCAGGGTTGGGTTTCTGCTGGGTTGGTGATGGGAACTGATTCATGGAGAGGCTTGGCAGAGCACCAGAGCCAGTGTGAGGGAGGGGTTGGACCCGAGTTCTTGGAGTCAGAAAGGGAGGAGGAGAGAGTCTCCATCAACAAGAGTGATCAGGTGATGAGTGGTTGAGCTGCTTGTGGATCCACAGCTTTGAACAGGGTTGAGGCTGGAAGTATTTACTTGTGGGACTGATAGCATTTGCCGTGCTGTGTGTGATGGAACCACTGTCACCTTGCCAGACTTCTGATGAAAAGTTCTACCAAGTCTAATAGGAAATGGAGATTTTTCTGCGTAGGATCCCTGTCTCATTTGCTGCAGGGGATTGCAGTCACAGTGTTTTGAAGGATTTTGTTAAGTGTTTGCAAATGGTGTCTGGTGTTCAGAAGAGTCAAGTATCCTGATGACTTACAGAGGTGTTGAATACTCACAGTTTAGTAAGCTGGGGGCTGTGACAGACGTGCTGTGTTAGTGCTACATATCCTGAAAAATCAGGCTTTGGCTGAGCTCTTGACAATCCTGAGTTTTGCTGGCTGTTACTAGGAGGGAGCATGTCATCCCGTTGTGTCAGGAGTCCCGGGATCATAGGTCAGATACCACATCATTTGTTGTTCTGGTGAGAAGTGCTTCAGAGGACAGGGTAGATAAGCACTGATGTGCACGCTGAGCTGCATGGAGTAGTACAGTCAGGGGACAGCTGCCTCAGTATTTTTGTTGTACTGGAAGGAAAGTGAAGAAAAATAATATTTAATTATCTGTTCTTAGTGGAAGCTGCTGTGGCATTTGAAAGAGGAAGATAAAGTTTCTTTGAACTCTGTGTGACCAACCAGTGCTTTGTAACAGTTCAGCTGTTTAGCTTCAGTGATGGCACTGACCACAAGTGTGTTTTTTGTCTTTAAAGTATAGAAGAAAACTACTTTAAAATTAGAACAGGAACTTCATAGCTGACTGAGAATAAAATAATACATAAAGTGGATCTGGCCTGAGTGTGTACAAATATGCAGATGGTACATGAGGAGGAACAGGGATGTTTCTGAGTAGCCTGTTGTTTCTGAGAGTGGCTTTTTATTTCAGAAATACACACACCCACTTTGGATTAATAAGGTCAAATAAGAGAAAAAAGATTGCTGATTACTTACCTGCTGCTTTCTTCCTAAATTTTTAGTAGTTTAGTGTTTAACTTGTTGAGGAGTAAAAGAAAGTAAGGCTGATCAAACCAGAAGAGATCAAGGGTCAGTCTAGCTCAGTCATCTGGTGATGGCTGGGAAAAGAAATGAAAACAGCAGCAAGTACGAGGTGTACTTTTCAAGTGCCCCTGTCTGCTGTTCTCTGTGCCTCCAGGACCTCAGAGGCCATGTTTGCAGCTGGGCTTGTAACAGTGATTACAAATCTTCTATGAGATTTTTCTGGTCTTCTAATAATCATTTATATTCCTGGCAAGTGGAAGTGTCTTCAACAATGAGTTCCATATATGACTTGACCGTAGTCTTGCTGACCTTATTAATTCTGAGTTATTTGTGTAGCTTGTACATGGATATACCCCTGGGCTGGTAAACAGTTTGATAAGCACTGCTTTAGAGGAACACGCTGTTTTCATGTTGCTCCTTGTACTTTTCATCCTGACAGCTGTGGAAGAAAGAGGGATTGATCCATTTTGTCTCTCTCAGTAAAAACTGGAGATGGGTAACAGAATTTTTATTCAACAGTTCAAAGTCTTGCATGTATGGGAGACCTCTCCTTTTTTATTTCTTTTAATTTTTTTTAAACTTTCTAATAATTACAGTTCTACTTTAAGCTGCCATTCATTTCTTTTCCAGTTGGAGGGGAAAAAAATATAAATCCAAGTTCACATTCTCCTCTGTCTGCTGAGATCTGAATACCAGCAATGCAGCTGGCAAGTTTTGCCTTTCTTCTCTCCCAAGGAACAGCCAAGTGAAATTGTCAGAAAATGATTGTGTGCTTTAAAATTTGGCTCTGCCTGTTATGTAGTTGGAAGATACAAGAGTGCAAGTATAAAAAGCTTGAAACTTAATTTAAAAATAACTGACCTTATCATATAGCAATTTATTCTATACCCTTCAGCTCACCTTACGAGCAGAAAAAAAAACTTTCTCTGCCTGCCTTTGCCAAGCTGAGGGCTCGGATTCTAATTATTATACAGTCAAGTGTTTACAGGAGATCTGAATAAGAAGCAAACACTGCTGGCTGATTTAGGTGCCCAGTGAAATGCTGTGTAACCTTGCTAAGTAGCAAATGGAAACCGTGCATTTGTAGCAGCTTGCTGATGAGACCCCGAACACCTACGAGCTGTAGGTGTGCATGTATTAGAGACAGATTAGTTTGGCCTTTTTGGGGGGTGTAGGTAACCTCTGTTTTTAGGCTGCTAACTTTCATATTGTTCACCTGAAAGTAGTTTGTATTTTTATGAGGTCGAGAACTTGATATGAAAAAGGCTAAAAATCTCCTTTTATTTATTTCTAGATATGAGAAATGAGTGTTGGACGCAGAAGATTAAAGCTGCTGGGAATTCTGATGATGGTGAACATTTTTATTTACGTGATTGTGGAAGTCTCAAAAAGTGGCAGCCAGGAGAAGAATGCAAAGGGCCGTGTTGTTATACCACGTAGCACATTCTGGAGAAAATATACCCCTCACAAAGCTTACTGGAACAAACAGCAGCAGAAGCTTGAACTCCTGTACAACCCTATTCTGGCCTTGCTTTCCAATATGACTGTGGAAGAGAATTTGAGTTCTAACTTGAGCGCTCTCAGTTCCTGTGACCCTGACCCGTGGGTATCTTCAGAGGTTAGTGACTTTGCAAACCTGCCAGACAGATTCAAAGACTTTCTACTCTATTTGAGATGTAGAAATTATTCATTAGTAATGGATCAGCCAAACAAGTGCAAACATAAACCTTTTCTGCTGCTGGCTATTAAGTCACTTATACCCCATTTTGATAGAAGGCAAGCAATTAGGGAATCCTGGGGCAAGGAAATTGAATCAGGGGACGTGACAGTCAAAAGGGTCTTCTTACTTGGACAGACCCCACCAGAGGATCATTTTCCCGATCTCTCACACATGCTGAAATTTGAGAGTGAAACCCACCAAGACATTCTCCTCTGGAACTACAGAGATACTTTCTTCAACCTGACTCTGAAGGAGGTGCTGTTTCTGAAGTGGGTCAGCAGCAGCTGCGCGAACGTCCAGTTCATTTTTAAGGGTGATGATGATGTTTTTGTGAATACCCATCAGATCCTGGATTACTTGAAGAGCTTATCAAAGGAAAAAGCCAAAGACTTATTTATAGGCGACGTGATCAAAGATGCTGGACCTCACAGAGAAAAAAAACTGAAGTACTACATCCCAGAGAGTGTTTATGAAGGTTCATACCCTCCGTATGCGGGAGGTGGTGGGTTTCTGTACTCTGGTGATCTGGCATTGAGACTGAATAATGCATCTGACCAGGTACTCCTTTACCCTATTGATGATGTTTATACTGGAATGTGCCTTCAGAAGCTTGGGCTTGCTCCGGAAAAACACAAAGGCTTCAAAACGTTTGATATCGAGGAGAAATACAGAAATAACATATGTTCCTACACAAACTTAATGTTAGTACATAGCAGAAAACCTCAAGAGATGATTAAGATCTGGACACACTTGCAAGATCCACACTTAAATTGTTAAAGTAATGTGCATAGGTCCAAGTCCAAATAACTTTCCAGGTTTGGGTCTGACTTCCTTGGTGGATCACTGAAGCTCTGTTTAATAGTTGAATTTTCTCCCTAAACTTTTTTTCCCTGTACTTTCGAAAACGAGAATAATACTAAAATTTGAAGGGATGGCTTGAAGACTTGGTCCTGACTTTTCCACTGTCCTGATGGTCGTTATGTTTCAATATTTGTCTTAATTTTAAAAGAGACTTTGAGGATATAACTAGCTGTCAGTGACTGGTTAGCTGTATTGGAAACAGGGATTGCCTACTGCAATGCATCTTTCATTATTTGCGTTGGTGGAAGATAATTTTTCCTTGAGTAGTGTTCGTGTGTGGAAACCACTGTAAATTGAAAATACACAAATTGGAGGAATGTAATTTTATCTTTAGGTATGAAACATTTACAAGACTTTAACTTTTAGATTTTGTTTTAATGTATAATTTTCGGTCCTTTTGCACCCTGAAACAGTGTTTTCTCCTTTACTTAGGGTCTTTTGTGCAAAGTGTATCTGTGTCTGAAGGAATTTACCCTTTTATTAGATTATGCCTTTTTTTTTTTTACAAGAAAAGCATAATACTGCTTGAAACACCCCTTAAGAGCTCAATATATAAGGAAAAACAACAGACTTTGTTTGGAGCTGGGCAGTAGGTACAGTTAAGTTGGTCCCTGCCTCACTTAGTTACTAAAGATGACTTTACTGTTTATGTTCTTTATGTGAAAAGCTACTCTGGTCAATCCTTGTTTCCTGTTTGGGCACTAAATGTGATCAGGTAGCTTGATGGGAATGACTGAAATTGCACATTGCTTATGAGAGCACGGTTTGGATCCCCTGTAAAGGGGCAGCAAATCCAGAATTGTGCAGATACAAAGAGTTTCGGATTTTGAAACAAACTTTGAAGTTGCATGAAGCCTCACGTAGAGTTAAACATGTTCTCGAAACTCAGATCTTCTGTATTTCCACATCTTGCTTATAAGAATTATTCTAAATAGTGGTTGCTTTCTTTGTACATGTAGAAGTGCCTGTCTATTTATTGTTCAGATGGAAGACCAAAACATTTTCTTAAATATATTTTGTGTAACATTTTATTTGTATAGTGTTGTCATTCAGATATTTAAATAGAGCATGATATTTTAAATCTGATACGTGTAACATGTTAAATAAAGCTAATTGTTATTTTTGAACTTGAAAAATAAAATGTGATTTAAGTATTTCTTGTAATGCTTCATGTTGACTTGCAGAGCTCTAGAACGTGGCATTCAGTAAAAGGACATAAAGCAAAAGGCTTTATTTCTCTAATGCTTGTGTACCAGACTATCGAGAAAATGTCACAATTGTGCATGCATTCGTTAGATACTGGAATAGATGGACAACTCTGGTGAAAGCAGGGGGACATTGAGTGCCCTGGGAGAAACAGTAAGTACAGAGATAATTGCCTGTACAATGCCACTGCTTGTGCAGCTGAAAGGAGTCAGGGAATGGATTGAATAGCTGGCACTTAAGTTTTTGTTTGAAACAACTTGGCAGCTCTTTTCCTTTGCTTCTTCACCTGCTTTTTCCCCTTCATTTACCTTGAACAAATGTGGTGCTTTGTCTGCGTCTGGTCTTCCACCTTTTTGTTCTGTAGATGATCGTGTGGGCCCCAGCGTAGGTAAAAGACTGTGCTCTGGTGCTGTGCCATGAGGTTTGACCTTGTGCTTTGTGAGAAATTACACCTTTCTGAAAGAGATGCAGGTTTTACTGTTCATGTGTTGTTGTTCCTAGCACCCTGTTTCCTTAAATACTAGCGGGATTTTTGTCAAGAGTTTGGGAAAATGAGTTATACTGATGATGAGAGGTGCAAGGAGAGATGTAGTGTCAAGAGCCTTGAGGGGGAAGGAGGGGTTGCTGAGTAGAGACATGGAGGGGAGGGACAGAGACAGAGGCAGGTGAACACTAAACATACTGATGAGGTCCATGGAAGGATCAAACACACGAGAGAGGCTTGAAGGGAAAAAAAGAAAAAGGGACAGGAAAAAAACCCAGGATTTAAATGGTGTGAGTAAGGTAGGGTGGAGTGCACATGTGATACTAAGTGAAATGGGTGGGATTGGTGGAGTGCCAGCATTAATTGTGTAATTTATACCTGCAACCATGAGATCAAAAGCAGGCCTCTTGCATAGGATGCCCCTGATAATAAGGAAAAACAGGATGAGTGGTACTTGCAAAGGAGAAATGCTGTGAGAAAGCATCTACCCACCTCCTGAAGTGACAAGAGAAAGGGGGAGAGGAAAAGGCTGAGCAGGTGGTGCTGGTGGGGTGAAGAGGTAAAAGGTTCTGGGGAGGAAATTGGACAGACCAGTTTTGTTTACTGTGAGCATGGAGAAGTTCTGGTGACTATTATCCAAGTCTCCTGGTCCACTCCCATGGAGAAAGAACTGTCTTGACAAATCATTGAGAGTGTGTGGAGTATAAAGAGTAAGCGAAATAAATATCAGAGATAGAATGCACAGAATGCATCCAGAAGTGTGGTGGCAATGGGATTTGGGGACAGTTGGGAAACAGAACGTGAAAGTCTTTGAAAAACAAATAACATGTATCTGCTGTATTCTGCTGTATCTTTCTTAAATACTGCTAAATACTTCAAATTTCTGTTGCATTTTTCTTAAGGGAAAGAGTCTACTAAAATGAAAGCATGGTAAAATTTCACTACAATGGAAATAATGGAATTTGAAAACTGAAATAAGAGGTGTTTAGATGAGACGTTTGAATGTGGATACGATGTTTATTTATTTATTTATTTATTCTTCCCTGAATACAGCAGGGAAAATGAAGCACTGCTGTGATTAAATAACATTGCATCAGGGTGAACCATTAGAATCCATTAACTTGTTTGTATAAAGGCTCAGACCTTTGTTACAAAATCCAGTTGGGAGGAGGAAATACAGGATAAGGAAGGTAAATGAGCTATGATTAATGCACAAATTATAATGTTTATCTTCTAGAGGATGGAGTCCCTGTTTTCTGCCAGTTGGTGATTTAGCCCGTATGCACTTGGATCCCTTCCTCCCCTACCCAGCTTTTTTTTATGTAGGCTTGAATGAAATGTAGTGCTTGACAGGACTGGTGATAAGAGAATTCCTGGCAATCCTTTCTGCTTTTCAGTGTTGGGAGCCAAACTTCAGAAGAGTTTTGGCTGGAAAACACAGGAAAGGGGCAGATTAGGATTCACTAAAATTTTTGCATTAGGTATGCAAGTCAGCAGGGATCTACAGGCAGGTAATCCTTAATTCTGGGCTTTGTGATGCAGTAATGAGCAATCCAGCTCTTATCTGGTGCTGCTGTTATTCTGATCTAGTTTACAGTAAGCAGTTTACCCCCTGAAATTTGGCTTCCTTTCTCTTATTGCACCTCATATGCATAAGATTTCCACCGTACTTGTGTTTTCCTGAGGGCACCAATCCAAATGAGTTCATGTCTACACTGAACTACTTCCTCCTCACAGAATAATCACGAACCCAACTCAGCAAGTAAATAAGGCAGGGAGAGCTGCTTAATGGATCCCTTTTACAGACAGTAATCACGGAGGTGGTTCTGAGTGGAGGAATGCCAATCAGCCCCAGCACGAAACATCTCTCTTCAAATTCTCTTCATTGTATTCCTCTAACTTCTTAAAGCTGTTGCTGGATGAGGATGAGAACAAGAGTGGGAGTGAGAAGTTAGTAAAGAAAACCGCAGTTCTGAAAGCAAATTTTCAAAATGACAGCAATGATGAAAAACTGAGCAGGTCACTTTTTCTTTTGCTTGTGCTCAGATCAGGTATTTGGTTGTTAATCACAGTTTGTTTATATTTATATTGGCCCAGCCTTCTCAAAGTAGTGTTTAAACAGCTCTGGGTAGATTCTGATGAGCAGCACCTTGTGGGGTTTGCACACCAGCCTTTTCAAAAGATAAACATCCATTTTCATTTGTCAATGAAAACATTTGTACCCTGTCTAACATCTGACTGAATGAGGTGAGTTGGACATAATCCGGTCTCGGTGTGTCCACCATCACTTCAGGCTCTGTTAACATCTACATAAGTATGGAACAAATCTCTGTGACCTCAAATTTTGCTCTGTTTTCTGTATTTTCATGTTACTGCAGTTATATATATATATATATATATATTCTTTGAGTTGTCTTCAAACCTAAGTGCTTCAGACCACGAGTTATGTGCTTATAACTCAGCCCCCTCTGTGCTGTAGGGGCTGGGGCACTGACAGCATGCAGCATCTTTGCTCTCTGAGGAACTGTGGAGGGCGGCCTCAAAACTTGCCCGTGTAAGTTTATTGCCCAGTTTTCGTTTTCAGGTCAGCAGTCTGGTATGTGGTAGGATCACTGAGGCCTGGCGAGTGTGACTCAGCTCTGAACTGGATGGGAATGGCAGGTTTGTGCTGGCTCAAAGGGAATTCATTCATCCCTGAAGGACAATGAACACATGGGATCTCTGCTTTTGGGGGTCTCTCCTGTTGCTGTTTGTCAAGTTCTTAGGTGAAGTCCTTCTGTTCGTCTTACCCACTTTCTTCTGAGAGGGGGGATTTATATGAATACATTCTGCATTTCCTGAGAGAAATAAATCAAGACAGAAATTTGCACCATGTCAAATTTTATGTAGAATTCCAATCAGTCTTCTAATTTCTGGGCTCCTTGGCTGACCTCTGCTTGTTCAACCTGTGTCAGTTACAGTTTTCCCTGCTAAGCTCCCCATCTAAATAAATCCATCTTTCTTGCTTTGTCATCATGTCTTTGTTCCCTCTGTCCCGTGTTGTCTCATCTGTTGGTAGAGACTGAGTGCTTGCCTCACCAGTGAACCTCAGGGTTTTCTGAGAAACAGAAACACCTCTTTGGATTCACTGGAATGAATGGATCCCTCTTAGCAGATGGATTTTGACTCCCTCAGACAGAGTAGTCTTAAGGTGGCTTGATGTTCAGTGACAGACCCCTAGACTACGGAGGAAAGAGAGTTTGGAGAGTGTTCACTGGCAATTCACCTGAGAGATCAGCTTTAAAAAAAATTTACAAAATCACTTCTATCAGAGCCTGATTCAAACTGTTTCAAACAGTGGAGTAAGTGGGAGAAAAAAAAATGCTGGGCTGCAAAACAAGCTGCAAACTTTCTGATTTTGGAAAGTTTCTACTGTCACTGCCGTTGTAATATCTTTAATCAAAACTGCCCTGAACAGATTTGGAGAGAGTTTCTACAGGGGTTATGAAAAAATCCCCAAACATCCCCTGATAGCTTTTAAAGCCAGGAGCTGCAGCTTAGTATTTGTTGTGGCTATATTTTTGTGTCCTTTTCCCCTCTTCCTCCGTCCCTCCAGCTAAATTTTGGCCGAGTTCCGCAATGCGAGGAGGTTGTACATGATTCATTTGTGTTTCCTTGTGTACCTGAAATGTGTCATCTGTTTTTTCTCCGCTACTCCTACCGTTGCCACTGATATTCCTCCTCTTCCAGGAAAGTCAATTATCCCATGACAGTCTGAATTTTGTCTCTTTTGGGGACACCACGTGTGCGTTGTGCCGGCAAATCAGCAGGAGCCCCTTGTGTGATGAGTGTTTGAACTGCACGAAAGGAGGTCACGAATTTTGAGAACACACAGCCTTTCATTTGTGCAATAAATTTGTGACTTCAGAAAACATCATCCTGCAAGTAGTTTCTTCCTTGTTTTCTTACCTGTAAGATCATTCTGGTTCTTAATATTTTGTGCTCTTACTTTCCAGGTGTCCTGTAACATTAGAGAGTTAGCTGTTGTGATAGAGCTGGAGGTAGTTGTGGGATTTATGTCCAGTCTTTTTGCCAAGAAGGGAGGCTGGCATCTCTCTCGATGGAAATCAAACCTGAAAGCTCACCTCTGAGTAGAGGTGAGATTAAAAATACCCACTTTTAGACCAAATTTTACTGAGATTTGAAATATTCTTTAGCGATACTTTTGAAAAAAATAGAAGCATGTTTGTGTACCTAGAGACCTGTTGTGTTTTATTTCATTTCCAGAATCTGCATCCTGGTTTGCACTTCTTACTGTCAAATGATTTTTTTAAAAAAGGGGGAGGGGGCTGCAGGAGATTCCCACTACAGACATTACAAAAGCTTTCAGCTAAGCAACTGCCAGGGTATGAAATAATAGGGTGAGATGAAGGAACAAATGACCCCTTGGTTTGTTGGGTGTCTTATTTAGGCACAGTGGGAAGTGAGGGAATTTTTTATTTGTTTTTTAGTAGATGTAAAACCAAAGGAAATTTGCCTTTTTCTTTCCTTTCAATCTTTCCAGTACGTGAGGAAGGAGACTTTTGCTTTAGACATAGGTTTGGCAGCTGCCCAAGAGATTTGAAAGTTTCATCTTGAAACAAAAATAAATGCTAGAGAGGCCAGTAAACTGTTGCTTTTCTTAAACCTGTCCTGCATGGTTTTGATACCCTCCCGGGTGATCAGCAGTAGTGATGCTCAGATGAAGATAATGATGAGTATCACTATCAAGACAGTATAAACATAAGCCATGCTTTGTGATACCTAGAAATTGGATGACTTTCAAGAGAGGTGAGTTTTGTTTGTGCCCTTCAGGTTTCAGAGGGGTTCCTTGTTGGAATTAGTCTGAGAATTTGTTCTTGTTATTAGAGCTGTCATCTGTTCTCCATATAAATATAACCTGGATTGTTCTGAAGTAAACTCAAGGAAGAGCTGTATTGGTTCTAACCAAGGCTAGATTGGTCCTCAAGCCCTCAGAGGAAGAACAAAATGCTTCTGGTAGCTCATGAGAGCCTTTAATCATTAGAAGCTGCTTCTAGACCATGGTGGTTAGTGACAAGCAACAAGATCATCTTCCAGGAATTTGTCTTTTTTTTTTCTTGTCTTTTTTTTTTTTTCTTTTTAAACCTTCACTGGCAAAGAACTTTGCCAACATAATTATGTGCTATATGAACATTCTGTGTCTGGTGCTTCGAGAATGGGAAAATCAGCTCCCTCCTCCCCACCTTGCAGTTTGGAGTGGACGTAAGTGTGCTAACCCCTCTGCCCTTGTCAAAGCCTGTAAATTGTGCCTAAAAGGTTGAAAAATTTACTTGTGGCGTGGCAACTTGGCTTTTGAGCCAAACACTTTATTCTGCCAGACCTGTGGGAACAGCGTGAGACTACAAAGTATGTACAGGGTGCTACCCCTGATCTCCTGCAGGGTCTGTGCCTACTCAGTAACAGCCTGCAGTGCTGCTGATTACTCTTCCCAGAGGAAAATGAGATGCCAGGGAGGTGTTGCCCCCCTGAATCCACAGGGCATATGGGTTTAGCACGGGGGTTACCTGTGTTATCTTTTCAGAATGGACCATCCCCAGTGGGTGTTGCTGGTACAGCCATCAGTGATACAACTTAAACCTGATGCCCTTGTGATCTCTTAGTAACAAAGTATAACAGGAAAAATTGAAGTTTTATGTGTGGTTACATGATGCATCGAACAGGGTGGTTTTCCTCCATGAGGTGTACCTTGACATGTGATACATGCCAGCAGTTCTTATTCAGTGCTGATTATCCATTTGTTCTGCTCTAGCTTCCTGATTTTTAATTCCTGTGCTTTCTTCCTCACAGGAAAGCAAGATGAACCATTTTAGCTATAAGTGAAAGAATATTAAGTGTGAGAAAATGGGGTTCAGAGCTGCTGGAAAGTTAATGCCACAGTGGGGGGTTATAGGGGGGTTTTCTTTGAACTCTAATTGAAGCATCTCAGAATTTTTCAAAACTACCCATGTTTGATTTAGGTTTGGAACTGACTTCCTACTATTTGCTACACCAAATCACATTTTCTTATGCCAGAATTTGTTATATTTCTCAGCTCTCTTCTGTGTTGCCTGAGCCATCCTGTGTGATGGAGTTGCAGCTGCCTGCTAGAAAGTAAAGTGAAATATGCGTCTGTGTCTTGGGAGAAGGAACTGGCATGGACCCAATGCACTAAATCTCAGATGAGGTCTGTTCCTTTATTTCACTTCTCAGGCAGTTCCAGCACATGGGAGGGCCCTCTCATACCTGTATGTGCTTTTTCCCTACTCCGAGTGTGTTTTAGGGCAGGAGAGAAAATGGATGTCCTGGTCTGTGCACAGTTGAGTGGTTAAGAGTGTAATATCCATCCTGGATTTGTTTTTGCTTGTTCTCAGGTGATCTCTTCAGGATTTTCCCTGCTTTAGGATGTTTGTTGCACGTAGCTGGTGTTTAATGCTAGAGAGATCTGAATCATTTGCTCAGGGTAATTGATACTGACCTAATTACACAGATGAGTTTTGCACTGAAGTTTTTAATGGTACTTAATAATTAGAAGAGTTCTTCATTCCCCACATCTGTGATTCAGTCTTTTGCCTTTCGTGCCTCCAAACAACAAAGGCACTCGATGAAATTATCTCCCTGTTTATTTTGTGTTGGGCAACTCTCCGAGGCCCTGTGCCTCCTGTCCAGAGAAGCAACGGGAGTTGCAGTTTAACCTCTCCATGGAGAGAACTGTGGTTGAATTCAGCGACAGACGCTCTATTGTCCCTCATCCAAACCAGGAGAGGATATGGATGAACCCTGAGCTCTGCAGGAGATTGCAGGGGTCAAACGGGGATAGGGGGACTCTCAGGCCACAGCTGTGTCCATGGCTGTTGTGCACAGCGCAGCTGTTTGTTCAAGAAATCCTTAAGCCACATTTGCTACATTGGGATTTATTCTAGAGAAGATGCATCTTCGTGTCCTACTTACATCCATCCCCAAAGTGTCTGTCTGGAGAGGAAGCTCTTGCATAACCTGGTGGGGTTGCTCTTTACCCTCCTACCTGATGAACGTGCGGGGTTGTGTCCTGAGGTGCTGCAGTAAACAGGAGAAGCCCAAACGATAAAGTCATCGCCTCTCCCGGTTTCACCAGGCTCGGAAAAGGGGTTAGAGGCCAGCGTGGTGTCAGACCTACATCACTCCTGTAATGAAGCAGTTGTGCACTTCCAGCAGCAATCCAGCGGGGCGGGAATGCAGCTGCGCTCGCTCCCATGCGGAGCAGCTGGAGCGCCATGGTTGGCTGGGCCTTGCCAGAATGACTTCCTATGCTCTTCTGCAGGGGAGAAGGGGAAGGAGGGGGGATGAACACAGATAAAAAAGCCTGGTGTGGGAGTGTTTTTTGTAAGTGAAGGGTCTGCCCTTCACTGAGGGGCAGCCAAGGTCATCAGAGCTGGAAGGATTTCATAGCTGAAAGCAAACCTGGCAGAAACCTGGGCCCGCTCCTGCATCCCAACAGAACACCCGATGAAAATCCTGGTGGAAAACTGATGCACAGAAATATTTGGGAGACTTTTTTTCCCCCCCGCGTCTGTATCTTTTGGAGCACAGTGGTTTCAAAAACACCGTGGATAGCTTATTTCTAGAGACATGTTTACACCTTGCATATCTCTGGGGGCTAAACAGACACCAGAGCACCCATGCTGGTGTAGTTCTGTGAGAGTGAGCAGAAAAACATGGTGCTTCAGGGATGATGTTATTGTTTCTATCCCCAGAAGGGAGAAGTGTGAAAGGAAAGGGCCCAAATTATGCAAAACAGCCACCATTTCATTTAGTCACCCAGCATTTGCTTGAATAAACTAGTGTTGCTTTAACATTATATTAAACATCTCTCCCACCTACTGATTTATAAATTCCCCCTGAGTTTCTTCCTTTTACTTTTGTTCTGTTCTGAATATCACAGTGTCTGGAATTTGTCTTTTATAATGATCTATAGCATGGCATGATGCCAGCCTCTACTCCAGGGAATTTTTGTTCATGTTAAGATTTGAAAATATTTTTAAACATACACTTGGAGGAAAAATAGTTTGGTATTTAAGAAACAGGATAAAGAGTTAGAAGAGCTCAAGTGCTCTTACCAGCTGTGTCATATCCTCCAAGGTTGCCATTTTTTGGGGCAAAAAAATGAAAACTGCATTCTATAACTCAGCTCCAGGATGTTTCCACACTGACTCGTGGAGCTGCTGCAAAGGAAAAGAGCAAGTGAGCTGTGCTACATAAATATAGATAATAACTCAGTGAACAATTTTTGTCCCTAACCTCTTGGGCACATGTTGGTACCTGGTGTGAGAGCAAATATTTGAGAGAGGCACAGTTTTGAGAAGAGCCAAATGGTCTGTAACAGAAATTAGACCTCTGTTATTTGGACAGTCCTCCTCACACACCATCTTTGGTCCCAGGCAGGTGAGCATAAGACAGTTTCTTGCAGGAACCAACATGATCTACAACACATTCACACTGAACTGGAGGTGAACAGTGGGATAGGACAGCTTGCTCATGAGGGGAAGTTTCTCAGAGTGGTGGTGACGAGGACATGGGCAGCCTGGGGGAAGTTCAGAAGGAGCTGTAGGAGGCCAAGTGAAATGGGAGGTAGATGTGAAGGAGGAGGGGTGGAAGGTGACATGGTGAGGGAATAGGTGTTGCTGCTCTGTTGCTGCTCTGGAGCTGGATCTTGGGGTTGCTGTAGGTAGGCTGGGAAGTGGTCAGAGCCAATTGCACACCAAACATGGTAAGGAAAGGGATAGAGTAAATCCATGGTCCATCCATATTTTCAATACACACATGGTTTGGGTTTCCTCATCTAAAAAGGACAGAAGAGAGCTGCAAAAGGTGCAGAAGGAGACCACAACGATCCACATGTAGCAGCTTCAGTCTGTGTGAGGTATTAGTCTTGGATTTAGAAAGAAATGACTGAAGAAGGGCATGAGAGGGGATTACACAATCATGAGTATCCTGGAGAAGCAGGAAGCAAAGAGTGTCTTCGACAGGAGCCAGCCAGAGCCACAAGAAAAAATGATGGGTTTTTTACGCACAGCAGGGACTGGATTAATGGACTAACCAGCCTGAGGAGTTTTGGGTGTTAAACATATATATGGGCTCAAGGGAAAACTGGGCAAGTACTTGAAAAAGGGAGTCAATGTCAGGAATGCAGTATTTGTGTGGCAGGTGTCCCTGAGCAGAAATCACACCTGGCTTAAAAGACACCTGGGCTGAAACCCACTGGAGGGAGGGGCAAATAACTTCTGTAGTCATCTTCTTATTGCTCTTCCCTGTTCCTTTGTTCATAACTGCTGTTGGAGGTGCAGACAGGGCTGGGTGGACCATCGGCCTGACCTGGTAGCGATTCTGGTGTTCACCTTTAGCAGTGTTGTCAGGAGCCAGCCCAAAAAATCTTTGTTTCCTTAATATACAGAATTTCTAGCAATTGTCTGTAGTATAACATGCAAGAACATCAACTCTATAATAACTTCACAGAAGATAATTATTTTCCTCATTTTCACAACAAGCCATTGCATGTAGGCAGCAGTCATTTACTTTGTACTCTCCGTTGCTGTCGAATATGCTGAGTTGGAAGGGACCACCAGGATCATTGAACCCAACATCCCAAGAATCCCACCAAGTGCCTGAGAATGTTGTCCAAATGCTTCTTGAACTCTGTCAGGCTTGGTGCTGTGACCACTTCCCTGGGGAGCCTGTTCCAGTGCCCAGCCACCCTCTGGGTGAGAAACATTTTCCTGATATCCCGTGTAAACCTCTCCTGACTCAGTTTCATGCTATTTCCTAAGTCCTGTCACTGGTCACAAGAGTGAAGAGATCAGTGCCTGCCCCTCCACTTCCCCTCATGAGGATGTTGTAAGTGCAATGAGGTCTCCCCTCGGTCTCCTCCAGGCTGAACAAACCGAGTGACCTCAGCTGCTCCTCATAAGGCTTCTCCTCCAGACCCTTCACCATCTTCAGGGCCCTCCTTTGGACACTCTCTAATAGATTAATGTCTTTTTTATGTTTTGGTGCCCAAAACTGCACACAGGACTCGAGATGAGGCCGCCTCAGTGCAGAGCAGAGCAGGACAAAACAATTGGGCTGTCCTTTGACTGGCTGTCATGAAGCTCCCCAGAGTGACAGTCCTAAAGCAAAGGCTTTTGAAGCGAGAGTAACTCTGGCTCTGCAGACAACTTGCCAACTTCTTGAGTGAGATGAAGTGAGCAGAGAAGGAGAGGAAGCTGGTGTCACTCAGTGGTGGCTTTGCTCAGTGCTTATATTTCTACTATTAACCAAATACTTGAGCATTACATCAGTAATGCTTTGGTTTTCATTCCTTCCTTCCACTGTACACTTGGGGAAAGTAGTAAATGCCATTTCTCAGCTGGTTTTGTTGGCTGTGTAACCACCTGGGAAGGAAAGGCCACTTGGAATGGGGAGGTGTTTTGCTCTGGTGCCTGATGGGATGGGTTGGGATGGGATGAGATGGGATGGGCAAGCTGCCCTCCCCCACAGCAACACTTCTCACTTCTCACACGGGCTTCCGCAGCTCTGTCCATCCGTGTCCATATCCACTGACTGCTGGAGTGCCTGCTGTTCTGGATGGTGATGTTTGGGCTTGGGCAGACACCCCAGCTTACACTCACTTCACATCATAGATGAGTCTTCATTGGAATGGGTGCCTGCTCAATGAGGAAAGTTAAGATGGGTTTGTCTTCTGTAGCTGTACAACACAAACCCAGCTGAGGATGAGCCACCAGCAAGAGCGTGGGGAGGCCAGCAAGGAGGGACCTGGCAGAGAAACCAGCCTGGGAGAGCGAGGGAAGGCTGGGAGTGAAGAGGTTTGTGTGATATAAAGTGTATTTCTCTTGCTAGAGGATTTCACAGCGTGGCTGGAGGCAAGGGAAGGTATTTAAGTCTGTTCGAGGTAACCTGAGTGCTCTATGCTGAGTTTTTTGCAGATGTGTTCAGATACAGGTTGTCTTCTAAACCAGTGCTACCCTGACTGAGCACTTACATGGGAGGGACATGGTCCCCAAGTGCTTGTGCAGTGGCAGCCAGGGGTTTTGCCTGGCAGCTCCCATCCTGGTGGAGCTGGGAGCTGATTCAGGCTGGTGGGGCAGGAACAGGCACTGTAGGCTTTGATCCCCACCAAAGCCAGGGTGATGTGGGCAAAACAAAGCCTCAGGGGGGCTTTAAGTCTCAAAGAACACATTTGAATAAATTATTTCAACATCTGACTGTTCCTAAACCCTCCCCCTCCAACCAATGGTGTCAGTAAAGTTTGGATTTGAGACTGAAAGTCTTTACATATAAAGAAAATTCCTGTCTTCTGATTTTGCTCCATTAGGGCAAAATGCTGCACAGACAATGCTATTTACAGGCGTGAGGCAGCTGCTTTTCATTAGGATCCTTTGCCATAAGCCTGGCTGTCAAACTACTTCTGCAATTAAAGAAAGACTATCTCAGCCCCTCTGCTCCATGGCCAGCAGGCTGCCAGGGCAACAGTGGCAGTGGGTGAACCATTTTCATCCAGATCAAGGCTGGTGACCCCAAAGCCTTGTACCCCAAAGCCTTGTACAAATAAGCTCCACAACACCCAGCTGAGCACAAATGATCCAGCTGGGGATCATTTGGGGGGATTTTTGATGGCTGCTGTTGGCTAAGAAACACCAGCCAGTGTCACCAGGGGACGTAAGGTCCTGTTCCACAGCAAAGAGACCTATTTGTTGAAAATACATATAAATGAATTACCAGATGAATTGGGTCCTGCAGAGTGATATCTCTTGCACAAGGTCCTCCTTGGTGCAGTGTGGGTGGCTGATAGGAGTAGACTCCCCTGTGGCAGCAGAGGCACTCACAGCCCAATAGTTTCAGACAGACCCAAAGAAGTGGCGACCAAGCTACCATTTGACAAATCCCCTTTCAAAGCATACCTCTTACTGACCTCTTTAAAATTTAATTTTAATTTTCAGAGCCATGAAGGGCTGCAATATTTGCTCGGCCTATTTTTTTTAACCAGCCATCATTCTGGTTTACTGCAGGTGGGATTTTTCTCCTTGGCTTATGAGTTGCTGTGGCTGCTGGCAGTTGTTCAGCTAATGCAAGCTGTTGTTCAACTGGGTTTTTGCTCCCAAGCTCCTTCCCAGCCCATCCAGCCAGGAGAATGGGGAAGTATCACACACAGACACAGGCCAGCTCTTTGGCGTGACCGCTGCTTCTAACATCTGGATTCCTTCATGTGAGCTCATTAGCCAGAAGTAAAAGAGAGTTCAGGCTGAAGGGAGATGAATTTCCCCTTAGATAGCTCTTTTAGTCTGTTCTTTGAGGACATTCATCTTACTGGCGTAGTCATTTGAACATCCAGCTGGAGGAACTGGATGTGTTTCTGATCTTCTCTCAAAGAGTTGATGGCTGCTGCCAGCATGGACCCAGTCATCACCCCTGTGAGCCTGCACAAACCATCTGGAATTTAGACCTTTCAGGCTGAGCTCATGTCTGCCCCAAAATCAGGCAGGGTTTTGCCACAGGCTTTGTTGTATAGCCTCACTACCTGCAATAGGTTACTTCTGAGCAGCCCGTTCCCCAAGGGACTTCCACCAAAATGTCTGGCTTTTTTTCTGAAGCTGGAGGCATCATGGCTCCTATCTGGATGATTTTGAAAGAGGTGCTGCCAGGCACAATATTTGGGAGTCCTTTGGTCCCTGCACAGAGCAGTAAAAAAAAAAATCCATCTCTTTTATTGCCTTTGCTGCTGTGATCCTCCAGTGGCTTCATGGCGTGAATGCACAGAGCAGAGTTTCCTGCAGCCTTTCAGAGCTGGGATTCATCCTCATTTTTATGATTTGTTTGTTGGATTTTCAACGTTTGTCTTCACTTCTCCTCTGTGTGAGAGTCTTTAGCAAGAGCAGGAAGTGGTAGCTCTGTACCAGACATCATGCTCCAGAACCACGTGCAAGTAGTGGCATTAAAGGAAAAAGCGGTGGTGTGTTCTCAAGTCAAACTTCAACACTGTTTCCTAGACCACTTCCTGGCTACATCATCCTCACAATACCAGTTTCTTTGCTAGCACCGTGGGGGATTTCCCTGCAATCCCTGCTGCCTTCCTCCAGCATGTTTCAGTCCCAGATTTGGTAGGTGCCCAGTGAAGTCAGCAGCAGCACGTTGGAATTGAAACCTTTTCCCATGCTGAGAGTTGCAAGGAGACAGTGCTGCCAGACTCCTGGAGTAGCTGCTGACTGTGGTGGGGCTGAGGGAGAGGGGAAGAGAGGGGTTTGTCAGCCCAGACAAAGCATATTTGAATGCATCTGGTGTGGGCAAGCACCACGTGTTGGCTCACTGACTCTGGCCACGCATGTCTGCATGTGGAGCAATGAACATCCCCAGCAGAACTCACCACCAGCCTTCAGGCACTGCCACCAGCTCAGGGCACACGTCTGGTTGAGGTTTCAGCAATCTGATCCCATGCTTCCTACCCAGTAGAGGTATCAGAAGCAAGGGTGTATGCAACAGACCTTGCTGAGAAGATGGGGTGAGTGTTACCCCAGGGAAAATGGGGAGCTTGTCTAACCAGGGCTGTGCAGATCTATCCAGGGCTTTGGGAAAATCCCTCTTCTAGGGCCTCACCTTCATGGCATGTTTTGCCAGGACACCAGGGAGGCTTGCCAGCTCTATGCAGAGCTGTGATGGGTCAGTCCCTTTGCAGGCTCAGTCACACTGGCTTGGAACAGAGACAACTCAATGCAAAGAGCAGTCTGCACTGAACCTGTGTCAGCATCAGGACAGGACCTATGCAGCAATCCACTGACACCCAGTTGTTCCCCAGCAGGCAGGGAGTAAATCACAGCAATCAGTGGCCACAGCCTTAGTGGCATCTGTTTTGCATATTTTTTTTCAGTTGTTTTTTTTTTTAATAGAGAGGACAGGATCCCCCTCCCTCACCCCCAGCTGTGCAATAATGAACCAGCATGGAGAGGAACTGCAAAGGGTTGTGGTCACCTCACACCCACTCTGTGCTGTCACAAGAAGGTGGCAGTGAGGGACAGAGGATCTGCTGCTGAAAAATCAAGTTTCTCAGCACATGGATCTATGTCTGTACAGTCATCCTGAAAGTTTGGGGTGGGTGCTAATGCATCTGTTCCCTGGGGACCACTGTGCTGGCATCACATCACCACCAGGCCAAGCTATGCTGCTTTGGGGCAGAAGAGAGTAATATAGTGAGTTCTTTTGCTAGGCTGGGAAAGTCCCTAAGACACTGGGCTTTCCCCAGATGCCGACACAGAGAAACGAGGCTACATCTTACCCTCCCCAGCAAACTCCCCCAGAGGTGATGGGAGGCAGTATAGCAGTGAGCCGGGTGGGAAACACTAGTTTTTGTTATTGGCTCTTGAAGTGTGGTCCCTGAAGAGGGAGCTGCTGGTTAGACTGTTGCTGGCATCTCTTTTGGTGTTGCTGCTGCTTTTTGAGGGAAAACAGATAGGAACAAGAGAGACTGGACCCACCTGAGCAGGGTGGCTGCCTGGGGAGGAAGATGGCCCCTATGGATGGGGATTTGGATGGAAACACTCCTCCAGCACCATTGCCACCCCGGGGGACCCTGAACAGTCCCTTCTGCTGCCTGTGGTGGCTGAAAACAGCAATTACCAGCAGAATAACAAGCCCAGCTGCCTCCTGGGGGCTCATTGCTTCCAAGTGGTTCCATTAGCCCTTGCTTGCATAAAGCAGGGAGGATAATGCCACTCTCATCCTGGCTGCAGTGGTCTTATTTTCATTCCTTCCCAGCGAAGCACCACTGCAGGATCACTGGCAAAGGAGGGGATGCGGGAGCTCTGTCCAGGTGCCCGATGGTTCAGAGGTGCTTTCCCACCACAGCTGCTGGGAAACAGAGCCCCATGGTTAGTTTTGTGCCCAGCCAGCGTGTGAGTAAAAATATGAGTCATGATCCCACAGCCTGTCAATTGCTTTGGTCGCCCTGTTTCAGGCAGTCATTATTGATTATTTTTAGCTGTAAAAGGGGGCAGGGAGGAATGAGCTCGGACACGGCTCCCTGCTGCTATTTCAGAGGATTTGTTAGGTTTGCAGCTGACTACTGAGAGATTAATAGACAAACCCCAACCACTTCGGTATTGTGAGCTCTTTATTTTTAATATAAATCAGTTTTGCAGTGGTTGGCAGGACACAAAGCTGCCTGCAGCCTGGGTTTCCTCCCACCAGAATCCATGGCCTGGCTGGGTGTGGGGCATCATTGCCACAGGGCTTTTGTTCTGCCTTTTCTTCCTGCTGCTGAGGATGTGCAGAAGGTGGCAACTGTTCCAGGAATGGGATGAACCTGCCCATGCCCTACAGTATGCAAGTCCTCCCAGGTCCTCTAGAGCTGTTCCTCCCAAGTGAGCCTGGCTTAGGAATCTTATGGTGTCAAAGAGATGGCCATCAACCCTCTTGCCTGCCTGCTCTGAGGCAGAAGGGCAATGTCTGCCCCTGCCAGGAGAGACTAGAGAGCATAAATCCCTGGCTGTGGCAACAGCTGCTCTGTCCCTCTCATCACCAGGTGACCCACCTCTAAACTCACCTTTCATCTTTTTTGGTTGCAAGCAGCTTTCCTGGACCTGCCGGGCAGCAGCTGTGGCTGCCATGAGTCCTTATGTTGAAGGAGCAAGAAAAGTCACCCTGAAAGGAAAAAAAGAAAGAGCAGGGATGTTTTTCCTGCCTTGCTAATGAGCTGAAGTGGCACAGCAAAGTGTCAAGTGCTCTCTCTGGCAGCAGGATGCACCTGATGAGTTCCCCTGTTGTAGGATAATCACATGGGGAAAAAATTAGTGCCAACACCTGAGGGTGCCCTCATGGGCTAAACAAGATGTTGCAACATGGTTGTTAGACTTGGACTTCTTGGTGGTTTGTTTGTTGGGGTTTTTTTGAGCAATACTGGTTTTCAGCTGGATTTCTCCTTTCCAGCTGCAGTAGGAGCCAACTGCAGGTGTTGGTACAACCAGTTTTGCTCCTCTGGGGAGCAGGAGCATCCTTTGAGGTGAGGTGGGAGGTCAGAAGTGGGTCAGGACCAGCAGCTCTTGTTTTGTGGATGCAGTAGTGGGTCTAACCAAGCCTGCCACAGCTCAGTTGTGGAAAAGACAGCTGTGGGAATCTTTAAATCAAGTTGATATGGATCCCATGGCATTCTCCCACTGAGGTTAAATGATAGTGTCCATGGGCTCCCAGACTGAGATAAAGAAGGAATAGGTGCCTCAAAGGCTTCAGAAAGCCCAGAGAAAAAATATTTTATCCCTCCCATGCTACTCCTCTTCTCACAAATCTTGCAGGTGTACAATCTGTGCTATTAGTGTATACAAATCCCACAAAATGCAAAGTTTAAACTATATACCAGTTTTATTAACAATATTACAGTTCACCATCAACGTGGGTAAAACACTCACCATGATAAGCTGGAGCGTGATGTCATCACTCATTTAAAACATCCCTGAGAATGATCCAGAGGATTAGAAGCTGAATCAATGAGGAGCAACCAGTGATCAAGGAAAGCCAGCTCCCTATTTAAGGAAAACACCAGGTCCTGAGAAATGCCTTACATTTAATTATATCTAAAAGAATAATTGCATCTTTGTCCCCAGCAGACCTAAAATCAATCTGGCTAATGAGTGACACAAAGAAGTGGGACTTAACCTGATGCTTATCTCTGGTCACTAAATACAGGGATCTCTTTCTACATAATGTATATATAAATATTAAAGCAGCCCTTGCAAGCAGAGTCCTTGTCAGCTCACTCAGAAAGATGGAGCTGTTGAGATGGGCACCCTGGATGAGTCCCTGGAATTTCACTGGGAATTTTGCTAAGGTCTAAACAATAACATGACTTTTGAAACCTGCTAAAAAAAAAGACCTTATCAGTGATGTTATAATTTTTCCTAAAAAATATTTTCATCTTTGATAAAAAAATGTATGTTTTGCAGCAGCTTTTAGCTGTCATCTATGTTACCCTTTATTTTGGGACTTAGTTATCCTAGTTAGTGAGCCAATGAGCAAATCCTAATTTCTCATCCTCTTTTACTTCTTCCCACTCACTTTTGGTGCGTAAGAGAATCACGAATAAGCAACAGAAAAAATGAAAGTGTTCAGTTACTTTGATTTCCTAAGAAAGAAAAGGAAAGTAACTCCAGCCCAGCGTGACTTTTGCTTTTTCTTTATTCAGCAGTGCAATCACTAGAGGGAGGCAGATGGTAAATTTATCTATCCTGAGCTCTCAGACAGTCTATGGTGCCTCTACAAATGACAGCAGAGGAGTTGTAAGTCGGAGCTCCTAGTACATCATGCTGCCTGGGGGGGAAATTTGAGCACTTGCTGAAATCAGCTTAATTTTGTTGACTGTCCACGCTGGCAGCCCCCAAGGTGGCTGTGTCCCTCTTAGCAGCTGTGGCCAGGCAGCCTGCGGAGCTGCTTGGCTGCTGAAGGTCATGTTGAGTCCCTCAGCTCATCCTGGGAGAGACTCAATCCTATCCCAAGAAATCAGGAGTGCAGGAGCTGGTAGAAAAGCTGACATGCAAGTAGGGTTTTTTGGCCCCATGGTGCAGAGTTTGTGCAACTTGGCTCAGGGCCATTGGGAACATGCCCACCAGCTCTTCCCCAAGAGATAATCTTGGGCCAGGTGTGCCCACAATAAGTAAGAATCAGCAACTGCTGAGCATGAGGATTCAGTCAAAAGGGCCAAACATCCTAATGGGTAATTTATGTTTTTATAGAAATAGGCTAAAACTCAAAGAATTGCTACCAACCAACCAAAAAAACTCCCCTGCACATTAAAATTCCTCACTCAAATACTTACATATCAGCAAATAAAAAATAAACTTGGCCTTAGGATTTATTTCACCATCTCTGCTGTACCATCTGTTAAGCTAATATGAAGCAAATGCTCCTGTTCTCCTTGTAAACCAGATGATACCCTGGGGACCTCCCTGCTTTGCAGCAGGGTCCCCATCACATGACATGTTTATCCAGCTGTGTGCTGGACATGTTGTCCAGAGGGATCCCGTGAGAAATGGTATCAAAAGCTTTACAGAAATCCAAGAAGATTATATCAACTGTCTTCCCTGGATCAACCAGGTGGGTTACCTTGTCATAAAAGGAAATTAGGTTTGACAAGCAGGACTTTCCCCTCATGAAGCTGTGCTGGCTGTGACTAATGACTGTGTTGTCCTTCAGGTGTTTGTCACTACCTTCCAGAATAATCTTCTCCATAATTTTCCAGTCACTGAAGTGAGACTGACAGGCCTGTATTTTCCACGGTCATCCTCTTGCCCTTCTTGAAAACTGGGACAATGTTAGCCAGCTTCCAGTCAACTGGGACCTCTCCAGATTCCCAAGACAGTTCAAAAATCATCGAGAGAGGCCTCATAATGACACCAGCCAGCTCTTTGAGTGTTTTCATATGAATCCCATCAGGCCCCATAGACTTATGGGGGTCCACCTGGAGCAGCAGATCAGGGTCAACTTGGAGTTTATCATTCTCTCTGAAATGGTCCTCCAGCTCAGGGAACTGGGACCCCCTTAATTTGTTATCAGTGTTGAAGACAGAGACAAAGAATGCATTAAACATCTTTGCCTTGTCTATATTCCTGTTTGTGAGGTGATCATCTTCACCCTGTAACAGGCTGCATTGCCTTTTCCTATTACTGTATTTTAAAAACCTCTTTTTATTGTCCCCCACATTGCTGGCCAGCTTCAAATTCCAACTGAGCTTTGGCTGCATGAATCTTCTCCCTGCAGTGGAGAACAGCATCTCTGTATTCCTCTCACATCACCTGACCTTGCTTCCACTAGGCATGCATACACCTTTCGTTTTTGCCACAGTTCCAGAAGAAGATCCCTGCTCAGCCAAGACAGCCTTCTGCCTTGTCTGCTTGATTTCCAGTATTTGGGAATTGCCTGCTCCCGTGCCCTTAGGAGGTGGTGCTTAAAAAGTGACCAGCACTGATGGACCCCAGCACCTTCAAAAGCGTTTTCCCAGGGGACCTTACTGACTAGTTCCCTGAGCAGCCTGAAGTCTGCTCTCCTCATGTCCAGGATTGAGGTTTTGCTGGCACTTTTCCTTCTGTCAACAGAGATTTTAAACTCCATTGCTTCATGATCACTGTAGCCAAAGTGACCTTCAATCACCACTTCACTCATGGGACACTCTCTGTTAAGAAGCAACAAATCAAGGAAGGCATCTTTCCTAGTCAGCTCTCTTAGTACTTGTACCATTAAATTATCATCCAGGAGTTTTAGGAATCTTTAGAACCTGTTTGTGCCAGCTGTGTGGTGTTCTCAGTTAACATCTGGCTGGTTGAAGTTCCCCATAAGGACAAGGACTCCATATCTGGAGGGATTCAAAAGTCGTGCAGATGTGGCGCTCAGGGACATGCTTCAGTGGTGGGCTTGACAGTGTAGAGTTAGTGGTTGGACTCGATGATCTTGGAGTGTTTTTCCAAGATTCTGTGTTTTTATGATAAGTGTGGAAGGGGTTTTGCAGGTCTGTCCACACCTGCCGTAGGACTGAAAGAGGGGATTTAGGATCGCTTTGAACATGTGTAGTTACAGACAGATGGCTGTGGGAGGAAGAGGTTTGTCCTGCTGCAAGAATGACAGGCTCTCACTGCCCATTTGGTCATTGGTACTGCACTGGGATGGGCGGAAAAGCTTAAAACCTGGGAGCTGGGATGCGGTTGCTTGCTGAAAACCCAGATGACTGGGACGGTCTGATGCACTGCTTGTTTTGACCCACATAAAACCCATGGGTGTATTTGTCCCTGAACACCCATCAGCCTGTCGAGCTGTGATGACTAGAAGAAAAAAAGGAATTTATCATTTTATTTTGCTAAGTGATGATTGATGTTTTAAAGGGAATATTGTCAAAGCCACGTGTCAAGCAGCCTGACTGCCTAATCTGTGTGGCCCCTAATGACAAGTTAGACTGTTACAACTGAAAGAATTTTGAGCATCTAATAATTTATACATCATCACCCGGGCTATTTGCTTTCCACACTTCAGTAAGTGTAGATGAGGAGAGAAGGTGCTTGTATTTCAAGGCAGTTTCACCTTTTTTTGCTCTGCGTCAGGATGGTGCAGCCCTGGGGAAAATCACACCCTTCAGGCAGAAGCCAGTTAAAATGTTGTGATAAAAACACTCACTTTTACATTGGGGCTTTTTTTTGTCCCCTTCAGTAATTGAATATTTTTTTCTTTTTTAAGACAGCAGGCACCTTCTGTGTCATGTTGGGGTGTCAGCAGCACTTTAATTCCAGGTTATAGCATTATGTGTCATAAATGGACAAACGCCTTCTCACTCAAACATCCAGCAAAGAAAGAATACTTGCACAGCAAATTGAAAGGGCAAGTATGTCCCTAACAAGTGACAGCTGGCCTCATTTCTTTGATTAGCTAATTGCTGTCACAGGTGTAGCAGGGCCATATATGAGTGAGTGGGTAGTAGGCCAACCCCTCCACTGTGGGGATGTGTTTCAGAGAGAGGCTGGGAAAGGTGGTGATCCCACATTTGCTCTGCCTGGTGGATTATTTTAGGGAGGGGAGAGCTGGGGTTTTTTTTCTCTTTTCTGTGGTCTCGTTTCAATGTTGTGCTCCTGGTAAACCTCTGCCATGAAGCCTTTGCCCTCCCTGTTGCTTCTTGCCCTGCTCCTGGTGCTTGGGGTGTGGGGGCCAGCTGCTGGTGGGCAGGCTCCCAGGGTGATGCTGAGATCCTACTCTGATGCTGCGCCAAGGGTGAGTGATGGGAAGAAGGGACTCAGTTGCCTGGAGGAAACTCCCTTCTTGGGTGCAGTGTCCTGCCTGCTTACAAATCCTTCTCCTCTGTGTGGCCTCTATGGATTAAAGCACAGCTGGGCTTTTCTTGCTGTGTTTTGGCCGTGGTTTTGTATTGGCTGTGGTCCGACAGTGTAAACTGGGCAATGCTTCTGGATGTAGGGAGGGGTGAAGATTTATTATCACACAGAATAAGCAAGGTGGCCTTGGGGCTTGGTCCACATGCAGGCAAAACCTCAATCCACCATGGTGGATTTGGTGCTCCCTTCCCCTCGGGCTTGGATTGGCATTTCTCTGAGCAGCATTATAAGCATGGGCAGTGGTACTTGGATCTGCAACAGGACTCTCTCTTCTTTATAGGCACAGGGATCCTCTCAGGAATATTGGAAGGTTAAACCAGGTAAGAGTTAATTCTCAGACCAGTCTTTTTTTCTACCCAGAATTTGTTGGGTACCTCAAGCCAACAATAAGTGGTATGGAAAGTCAGGAACAACAACCCGGCCCTGGGGGTGGTATGGAGAGGAAAGGGGATGTGGCTGATCACTATTGGGTGTTGGGGTGAAGAAAAATCAGTGCTAGTGTGGGAGAAAACCTGTGCCACTATCCTGTGGTTGCCAAATCCCTACCACAGGGCAGGTCCTGGAGGCAGGAGCAATGCACTGCAGCAATTAAAACAAGTAGCAAAAGTTCAACCCAAACTTCAACTGTGCTCCTGTAGGCTAAACCTGTTCTGAACCTGTGACTCTTCTAGCTTTGAGATGGTGTTTTTGGAAAACACTGTATTTCTTCCTGCTTAAGGGAAGGCACTTCACACTTTGACAAGATACTAATGTTGCTTATCCTACTGAGGCTTTAAGGGCTTCTGGCTTGGCTGAGCCCTTTAAAGCAAAGAGATTGAAAACACCTTCAGGAGAGCTTTATCTCCCATCTCTGTGTATAAACAACAAACATCACCTGTGTGTTGAAACCAAATGTAACAGTACACTCACTGCTTTTGTAACTTGCCCAGGTGTGGCAATTCCCTGAGCCTTTAGCTTTGATCCCTAAATAGCCTGACCCTGCAGATGAGAATCTGCCTCCCTGGGACAAGTGGCACCCACTGTGTGGCTGTGCTGGGACTTCTGTGCTCCTGCATGGCTGTGGCAGGGGGGAATTAAAGTGTGAGAGTGCCCTGCTCTGGGGTGGTAGCAGTGAGGGTACAGCAGGAGGTGGTGGTGGCAGCTAGGGCTTCTCCAGCTTTCCAAGCACTCTGGAGTGGCACACACAGGTGGGGCGAGCACTGATGGGGCAAAAGCTTAGGATAGGTTTCTGGCACAGGTGTGGATGGAAACAGCCACTTGGGCTGGAAGGGTTGGCAGTTTTAGGCACACCCCAGGCTGGTGTGTGGGTGCACACTCAAGTGGCCTCAACCTCCAGACCTGACACAGAGTTACTTGCACATTCTTCTGCTGATGGATTTGCATGTTGATTGGCAAATGGGAGCAGGAGGCAGCAAAATGGGGAGAAGAGTGACCTTTAAGATGATTTCTGCTAATAAGGACTGGTAACTCTGGAATGGGGAATGGGGGAAAACTTCGTTGTTGCTTCTTGTCTTCCAGAGCCAGAGTCTCCCTGGATATTGGCATATGTGCCTATAAGAAGCTGCCATAGAGTTCTGAAGGACAACTATGGGGAGTTTTTTCCTCCAGCATACCGTGGTGATTTCCCCGTAAGCTTTTGGTGCAACTGGACAATCTGGGCAGGCTCCAGAAAGCATATAATAATTTATATTCAAGGCTTTAACGCTAAGGAGGACTGCAACAAAAATGAGGACAAAATTCTATTTGAAGGAGTTTCTTCACTGGTGGAAAACAGTGTTGTTTACTCTTGCTGGAAAAAGGAGATGCACGTTTTTGCCACCTTTGCTCAGGCTGTCCATGTTGTGTTGCTGAAGAGGTACTTGCCAAACTGCAGAGATGCACAGTTTAAAGGGAAATACTACATCTTCCAAGACCAGGAAGGTGAATCTTCCTCCAAAGATGATGGGATTTCTGAAACTCCTGCTCCAAAACTACCAAAGCAAGACAGTATTTTTCAGTCTGGCTGTGTTGAAAACCTTAGAAATGTGCTGGGCTTGGCAACCCCATGTAGCACCATGAGCCCTGGCGAGACCACAGTGCTAAGTGGTGAGCTGATGCAGGAAAGAGGGATCACTCTGGATACTGTGGCTGTGGAAAGTCCTGTTGAGCTTATCCCACGTGAACGTGCAAAGACACTGCTTCTGGAAACAAAAGCTCCTGGTGAGCTGGGGTCTGAGCTGCCAGGGGTTCAGGAAGCTCAAGGCACAGGAACACCTGAGGGTATAATCTCCACTGCAGCACGGGATAGCTGGGGGCAGAGTCTCTCTGTAAGTGGGGACACCACTGTGGGTTTTGGTTATATGCATAGGCTTTCAAGTGTGCATTTGGAAACTCCTTTGCTCGGTGCCTTGCATGCAGCAGAACCTCTTTTGCAGCCAGCAGGTGTGAGTCTGGAGAACAGCCAGTCTGTCCTGAGCGCTACCTTGAAGCCAAAAGGTCTGGGTGACCTACAATTTACTATTAAACCAACACGCACAAGTTGCCTGGACTCGGCTGCACACTCACAGTCTGTGTCCCCTGGCAGAGGGGAAAGCCAAGAAAGCACAGGTACCACCAGGAACCAGCAGCTCAGCACAGTCAGCTTGGAGAAGGGTGAAAGCCATCCCCAGCTGAGCACCCCAGCTGATGGCACAGTGAGCAGTGAGGGCCTTGCACAGGGCCTGTCACCCAGCCTGAGCAGCCACTATGAAGTGGTAAACAAGGACCACTTGCATCTGCTACCTGAGAGAAGCCCGAGCTGCCAAAGCAGTTTAAGGCACTTGTCCATACCTAAATCTGAGCTGGGAACAACTGGCCTCCAACATACAAAGCTCATGGATATTTCCCTGCTGGAAAGCTCTAGGGGAGTTGGTGTGGGGCTTCCTCTGCCCAAGGGCTGTGTGAGCAGTGGCTCTGGGGTGGCACCAGCTTCCCTGTCTGACAGCTGGGAGGTGAGGAGAGAGGAGCACATGGTGCCTGTGCAGCATCAGGACACAGATGCTAGTGACAAACTGGCTCCTGCCTCCCTCCTTGGGGGGTGTAAAATGCAGAAAACCACAGAAGCTCTTCGAGTGGGTGCAGGACAGCAGAGAACTGCCTCCTTCAGCACCACTCCTGCACACCCTGATCTTCCTGCAGCTCCATGGGGAGGAACACTATCAAGAGACCAAATGCCTTGGGATCCCTCTGATGTATCCAGAAACACCCAGATGCCAGAAGGACAGCAATGGAAACACGCTGGTAGGTTTTTCAGTACTCTGAATTTTGGTGTAGCACATCTTCAGAAGGCCAGAAGTACTTGGTGAGGGCAAAGCCAAGGCTGTGTCTTTGACCTGCAATCTCCACCTGGCCATCATAACCTGCTCTCTGGGGAGAAGTGTGGTGGGTTGACCCTTTCTGGGCACCAGGTGCCCACCAGAGCTGCTCTCACTCCCCTGCTCAGTGGGACAGGGGAGAAAAAGTATAACGAAAGGCTAGTGGGTTGAGATAAGGATGGGGAGAGATCACTTGCCTGTTACTGTCATGGGCAAACCAGACTCAACTTGGGGAAATCAGTTTAATTTATTGTCAATTGTATCAGTAGGATAATGAGAAATCAAACTAAATCTTAAACAGCTTTCCCACATCCCTCCCTTTTTCCCAGGCTCAACTTCCCTCCTGGTTTCTCTACCTCCTCCCCTGACCTGAGAGGTGCAGGGGGACAGGGAATGGTGGCTGTGGTCACTTCATCACACATTATCTCTGCTGCTCTGTCCTCCTCAGGGGGAGGACTCCTCATACTCCGCCCCTGTTCCAGTGTCTATCCCTTCAACAGAGTGCAGTCCTTCAGGAACAGGCTGCTCCAATATGGGTCTGCTGTGGGATTGCAAACCTGCTCCACTGTGGGCTCCTCCCTCCACAGGGCCACAGGTCCTGCCAGCAGCCTGCTCCAGCACAGGCTTCCCATGGGGCTACAGCCACCTTTGGGCATTAGCTCTGATGTAGGTTCCTCCAGGGGGGCACAGCTGCCCTTCCATGGGCTGCAGCTGAACCTCTGCTCCAGTGCCTGGAGCCCCTCCTTCCCCTCTTTGTGCACTGACTTTGGTGTCTGCAGAGTTGTTTCTCTCACACAGTCCACTCCTTCCTTCTGGCTGCTGTTGTGCAGCAGATTTTTTTCCCCTACTTAATCATGTTATTCTTGAGGTGCTGCCACCATTGATGATGAGCTTGGCTTTGGCCGGTGGTGAGTCCATCTTGTAGCTGGCTGGCATTGGCTCTGCTTTGTGCAGCCCCTCATAGAAGCTCAGCTCCAATTGTAGAGTGGATATGTGGCTCCAGGGGCTGAAACTGTAGAGGTCTTGCAGCAGGAGAGGGTCTGAAATGGTGCCTCTTCTGTGGCAATTTGCAGTGCTCCTGGAAGTGTGATATCCATGTTGTCTTGGTGCATATAATGACCTTTGATTACATGGTTTTTTTCTGTGTTTCTGATGTGTCAGAGCTGGGACCTCCCTGGGCAATGGAGTACTTTCCCCTCAGGAGCTGCCATCTCATCTTTCAGGATGGGTCTGGGGTGTTTTACCTTCCGCTGCATGCTGACATTAAAACCAACATCTGGTGCAACTGGACCATCTGGGCAGGCCCCCAGAAGCACATTGTCATCTATGTCCAGGGATTTGAGGGGAGCGACGGCTGTGGCAGCAACCAGGACAAGATCGTCTTCCAGGGGGTCTCATCAAGTGTGGAAACCAAAGTGGTGTATGCCTGCCACAACCGAGGCACTCTGGTCTTTGCTACGCAAGCTACTGAGGTCCAGGTGTTGTTTCTGTCAGGGAGTGGCTCCCAAAGCCATGAATACAAATATTTTAAGGGACAGTATTACATATTCAGAGACTCTGAAGCTGTGGGCTCTTCAAACGATACCACAGCAGCTCCCCGAGAGCCTGTCCAGGAGACCTCTAGAAAAGAGAGCTGGAGGACAGTGGCAACAAAAGGTTTAGTGTCCATGCTCAGTGCCTCTCTAGGCCCACCAGCTGCACCTGCCAGTGGCAGGATTCAGCCTGATCTTGTGAGCCCAGATGGAAAGGCCCAACACCCTTCTGATCTCACAGAAGATGCTCAGTTTGGTACTAACCTGAGCAAGCTTGATCTGAGTGAGCGTGGTCAGCTGCAGGATGAAACCAAGCTGGAAAAGAGCCCTCAGGATGGTAGCACTGAGGGCAGAGAAACTGAAGATGATGTGTTGGTGGAGGCAGCTCCAGCTGGGCAAGACACTGGGTGTAAAGCTGAGCCATCTGCCTTGGGGCTGACCGAGGGGGATGTAGAGCCAGTAGCTGCCCTGGCCACCACAGTCCCAAGTCACTCAACTGGTTTACCTTTCTCAGAGATGCCCAGCAGCAACGCAGGTGTCTCTGACAAATCATCCAGCCTGGGTCAGGCCAGTGACAGCCTGTCAGAAGAAGTGGCTGCTGCTACACATCGCACACAGACACCAGTGCTGGAAGAGCCACCACTAGACACAAGTACAAAACCTTCTCTCTACCCCTCTCCTGGTGTGACTGCTGGTGATACAGTGTCTCTGGGGGAAAGGACTGAAGAGCTTTTTGGTAAGGTGGTTTTTTGAGTTATCTGTGACTGAACTGATGCCTGACATTGCGTGATATCCATCTCCAATGATGCATCACTCTCTTAAGAGGTTTTATTTGTAGATATGGCTGTTACCTTCAGTTGGTCCCTGCAGTAGCACTCTTGACTTCTGTATCCAGGGCAGGAGGTACTTGAGAACACAGAATTATCTGCTGTAACATGGCTATCTATGGGATGACACTACTCATGATAGGGACAGGCTGGTTTCTAATCCAAGTGTTTTGAATTACCCATGGAGGAGCCAGCCTCTCCACTGTGAATGTTATCTTGGCTTTAAACATCTCTGGCTTGCATTGATTCTTATGTAGCTTGTCACAGTGCTCCCAGGCATGATCCAGAAGCTGGAGAAAGGGGAAAAAAAGGGTTTTGTCTCCTAGAAGTTGATGGCAGACTACTTTCACAGAAATATTTAGCCACTGATATACATTAATTTCCGCCAGAAAGTAGAAGATGTTTTCAATTGGTGTTTCCTCCCCTCCAAACTGTTCTTGCCCGTCCATTGTAGATTTTATTTAGGTTTTTTTTTTCATTTTCTGGCACATAATGCACAAGCAGTTTTGCTCCTTTGGGCTCCAAGGCAACTCCAGTGGCTTCACAGGGATAACACTTCATCCGCAACTAGAAATGGAAATGAGGTTTATTGGGGTGATTTCTTTCTAAAGAGCACTTTCTACTACAGAGGAGAGCAGATTGTATTTAGAGCTTGATATTTAATTTCAGTGTAAAGAATAGAAAAAAAAAATGGAAAAAAAGGAGCTGGCACGTGGCACTCTTCTTGCAAAGTGACGCAGACCTCATGTCCTTTCCCTCCCCCGTTGCTGGTGCATTGAGTTCAGCAGCCTGATGCTTTCCCTTTCTTTGACAGATCTGGTTTCTGCCCTGGCATCTCTGGAGAATGGCACAGCACTGCAGTCCCAGCACCATCCTGGAGGTGAGTTGTGCAAGGAGCTGAGCGTGTCTTAAAACCCTGTCCAAAGTTCAGTGAGCTGACTGGGGCTGTGCTGGACATCACCTGCTCATTAAATATAGAAATCAGTGGGGGTTGTTTCTGAGTAGTAACCACTTTGAAGATGTCAGTTTTTAAGATACCACTGCAATCCCACAGTTGTGCTTTCACCACTTTGTACCTCTCCTGGAGAAACCTGATTTCACATGCCTGTCATAAATTCTGGCTTGTTCAAGTTTAAGCATTACTTGTTGGCTGTTTAAAGAAGAATAAGGTGAATAAACTTCATTTCCTCCAATACGTTCCAATGGACACCTTGTGACTACTGGCATCAGAAACCTGCAGAAGTCCTGCTCCTCAGGCCAGGGAGAGAAGCAAAACCCCCTTATGGGAGAACTAGCAACTAGGCAGCATAATGCTAGGTTTCTATGGAAGAGCAAGCCATAGAAACAGCTTGCAAAAAGGAGCCGATACAGAGGGAGCCTGAGCTCTGAACCTGAGAAATATCGATGAATTAAATAGGTTTTAAACAGCAGACTGGAAAATTTGTGCCAGCCTAGATTCAGCCAGACCACTGCAGTTTATTTGAGCTGATCCCAGAGATGGGTGAGAGAAGTGGGCTTTTAGATTCTATCACAAATTATGACCATACCTTTGGGAAACAGAATAGCTAAAGACCAGTGAATGTGATTGGACATGCATTATTTATACTTTTTTCACGGAAAGATCACTTCTGATCACCTGTTACTCAACAACTTGTTCTACCTGATGCATAGCCTCTGGAAATACCCACATGGCACTGACTTGCACAAGCATGTCCTTATGGGTTTGTTCTGCCAGTGCTGATGTTTTAGGACTAACTCATTTAAGGAGCCTGTTGGCGTTATGTGGATTTGAACATGCAGCATCTTGTGTCTTCTGGTAGATGTGCTGTTTGAAGTAACTATGGAAGTCAAACCCAAGGACTGGATTCCTCATGGTGGAAGTGAGCTCCAAAAGGGTCTTCTTGAATCTGTGAAGAACCATGTAAGTCTGGGTATGGGAAGGTGGAGAAAAACACATGTAATGTCCCAAATTTTCAATTAGAAGAGACCATGTTGTGCCATGCATTCCAGAGATTTTCTGCTAGAGCCACATGATGAACCAGTATCTTATTTGCTTGTGCTGTTCATCATCTGAGGCCAATTCTGATGCCTTGGCCAGGGGTGCCTGGCTGCAGTGCCTGGTGTTTAGCCCTTCGTAGCACCATGCCATCACAAGGCAGCACAAAAGCACTTCAGATACAGGGACACAACCAACTGTAAGTCGCCTCTGGAAATGGGGCAGCTTGTAGCAAAGCCTAGAAGTGGGCAAGTGTACGAGCATCTGCTTTCAGGGCTGCACCTAAGCTTCCTTTCTGGAATGCAGACTGGAGGAGCTACAGGGTTGAGCCTCCTGCTTAGCCTAGAAAGCTGCTATCCTTCAACTGCTGCTCTGCAATGGCTTCATACCCACTTACCTTGGGCTACTACTGCCCTTTCTTTTTTCCAAATTCACTTTTGTGTTTGGGAGCTGAGCTGAAGCTAAGCAGGTGGGAATAATTAGTGTTCTCCTAAAGAAAAAGCTCAGAGCAGTGGGCTTTGGGACATCTACTGCATCCCAGGTGGTTTGTGAAGGGGAAGAGCAGGATGGGGAGTTAGACTGAGAAAAGAAACTGCTGTCATACTCCTGTCAAATATCAAATCACCACTGGTGGCTCTGTTCCTTTGCAGATACAGAAGAACCTGAAACTTTCTGCCAACAGAGTCAATGAAATAAAGTTATATGATGTCAAAAGGTAGGGTTACTGCTGTGCTGCTGTCTTGGCAGGTGACTGCTATAACCTGTAATATTTCTTTGATTGTATTGTCTGGCTTCTCATTCTCCTTCCCCAGGCAGACACACGTGCTTTCTCCTCTCCTGTGATCTGTAACTTGTCCTGAAATTAGAAAAAAAAATAAATCTCTTTTTCTAGAGGAAAGATGGTGAAAATTGACGTTTAGTGCTAGCTGGGGCCTACATAGGTCTAAGATGAATTTAAACTCTGGAGAAAAGTGAGAATTCTCACACTTGCCCCACAAAGCCTGCTGGATAAAGCTGGGAGCTGCCAGCAGGGTGCTGCTGCACTTGGCTGAGGCTTATCTGGGACTTCAGATTGCCACTACAATTCACTTTACACAAATGTCTCGTCACTTCAGCCTAGCTCCAAATGAGGAGTTGGGCTTTCCTTTTTCCCTTGGTCCAAGTGCAAAGCCGCCTCTTGTCACAAATAATTTTTGCAAGAGCCTGCAGCACCACGTTCCAATAGGAGTGAGTGGAAGGTCTAAATGGGCTATCAGAGCTGGCGGGCCTGCAGTGACTCTTCCCTCCTGCCTTACCCTGGGCTCTCCCCCACCTGCAGCACAGGGGATGCCAACCTGCTGCTCACCTTCTGGCTGCACCTGAAGCCGGAGGAGAGGAATGTGTCTCTGCTCCTGCGCTCCCAGCTGGAGGAGCTGCTTGGCACCTCAGTTGGAGCAGAGAAGCTGCAACTTGTTTCGCTGTTTGTTGAAGGTAGGTGGTTCACCTTTTTTTTCCCTGGGAGAAACCCTTTTATGCCAAGGCTGACCTGATTTAGGGCATCTATTCCCCATCACAGACGTGAACGAGTGCAATGCCGGGGTTGGCCTCTGCGGGGAGGAGGCAGAGTGCTTCAATGGCGTGGGCACCTACCTCTGCCGCTGCAAACAGGGCTACGAGGATCATTCTCCCACCAAGTCCGGCACCCTCTGCATCCGCACTCCCCGATCAGGTAGAGGACAAAACAGCAGTTCTGCTTTCTCTTGCAGCTGGGTGTTTTCTTGTATGTGTGGGTGAGTAATTGGTGCACTATTGTATGTGATGTGACTGAACTGGTGGCTTTAGATGTCCTTATATAGATGTATAATATCTTTGCAAGGCAGTTTGCAGCTGGCACTATAACCTCTCCGTGAGCCTCCCTTTCTCCAGTCTGCTACTTTCCCTCTATCAGGGCTACAACTTGGCACGTGAGCCTTGAAGTTATAAGCAAGGTCAAGGGTGATTTATGAGCTACCTCTGCTGTAACTGATGTGATCAGCAAACTTGGTCACTCCTGGTTCTCCTGTCATACTGTGTAGATCTTGGTGAGAAGGACATTGATGTTCCTGGTGTCTACCCCAGAGCTCCTCTGATGTATTTGACACAAGGCTGAGCAGATGGCACATGGTGCTTGACTATAATCAGAGATGGCTAATCCAATCTTGCAGAGTAATGAGGCCTTGCAGCCTGAAAAACAGCAATATTCTGCAATTTGTACTCAAAACTCTGCTGCTGCTTTACCAAAACTACTTCACATCCCTGCAGTGGCTTAAACCTCAATGTGAGTCAAAATATATAACTGTGAGCCAAATATAATTTCTCACCCATCCTACTGACTGCAAGTTAATTAACCAGTTGTGCAGTCTAAGTCTATCCAGATCAGCAGGTTATATTCAGGTATAGATAATTTTATAAATTCATGTTTATCCATTGGGTCATGGAGAGGGTCCCTTCAGGCCTGGATGGGAACAGCAGCAGGTCTTTTAGTCCCTGTGGGTTTGACAATGGCTCTACTCTGTTTGGGTTCTCCTGGGGTAACACCATGCCTGTGATGCTCCTGCAGGCTGGCTCTTGGTCTAAATATTTCTTTGGGATGGATGTTTGGGAGAGCTGCTCTGCCCTGAGGGCAGGTGTGAGTGAGGGTTTCTGGACAGCAGGAGGCAAGAAGAGGTTGAACTTCCTGGAGGAGCACCCACAGATATAGGTCGCACCCCTGAGCACTGCAGTCACACTGTGGGGGACTCTGTGAGCACACTGGGGGCCCGTGGGGCAATGGCCCCTGGGATGAGGCCGTGGCCTTTCTCTGGCAGGGATCAGCTTCTTCCTCCGTCACACTGACATCCTGGTGGGGGCAACCATCGTGTCTGTCCTGATGATGCTGGTGGCTGCTGGCATCCTCTGTGTGACAGCCGTGTGGAGACGGCACCCCAGGAGGAGCCCAGGCCTCGAGGAGCCATCGGTGAGGGCCGTGGAGGAGCCAGAGATGGAGTTGCATGACCTGGGGGAGTGCCTGCGCCTGGACCCCTTCCAGCTGAAGCTGCGGGCCAGGCCCCCCGAGTGGCTGTGGAGTGTCCATGCCCACCATGGTGAGGTGTGCCAAGTCTTTCTGGAGCAGTCTTCCCCACTCTGAGGGAGTTGCAGGTCTTCCCCAGCCCCCCTGTGGCCCTAGTGACCTGTGCAGTCACTCCTGCCTTTCCCAGCTGACACAAGCCACTGGCTGTGCAAACCCTTCTGCTGTGTTTTATGGACCATGAATATCCCACAACAGTGTTCCTAGTCTTGTAATTTAATTTTTTTTTTTAATATTCACTCAGCAAAATGCTTGCTCCACACTGCTGTACATCTGCTGATTTACCCTGCTCAAGAGCTGCACAGAGCTGTCAGTATGTGAAAATTAAACACTTTTTCTTTTTTTTTAAGGAAAAAAAGGAAATAAGATGTTTTGGTGCTTAATTTAAGAAATTAAAAGTTATTCTGCATCCTGCTCAGTGCTGCCTGCTTTCTCCTGCCCCTCAGGCAGAGCTCTATGGGAAGCCCTGGCATGACCTGAGGATCTGTGGGGTGTTACTTCCACCCTGGCTGAGGAACACCTCCAGAACTTGATTTAAAGTTTTGGTGAGAATCCTGGTCATGTTATGGTAGGTGAGCCCCTGCTCACTGAATGATGTGGATGGCATTTTTGGTGCTTGCATGGATGCTGTTTGTCCAGATGCTGGCTGCAAAAAGCAGCAGCACCACCCCAGTCGTAAAGCACAGGTGCCTCCCCAGCTTGTCCTGCAGCGGGAGGCTGCTAACTTTTTTATTTGTTTGGTTTAAGGGGGTTAAAATCTGAATTACCTCTTTTCTCCGGGAAGAAGTGTGCATGGTGTGGTGGCAAACGCCCCACTGGAGGGAGCTGTCTGCCACCAAAAACCCAGGGATTTAGTCTGCCACTAAAAACGCTGGATCCAGCTGGCCTGGGAGACACTGCCAGATGTGGGACACGGCTGGAGCTGGGGATCCCTGAGTGAAATAGGACCAGTTCGTGCAGCTTGTGGACAGTGTCTTTGTGCTTGTTGAGCAGCTTTGGCCAAGCAGTGCCGTGGAGGTGTGGGCTGAATGAAGCGGTTTGCTCATGCATATATGCTCAGCTCAGGGTTTGGAAAAGGCCCTGCTGTGTTTCTCTGAAGGGAAATGGTGAGGATATGAGTATACAGAATAACTCTTTTCCTTCCCCTGCTCCCCAGCCCTGCCACCCCCAAAAGGCAGTTCTTTTATCTTAGTTGTTGAACTGGGGAAGAAGCAATGTTGGGAATGTGGAGGGGGATTTGCCAGAGGAGGGGGCCGTGGTACAGATGGGGGCATTATAAATGGCAACGTTGTGAAAATCAGGTGAGAGCATGTTATTTGCACTGAGATGATAAGCAAGTGTCCCCTGTGCTTGGCTGGCAGCTGCAGTGCCCCTCTGCCAAGGGGTGACTGTGTTGCTCTCCAATAACAGGCTCATCCAAAGTAGCTAATGCTGATGGGGCCCCTCCTGCCCGTGGAGATGTGAAGCAGAACTAACACCTCTCTGCACAAACTCCCCTAACAGCAACTCACTATACCACTGTTTAGTGCTACCCAGGTTTGGGTACTGAGAAGGGTAGAGAAAAAGGGCTCTCCTGAAGACATCCTGATCATTGCTTCCTTTGACATATGTGGAACGATCAGCTCTTATCAACTGTTTTCTTTGTGTGGCTTTCAAAGTATTTTGCAAATAGCAGACACTTAAATGCAAACATCTCCCTTGGAGGCAGATAAGTAGGTGTAATTTTCCATTGTAAAGAGAAGGAAACCATTAATAGGTTTGCACAGAGTGTGCTTTTTTCCTCACTGAGATCAAAGAAAAGCAGCAGGGGCTTGGCCTTGGATTTGGTCAGTCATGATCTCCCCTTTCCCCTCCTTGGTTCCATGAAGGGAACTCCAGGAGCTCTTCAGGTTGGAAACTCTGCTCTCTCCCAGTAAGTTAAGGTTTGGATATCAAATTCAAGAAATGAATGAGCAGATTGATGCTTCTGCTCCTTCCAGTTTTCCAGGAGCAAGGTGAGCCTCACGTTGTGCTCCTGTGTGGGAGGCCAGCTCCTCTAATACTGCTGTAGTCTGCTCTGTAACCCAGGCATGAGGCTCTTAATGGACCATCTTTCCCTTCAGCTTTTCTTCCAGACAAAAATGTCCTGCTGATGCTCCTGTGCTGGCACAGGGGATGGAGTAGAAGCCCAGAGAAGAAACATGCCCAGGCAGGGCTTTTGCTTTCTGCAGCCAAATCCATGACAGCGAGGGGCATCTGGGCTTTGTGTGAAAGCAGGAGGTGGAGATGGTGCCTGCCCTTCATGGCTGTGCCTTGGAGAGATGTCAGGCTTTTATTGGAAGCATCTAAGGTGCATGTGCGATCTGTGTGCGAAACACAGCAAGACAGATCCAGACATCAAGCCCATCATAAGCAATAGGTGCTATGGTTTCCCTGTTACAAATATCCACCATTTCAGTCCCCAGTAATGTTACCTTTTATTTTCCACTGTCTAAAAGAGTATCATGCAGCCCTGTTTTGCCTTGTGAATGCCAAGCTCTGTTTAGGAAGAACCCATTCCTCCTTTCCTGCTCTCCCAATTGATTTGAGAGGGGCTGACTTCACAGAATCACAGAGTGGGTCAGGTTGGAAGGGACCACAGTGGATCACGTGGTCCAACCTCCCTGCTCAAGCAGGGTCATCCCAGAGCACATGGCACAGCATTGTGTCCAGGCGGTTCTTGGATATCTCCAGTGAGGGAGACTCCACAACCTCTCTGGATGATCTGTTCCAATGTGTGGTCACTGCCCAGCAAAGTTATGTTCAAGTAGAACTTCCTGTGCATCTGTTTTTGCCCATTGCCTCTTGTCCTATTAGTTGGCAGCACTGAGAAGAGACTGATCCATCCTCTTGGCACCCTCCCCCCAGATACTGATAGACATTGATGAGGTTCCCTCATCAGTTGTCTCTTCTTGAGGCTGAACAGGCCCAGATCCCTCAGCCTGTCCTCATGAGAAATGCTCCAGTCCCCTAATTCTCTTTGTGGCTCTCCACTGGACCTGCTCCAGGAGCTCCGTGTCTCTCTTGTCCTGACAAGCCCAGAACTGGACACAGCACTCCAGGTGTGGCCTGACCAGGGCTGAATAGAGGGG
Source organism: Manacus vitellinus (assembly GCF_001715985.3). Lineage (NCBI taxonomy): Eukaryota > Metazoa > Chordata > Aves > Passeriformes > Pipridae > Manacus > Manacus vitellinus. The sequence continues at coordinate 2,594,100 of NW_021940754.1, read as the reverse complement.
CAGGATCACCTCCCTCGACCTGCTGGCAATGCTCTTCCTAATGCACCCCAGGATACCGCTGGCCTTCTTGGCCATAAGGGCACTGCTGGATCATGGCCTGACCAGGGCTGAATAGAGGGGCAGGATCACCTCCCTCGACCTGCTGGCAATGCTCTTCCTAATGCACCCCAGGATACTGCTGGCCTTCT